>NC_081406.1:547966290-548278790 GCF_030272615.1 Cryptomeria japonica | reverse complement strand
TATATACATACACACATATGTACACACATACATACACATACATACACACATACTCACACATGTAGACATACATACACATATATACATGTACATACTCACACATTCACACACACATGTACGTGCACATACACATACATATACACACACATACATACACACATACATACACATACACACATACTCACACACATACACATACATACACACATATATACATACACACATACGTACACACATACATACACACATACATACACACATACTCACACATGTAGACATACATACACATATATACATGTACATACTCACACATTCACACACACATGTACGTGCACATACACATACATATACACACACATACACACATACACACATATACACATGCACACATACACACATACACACATACACACATACATATGTAGACACTTAAAATAATTATTTTAATTAACTTATTTAATTCCCTCGCATAATTAATTTATTAATTATGCCAATCCCTATTCTTTCTCAATATTAATTAAATATAATTGATATTGTCACTATAGTCTAGTGATTGATTTATTTAATAAATCAATCTACCTTTATTCTTCTAAAATCCCTAAAATTAATTCTCTCCAAATTCCTCATTTTAATTATTTAATCTCAATTAATTAATTGATCCAGGTGATTCCTACAAATCATCTTTTCCTAATCCATCATTAACCTAATTAATTTCTTTTAGAAGCACCCCTAATCTCACTCATCATTATTCTTCTAATTTTTTATTCCCTCCACTCATTCTCTCTCCTAGTCAAATCCTCCTACAAATCTCATTTGTCCTAATCCCACCTAATCAATCTTCTAATTCCTCTCCTAATGAGTTTCTAGTGGCTAATCATGATCCTCATGATTAGCCACAAAGTCAACTCCTTGTCCCCTCACTCACCCACCTTCCTTACATGTCCTCTTCCTAGGTGAATGCGATATTTTTAATTCCTTCCTCTAGGTATCCCTTCACCCAAGGAATTTTTAATTCCTTTCTATTCCTCCAATCCCTATGAGTATTCTTTTAAGGAATTTTTAATTCCTTCTCATCACTCAAGGGATATTTTATTCCCTTTCTCTTCCCTAGGTGCATTGGGAAGCCTTCCCAATGAACCTTGAGGAGTGTGGAGACAAGAAATACCTTAAGGCATATCTCTTGGACTCCATAGTTGTTTTTTCATCTCCCCTTGGGCCATGTGTGTGCTCACATGCAATCTTGACCCTCCATCTTGGATCAATCCTAGCCCTTCATTTCCTCCCCTCTTCTCCTATAAATTGGAGGCTCCACTCCTTCATTTGACATCTCCAAGTTATCCAAGTTTATGTTGTCAATTTGAGCCTAGAAAACCATCCAAGAATCCAAACTCTAGCCAAATTTTCATTCACCTGTCACTAAGCCAATTTCCCATCCATTCCATCTCACCAACCAATATCTTGTAGAGCCAACTACATCAAACAAAGGAGCACATCCAGTTAGGTTGAAGACAAGGGTGCAAGTTCAACTCCTCAAGCTCAATTCGAAGGAGAAGGAGAAGATACAAGGTATAATGGTCTTTAAATGTTTTAATGTTTTATTGTTCATTTCATTGCATTTGATCATTATTTCCTATTTCCATCTTTTTCCCTCTTCATTTTGGCATGCCCGGTGGGACCCATGTCCCTAAATTTAACCCTTTTTTGGAGTTTTTTGCAAGTTTTTGGTCGTAGGTATCAGAATAGCGTGAGCGAATACAAAATGACATGAGTGCTTTGAATTCAGATTGAGTGACAGGCAGTTTGGCGCGTGCGCATGCGCTTTAGCGCGTAAGCTTCAAATTCAATTTTTTAACCCGCCTATTTTGCAGGTCTGCACAACAACGCGAGCATTGCGAGATCAATGCATCTGCTTATGACCTCATCCTATTTAGTTTCAGCATTTTCCTTCTTCCTTTCTCTGATTTTATTTTATAGTAGATAACCTAAAAACATTAAAAAAGCAAAAAAGATTTAAAAGACTAAAAAAATAGTTAGTTTTTTAATCTGATTATCCTTTTTTTAAAAAGTTCGCTTCAACGTGAGTGACCTACGAGTAGCGCAGGCGCTCTGCAAAATTCCCACTCATTTTCAAATTTTTGTATTTCAAATCTTTGTTCTGTTGTTTTTTTACTAACCCGTTTTAGCGTGAGCACACGCATTTCAATGCGACTGGGAATAGAACAATGCGACCGCTCAGGTATATTCTACATTTTTTATTTTTTGTACTTTTTCGCATTTTTTGTTTTTAAAAATTTTTTTGGCCCCACTTTAGCGCATATGCTGGCGCTTCAGCGCGGGTGCCTGCAGAATAGCGCGAGCGCTGTTTCTGTAGATCTTTGTCTTCTAATCAAATTTTATGAGTTTTTGGAAGTTTTTCTGGTTGGTCCAAGGCATTACTCAAGACTACTAACCTGTGTCTTTGCAAGATGTTGGCCCAAGAATCCGCATGTCAAAGGTTTCGTTGATTAAACTTTAAAAACTACTAACATGTTTGTTTTGTAGGTTGTCAAGAAAATACAAGCAAATTTCATGTCTTTATTTTTTATCTTAGGTACCTAGATTTAATTAGGGGATAAAAAGAACATTTGTTTGAAGTGTTTGAGAAAAGTGTGAAAGTAGGAGAGTATGCTCTTGTCTATCTAGACAATTAGAAATTCAGACCTTTGGCACTTTTCTAGCTTGTTGTGTGTTTTCCCTTAGCGAGCCTGCCCTCCCAATTTGCTTAGGCATTGGTGAGAGGGTAATGACCCAAGTGAGTACAGCCAGACTTGGGCATTCTGACTCACTATAATAAATAGGCCTCTTGAGATGAAAGTTTCAGAGGACAAAGCTATTTGAGAGTTCACTCTTATATTGAGCATTTTGTAGGGCCTTTAGGTCTCAATCACGCTTGCATGAATACATCCTGCTTGGTACTTTTTAGGGCTATAGGCCTCAATCACACTTGTACGACTACAAGGAGTAGTCTTCAAATGAAAATACTTATTAAGACCTCACTTGATTCACTTTCGAAAGGTGGATAATCTTTGTGCAAGGGAGATAGTAACTCCCCCAAGATACTTTCCATATAATGCCCCCATTAGCGTTTGGAGTCGGCTAATACGGCATTGGGAATCCATTGCATGAGACCCAATGGCCATATTCTGATTAGCTATTGGGTGTGTGCTTGAGTCAGCAAAAGGTTTTCCTCCTCAACCAATTTCTTAGGGTAGCTTCATATGATTGATGTGCTTATTTGAATTAATGGCCAATGTGTTTTCTTTGTCTTCTTGCCAAGAGTAGAATTAGTCAACATCCTAGTCATTATCATCAAAATCAAGTCTAGTCTATTCCATATTCAAGTCATACTCAAATCATGTCCTAGTCATACAAAATTTTTGAGCCAACATCAATCAAGTCCAAGTCATAACAAACTAAGTCTTCCAAACAAGTCCCAAATTATGTTGGAACTCTGTCCATCTCATTTTTCATAAGCCCAAGTTATATAAGCATCCCAAGAAGTCAATCTACCGACCAATAAAGAATAAGAAGCTCACACAAGCACAACTCGTTAGATGTCAGAAGTTTTGGTATACCAATCGCAAACTCTTGCTTAAATATAGGACCTTTTTGCACCATTACCACGATTACATCCATGGTCATAGAAACGAGTTTGATGCTAGTGACAATTTAAGAGTCTGTGCCCTCCATCAAGGTTCAAGTTTGTCTTTTAATACCAACTATCATCAGAATCAGGGTGGTCGCATCCCTTCATACAAATTTCCACCCGAAGCAATCATTTATTGAGTCGTGTTCATTCTAAGAATAGTCCAGTCATCAAATTTATTCTAATCATCATTATCACCTCTCTTTGATCAATCATCCTCAATCTTTCCTAAGGACTTAGCACATGAACCAATTCTCAATCAATCATCTTTAATCAAATCAATCCTCAATCAACCATCTTCAATCAATCATCCTTTAATCCAATTAACCTCACATTAAGGTTTTATGCCTTGTGAAGTTTTATTTAAACCCCATCTTTAATCAATCAATCATTTCTCTTTTGTGCTTGAAGAAGAATCCTCTACAAGTACCTTCGCCCCATCCTTTGAGTCGATCAAGACTCTTATCTCATGTCTTTATTTTTCTTAGGATCATTAGTCAATCCTTAGTAGAACAAAGACTTTGATCATTATCCTAAGGTCTAAATTAACCCAGCTTGGTCATTACCTTGCTTGTGGTTTCATCAACATCCCCCACCTAAAATCCTAATTCAAGGACTAAGGTGCAATCTTAATCAAAACCGTGTCCTAATATAAGGACTATATCAATCAATCAAATCCAATTTTATTAAATCCAAATTAAATCCAAAATCCAAGATCTCTGCTAAGTCCTTTCATCAAATCTTTTTCCTCTAATCAATCTTTCTAAAGCTATTCTTGTATGGTCACAACTCGATCTCAAAAGAAAAAGATGGTCGAACAACAACATGGCATGCTAGACATTAGTGTCCTATATTAAGACTCTACACAAGATCTTACACAAAGTGTGCAACCCAACATTCAAAGTCAACCTCAAGAGGACCCTGATATGGTTGATCAAGATGAACTCTCTCTGGAAGTGCGAACATTTTTATAAGACTTATAATCAAGAAATGATGGAGAAATTTATCCAACATAATCCTAGTGCTCTTCTAAAGAATATTATTGAAATTGGAGCTCACCTTCTCCCCGATTTTGATAGATCCATTCTTGATCAAAAACCACAAGGAGACCTTGCTCGTACTCATATCGTCACACCCATTCTTCAACCTCAATCAATTGCACCCCCAACCATCATCCAACCCCAATCAATAGTGCCCGCGACATCTGTTCTCATGGTCTCCATTCCACCTTCTTCCTTCTCAGCATCTATTCCAATATCCAATCCGATCTTGTCTATTCTCCAACATGCTTCTATGCCATCTTCTTCTACCTGACCATAGGTTTCTATTCCATAATCCTCTATTCCTCTCAACAATGTCACTAACTTCATTCGAGCTTCGCTTCATCATATCTTAACAATTTGCAGGTTGCAACCAATTGTCACTTAAGCCCCGTGACATCGGTCATCACATCTCACATCCCTACTTTCATCATATCAATACATTAGTGGTGGTGGTACACCTTCCACGACTCATCCAATTCTAGGGGAAAACACAATTCATCATGTTTAAAATTCACAACAAGACATCATCAAGGAAATCCAGGACATGAAAAACATTATCAAAAACATGAAGGGACTAACAAAAGAAAACCTTACTTGTTTGAGGAATTCTATCCTTGTCCTTATGACCCGTCTATATCAGTTGCACCATACCCACTAGGGTTTGAGATGCCTAAGTTCATGAAGTATAAGGGCAAAGGGGACCCCCGAGACCATGTTCGTGAGTTTCACATCTTATGTCAAGAAGTCTCCTCTAGTGAATTATACCTTCGAAGGCTCTTCCCTAAGAGTCTCATGGGAGATGCTCTTGCATGGTTCTCATCCTTACCTCGAGGTTATATCACTTACTTCCCAGACTTAGCAGAAAAGGTCATGGCCCACTATGCCTACAACATTGTTAATGATGTTTCCATGGTGGACCTTTGTAACACAAAACAAAGGCCTGGAGATAATTTCGCTAACTTCTTGCAAAGATAGAAACATCTCATCAAGAAATTCCAGTAGGACATGCCAGAACAATACCAAATCGAATTATTTCAAAAGAATCTTTTGCCCGAACTATCAAGATCCTTGACATCTCAATGTATCAAATCTTTCCAAAAATTGACTGACAAGGGCCTAGCTCTCGAACGTGTCTTCTTAGAGGAATGAACCTTAAAAAATTACCAAAAATCAAGTCAAAATTCTTCCTCTTACCATAATGATAAACCAAAATTTTGGTCCAAAAACAAGAACGTAGTCAATGATGGTGTGACTGATGCAAAACTAGTCTAGACTGTGGCCGCTCCTCCAAATCCCACCACTACCAATCGCCAATTCATAAATCAAAATAATCAAAATCAATCTCAAAAGCCTCATAACAATGTCTCAGTTCAATGGCGACCTCCCCAATCTAACAACATGACTTGAAGAGACTTCACTCCTCTTGCCAAGCCCATTGAGGTTGTGTTGCAAAAGCTTGTCCAAGTAGACACGATAGTCTTTTTGATAACTCACCCCTTTGATCCTTATCAACCCAAACCTAAGTGGTACAATGAGAATGAGTATTGTGAATATCATCGTATCAATTGTCATGATACACAAAAGTATATGAAGCTGAAAATCTACGTACAAGACCTCATTAATAAGGTTGATATTGAAGTAGCAATAGCCAAACTTGGTAACAATAATGGAAAACTTAAGATGTACTAGGAATCTTTCTCGAAACATGATAAAGGTAAAGGCTCATCATCTAACGCTATGAACTATGATTACACCAATCATATAACGGGCTTTGACTTTTTAGTGGGTCGCATTGCGCTTGTAGATAACCATGTCAATGTCATAACTATCCAAGGAGCTAACCCTCCCCCTTCCCAAAGAAGACCTAACCCTGCTAAGATAGTCATTCAAGGCACCACACCTTCCACTTCCCACTCTCAGAATGACTGCAACGTAACCACCCACCAAGGTAGAGTCACTGTCCAAGGAGCCCCTCCCCCACCAAACCTTTCCACCATGTCCTCCACCTGTCGATATGACCTCCTTGACCATCTTGGGAAGACCCCTACGTAGATCTCCATCTATAACTTTTCAATAGTTCTCCTATCCACAAGGATATTTTGGAACAAGCCATCCTTGACTCTCACGTTCCCGATAATATCAATGCTGCACAATTTTCAATCTCTCATTGGAAACCTTTTCGTCCAACAACACCTTGTGTTCACTTCCAATGATGCTCTTGCAGATCAAGACCATAATACAAATTTTTACATCGAAGCCCTCATCCAGAAGCACAAGGTTAAACGTATCTTGATAGATGGTCGATCTAGACTCAATCTATGTACATATAAATTAATAAAACAATTGGGGCTTTCTGAGGACCCGGTAGATACATCAACAAGAATCACAGTAAAAGCATATGATAATTCAAAAAGAGTTTGTAAAGGAATGATCACCTTGCCTCTTCAAGTGGCTCCTATTACAATTGAGACCCCTTACCAAGTCTTGGATCTTGATCTCCCTTATAACATCCTCCTCGGAAGATAGCAGATTAATTCCCTTCAGGCCGTCCCTTCCACTTATCATCAATGTATCAATTTCCCTTTCAATGGAAGAGATATCACTATCAAAGGTGATCCACAACCCTTTCAATATTTGAAGCTCTTAGAGGGGAAGCATCCATATCATTGCCCATTAAATAGACCCTCTCCAACTCCTCCATCTAACACATCAAACGTTGCCTCCACCTCATCCCAAGAAGAGCCCAAAATCAAGATCCTAGATAATGGCTATGGAGAATACAAACTCGAGGATGTCTTATTAATAGGCAATCTCCCTATGTCTCCCAAGTCATTTGGCAAGCCAAAGGAAATAAAAAAAAGATCAAAAACCTGATATATAATGCAAAGATACCACCTTTCAGTAATGGGGTCCACTTGATGAGGAGAGTCTTGAGACTGATGTGTCTTCATGGTTGTATCGGGAAGAAGATGAAGACCCAACAAAAATACCTAAGAAAATGTATCCAAAAGCATCAGCTATAGTAGAAAAGATGGGTTACAAAGGACACGACTTGGGACCAGAAGAGAAAGGAATAAAAGCACCAATAAATCCCATCTCATACAATTATAAAATGGGCTTGGGTTATACTCCAGTGCCTAAGATCACTATCACTGGTGCCCCTTCAAGTCCTTCTTTGGATGTTGAAGACTCTAATGAAGAGGAGTTCCATGAAATGCCTTTTGAATATGAAGATGACATCTTCTTTGACACCCACATCAACACCATCACTCCTATAACCCCTCCCATTCCGCATGAGCTACAACTTGTCCATCCTGAACTTATAGACTGGGGACATTGAGACAAACCTTCTTTAGACGTCTGTGTTGATGACAATGCTCTCATGACTCTCATTACTATGCACAATTTGGAAGACTGCAATAGAGTTCATGGGATTCAGTTGCATGAAAAAGGATACTTTGGTAGTCAGGTCAATGCCCTTAGTCGCAAAAAAGATAATAAAAAGAAAAACCATGATTCCCTAGGTGAAAACCTCTCTGAGGCACCTTTGGATGAAGAAAAAGTAAAAACAAAGGGTGTATCCGAAAGTGAAAACCTGGATTAGGTACTTGAGGATGAGGGACTTGACCTCCCTACCATTGTTCCTCCTTAGCAAGACAGGTCAAATTTACTAATAGAGGAAATAGACAGTATCAATATGGGCACCAAAGACACTCCAAAGAATGTGCTCATCGCCAAGTCCCTCACGGATCAAGAGAGACAGGACTTCATTAGTTTTGTCATATAAACAAAGATTAATTTCACCTAATCATATGTTGACATGCCAGGCCTAGATCCCGACTTGGTAGTTCACAATCTTTCTGTTTGTCCAGATGCAAAACCAGTAAAGCAAAAGTTATGCAAGATGCATCCATATATTGCACTCCTGGTCAAAGAAGAACTTCAAAAGATGTTGGATGCGGAATTCATCAAACTAATAGACTACTCTAAATGGGTATCCAACATTGTACCTATCGACAAAGTTGCTTGGGGCATCTGCATTTGTACTGATTTTTGAGATTTGAACAAAGCTTTCCCTAAGGATGATTTCCCACTCCCCAACATAGACATTATTGTAGACCTCACAACAGGATATGAGATGCTATCACTTATGGACAGATTTTTTGGATACAATCAGACTAGGATTGTAGAGGAAGATCAACACAAAAAACATTCACAACACCATGGGGCACCTTTTGTTACTGAGTCATGCCTTTTGGTCTCAAGAACGCCGAACTTACATATCAATGTGCAATGACAAGAATTTTCCATGACTTCTTGCACAAAATTATGGAGGACTATGTGGACGATCTTCTAGGAAAATCCAAGACAAGACATGAGCACATCCCTATCTTAAGGAATTTTTTTGAAAGTTTGGAAAAATACAAAATGCACCTCAATCCTAAGAAATGTGTCTTTGTTGTCACATCGGGAAAACTGCTAGGTTTCATCATTTCTCGTAAAGGCATAGAGGTTGATCTGGCAAAGGTGAAAGCTATCATGGAAATTCCTCCCCCGAAGACCCTTAGATAGCTGCACAACCTCCAAGGAAAGTTCCAGTCTATTAGACATTTCATCTTGCAACATACAAACAAATGTCACCCATTTGCTCACTTATTACGTAAAGATACCAAATTCAAATGGGATTGCCTGTGTCAAAAGGCTTTTGAGAAGCTTAAGGAATATCTTGCATCGCCACCGGTTCTCATGCCTCCTATTCTAGAAAAGCCACTTCTTTTGTACATATCTACTACTGTAGTAGCATTGGGGGCATTATTGGGATAGACAAATGATCAGGGAAAGGAGCATGCTATATACTACATCAGTCACACATTAGTAGGGCATGAGCTCAATTATACCCCCATTGAAAGAGCATGCTTAGCACTTGTCTTTAGCATGCAAAATCTTAGACACTACATGCTTAACAACAAAACAAAACTGATTGCTAAGATCGACCCTCTCAAATACCTCTTGTCAAAAGCTACTCTCACTGGTAGAATTACTAAATGGGTCATGTTGTTAAGTGAATTTGACATTGAATATGTGGAGAAAAAATCAATCAAAGGATAGGTAATAGCAGACCAACTGGTAGACACTCCATTTCAAGGAGACCATTTGATCCTTATAGAATTTCCAGATGAATTCATAATGACTGTCACCACATCCTCCACATGGCAGTTGTTCTTTGATGGTTCTTGCACCCAATACGAATCAGGGGCAGGAATACTGTTGATCACACCTCAAGGAGATTGCATCCCAAAATCATACAAGATAGCCTTTGCATGTACCAACAACATCGTAGAATATGAAGCACTATGATTATCGGACTATGCTTGGATATCCAATGGAAGATATTGGAATTGCATGTCTATGGTGATTCCCAACTTGTCATAAAACAAGTCAATGACGAATATCAAACAAAAGATGACAAGCTTCTTCCCTATAGGAGTATGGTTGAAGATCTCAAGCAACACTTCACATTAATTAAGTTTGATCAAATTCCATGAACAAACAATAGAGATGCAGATGCAATGGCCACTATTGGCTCCCTCCTTCAGATGCCGAAACATAGTCAAAAGTGTGAGTTCTTGGTTGAGCAACTTTTCATACCAGCATATGATTTACCAGAGTCTGAAATGGTGTGCGTACTCGTTGGTCCTGAATCCCCCTGGTATCAAGAGACCTTCAATTACCTAAGAGACAACATCATACCCCCACACCACACCAAAACCTAACAACAAACCTTCATCCACCGATGTGCTCGTTAAACTATCCTTGGAGACACCCTGTTCAGAAGGCATTTTAATGGTTCCCTCCTAAGGTGTTTAGACAAACAAGAGGTTGGAAGGACACTACGTGAAGTGAACGAAGGTATCTGTGGGGCACACTCAAGTGGGATCACTTTGGCTAAAAATCTCTTGCGAACGAGATATTACTAACCTACAATGGAAGTAGATGCATATAATTATGTGAAGAAATGTATCCCTTACCAGAAACATGGCGACAAGGTCCACGCTCCATCAAAAAAATTGCAGTCGTTCATTACACCCTAGCCCTTCTCATAGTGGGGGCTCAATCTGATTGGGAAAATCCACCCTACATCCTCCAACAATCATAAATTCATTATCACCGCCACCGAATATTTCACCAAGTGGGTGGAGGCCATCCCTCTTACCTTCACCATTGGTAAGAAAATCTCTAAATTCATTATGAACTACTTCATCTATCGATATGGAATCCCTAAAGTTATCATCACAGATAACGAAAGACCATTCAAAAATTAGGATGTTAAAGATCTCTATCAAAAATTTGATATCCAACACCGCTTCTCCACTCCATATTGCCCGCAAGGTAATGGTCAAGCCGAGGCTTCTAACAAAACCTTAATCAAAATCCTCAAAAAGACAGTCAATGAAGTTGGTCGTGATTGGCACCTCCAACTCCACCCTTCTCTGTAAGCTTACCGCACCTCCATCCGCACACCCACAGGCGCCACCCCATATTCCCTTGTATTTGGCTCTGAAGTCATCCTCCCTCTTGAGATCGAGATCCCCTCCCTAAGGGTGTCGCTGTAGAATATCCTCCCAAATGAGGAATACAGAGTTGCCAGACTACAAGAGCTAGAACTGCTGAATGAAAGGTGCCTCAAGGTCTTAAACCATCTCCGGGTATATCAAAATTGCCTACACTTGAGTTACCACAAGAAGGTCAGAACCCGAGAATTTGAAGTTGGTGATCTTATCCTCATGAAAAATCAGAGAAACCTTCAAGAATGAGAGAAGAAAGGAAATTTTGAGCCTAATTGGCTTGGACCATATGTAATCACAACAAAGTATGGATCAAGGGAATATCAGTTAGCTACTCTTGAAGGAGATCCTTTGGATGATCCAATGAACATCATGCACCTGAAGAGATTCTATGCCTAGTCCTCTGAAGGTCATCAATTGTCAAAAAATTAAAAAATCAATAAAAATGCAACAACAAAAAAAACCTGAAAAAAGATAGTCACTCTAGTGAAAACTTGGTAAATAGGCGCCTTGTGAAACAAAAAAAAGAAAAAATCAGAAAAAAGTAAATAAAAAATCAATTCGTCCATTAGTGAAAACCACTTTGTGGCGTTATGGGCAAGTACCTTGGTGAAAACCTGCATGCAGGCGCCAAAGTAAATAATATGGATCCATTGTCTGTCAGATCAAACTCCTTCACCGCCCACCCATCTGATATCCATAATCACCACTATCCAATCTTCCCACCATAACATTCCCCCACTCTTGACAGAATAATCACTCGTATGATGATGAGTCTTTTCCCAAATCATGAATAAGGATCACCCCATCAAACTGACCTTTATCCCATCCAGCTGATCTTTTATCTCTCGTTCCTTGAGCTTGTGCCTCCATGTGAGCTTCATGAAATCTTGATGTTAGTCCTACATCCAGAGGTTGGTCCTCATGGTCATCTGGTCAATTGTCTAGTCAATCGCAATCTACCCCATCCTTTGCCCTAGGGATGAATCCTTCCCTCGCCTGACAGTTTAATCCTTCATCCTAATCCTACTCTTGGAAAGAGACATCAGTTGGTCATGTATGGGTGGCTTGTTTGATTTCTTGGATTTTTATTTTTGACTTGCATCTTTTGTCCTACCATTGCATCTATCTACAACTGCCCGAATCTTTCATATCTGGGTATGTTTACAATAGATGCATACTGGGGCATATTTTCATGGCATGGTGTGTTTTGGATCTCTCTTGTATGAACCGACGGCCTGGTACTAGTGTTTATCAACACTTACCTTGTAATGTACAAGAGGTATCAGTTTGTTTGAGGGTTTCCTTGCACGTATCCACAACTTTGTACCAGTGTTATTCAACACTTACATAGTTGTGTGTAAGGAATTCCTTCTTGACTGTGAGTCATTCCATGCCTTGGGTTTCTCATGGCATCCTGGTTCCTATAATCAGTGGTGCAGGTTACCTAGGGAAATATTAAACTAGGTTGGCTCTCCACATCTTTTGTGCACAACTCTCCCCATCATTCCATAAATTCCTAATTTCCCCCATCTAATAACCCCGTGGAGTCTTCAATTTTTCCCTCCTATGCTTCTATTTTTATCTAAGATCATTGTACTATTACGGGCATATTCACAAAAACATTTTCCATTACTAATTTATATTTCATTATCCATTCATTTCATTATCCACTTAGGTGGCATCATTCATTTAGATTGCACTATACATTCATTTCATTATTCATCTAGATTGCATTATCTATTCATGTAGGTTACATTATCCATTCATTTCATTGCATTATTCACTTAGATTACATTACCCATTAATCATTTCCATAAGCATTAACTACTTAGATTGCATTGCATTTATTACATTTCTCATTCATTTACATTCATCTTGCATATGTCATTTAGGTTACATTATCCATTCATATTAGATGGCATTATCCATTCATATTACAATCATTCACTTAGATTACATTCATCGTTCATCTTACATTTACATTGCATTATTCATTCATTTCGTCATTAATTTAGATCGCATTATTTACATAGCATTAATCATTTACATTGCATTATCCATGCAGGCGACATTACATTTATCATTCATTTCTTATTTAGATTGCATTTATTACTCATTTAGGTTAATTCATTATTTCAATTGCATTGTTCATTAATCATTTGCATCCACATTTATCATTACATTGCACATCACCATATCCATTATACATTAAATATCCTCATATACAACATATATACACATCAAAACATCTCAGATCATGTGCACCCACATAATCACTCTTCCTGCATCCATAACATATCATACACACATGCACATGCATCCTTCCTGTATCCATGAACATGTCAGTAATGCATCATAAGCATAGATATATAAGCATACATCCTGCATCACAAATAGGTCAGCACAATACATCCATAATCATCATCCATGCATCAAATCATAAAATAATAAATAGAGTCCATCATAATAAGATACATGTATCGCTGCCACCAAAAATCATATATAAATAGGTCAAAAGATGAATATATTTGTCATAATACAATGATCACCCCAAGGGTCAAAATATAACACATAATTCAAAATGGAGCTAACTCTTTCCACCTGTCTCCCCAGCCCCCTCATCATCGCTTCCTACTCCCCCTTCTCTAGGTGGCCTAAAACCCACCAATCCACCCGTTTGTTGGCTTTGTGTGGACCGCTAGTTGTGTGTCCTGTGAGATCGCACATTCTCAGTGTACGAGGCTGCTCGCTACTCCGCAGATACCACTTCGTGGTATAACCCTCAATAATAGACTACCTCCCAACCTGCCCTCTCTCTCTCTCTCTGTTGAATCATATCAGAATACATTTGCCCAAGCCCTATGGGGACCAACATCTGACATGATGCATACCTCCCCCCCACAGGCGTGTAGCATCTGCCTCTGCCCTGTGCACCCTTACATGCAGACCCTCCAACTCCTCATCTTGTAGTTGAAGAGAAACCTGTAATGCACCAATGGCAATCCCTAACCTAGCCTCCTCCAGTATCCGCTCCAACTCCTCCCTATCCATCCTGAGATCATCCACCTCTGTCCTCACTGTTTGGAGGCTCTCTGTCAAATCTCCCACCTCCCGCCGCAATCTCTCAGCCTCTGCCTCCAAGATTTGTCCCCTAGCTCTCTCAATCTGTAGCTCATCCTTGAGAAAGTGTAGCCTCACCCAGGTGGAATCTCTCTATTGCTGGAGTCTATTAAAATCATCCTATGACACTCCTCCCCAACCCCTGGCCCTGCACCCTATACCTATGCCTCTAGAATGTCCATAGGTATGACCTCCTCTGCCCCACCATCCCCTCCCTCAGCTGCCTCCTGTACTGTTGGTGCTTCTACCTATCCCTATCCCGCCCTAGGCTCTCTCCTCCATACCACCCTAATCCCCCTCTATTGTCTTCCAGCACCCCTCCCTGTTCTCACCAGAACCCTATCACTAGGTGCATCATCCTCTCCGCCGACTACCTCATCTACTGTCGGTTGCAGCTCATCATCCTCCAAAACTCCAGGGATAGTAAGGTGCACTAAAAAATGTCCCTCACACCAGCTCTTGTATTCTCCAATGGTCCTTGGATCCTCTCCCACTCCCCTCCGCTCATCCCAAACCAGGTATGGTGTTGTCTGGAAGTTGGTCCTCCCCTCCAATGGACTCATTGTCAGGCCCCAAAACCTCACCTCTCACGTCGTTCGAGGATATAGAGGTATGTCTCCTACTATATCCTGTACAATGCCAAACTGTATAGCCACTCTGAAAGGGGTATAATACTCCATAATGTACACAAACCTACCAAATAGCCACATTTCCACTCTGGCCTAGTATAGCTGCCAATCCCCCCTCCATATCTCACTATCCAAAAATGGCCGCTATGTGAACTGCAGAAGCTCGTAAAAAATACGACGGCAAAACCATATTGATCCTATCCGTGTAAGAGGCTCCTGTACCTGTCTATATATGATCGTCAAGCTCGCCTATCTTGTACACTTAATGGTCGTGTAACTGCAATATGCTCTCAAGCCCATATGTGAAGAAGAGTCACCCCTGCAGATAGGCTGACATACTCCCGGTATACTACAAGATGCATATCATGGTACAACTAAGCCAACATCGCGACTCCCCAAACATACTCCACACAATCATGAATCATGTAATATACATATTTGCTCCATCCAATGGGAAACCCATGTCTTCCCAGATCAGGCATGATCCATCCGCTTAGAAACCCACATATCACGAGTACCAGACAAGGAATGTGTCGGATACCCATTGCCTTGCCCAAATGTATCCTTCCTGTCCAACATCGATAGTGCATCATACTCACAAACCTCTCAGAGGTAGAAATTTGTTGCATCTAACCGGTACTTTGGGATCATGCCGTGAATGGGGATCTTCAAGATCCTTTATACATCTGGTAAAGTCACTGTCACCTTGCTGATACGTAGGTGGAAGGTGTTATACCTACTATCCCATCTCTCTACTAAGGTTGTCATCATCGCAGTGTGAGCTCGAATCCTCGGCCACTAATTGATGAAATGCAATCCCACAACATCTAGGATCTCCATCTCATCTGACCACAACTGCCGATATAGTCTCATGGTCGCTGCCCAGTGCTCCCTTGATGCCAATGGTCCCAAATCCGCCTGCATCCACGCAACCCACTTCGTCATCCCATGTTCTTGGTCGTATCCTATCCCTGATGCATCTTATGACTTCCCCCCAAGCTAGATTCTATAATTAATTGCCCATTTCCTTATCCCCTAGCACACGTGTTGATTTACTTAGCGCTCGCACCACACTTGTAGCGCTCATGCTATACTACAAGTGCACGCACTAGAAGAATCTGATACTAGGACCCCTAACCAAATTGGTGCGAGCGCACGCACCGCGCTACCTTTCCCCCTCCCTGGCCTAACCCTAACCTACCCTAGCGTGAACACTCACGCCGTGCTACCCTTCACCAACCCTAAACCTAACCCTGATTGTCCCTAGAGCAAGCGCCCGTGCCAAATGCGATTGCTCGCCCCAAAACCCCCTGCTCTCCCCTTTGACCCATGAGCGCTTGCACTACCCTAGAGGTACGTGTGCTGAAACAACGATCAATGTATTGGCCTCGTTAGATTTCTAAGCCCTAATTCTAGCCTAAATCTACAAAATCACAAAGAAGGCTAGTCATACATACTAGTGGTCCATAGACCCCAGGTCTGTCGTACTGGCGAACCCTCTCGGTGCGGTGCTCACGTGTCAGAATGTGATCCATCTCTCCTTCTCTTCTTCCAGGCCCTAAAATGTTCCAATGCTTATGTGTGACAATGACCCTTCATTGGGCCGTGTGTGGCTTATATGGACCCCCTTGTGGGCCCACTCCCTTCGTGTTCTCCCTTCTTCTATCTCCTCTTCTATTTTCTCAATCCCCACTATCTTTCTTTCTCATTCACTCATCACCCCTTCTGCTTTCTTCTTCTTTTTGAGAATTTTCCACCAACTTTCCAAAAAATTACAAAAAAATTCTTGAGGGGGCATACACCACCCACACTTCGTGCTGGGGCATCCTTCTTCTTCTATCTTTTACCCATTGCCAAATTTGTCACTGCATAAAAGAGGGAAAAAATGTAGACACTTAAATTAATTATTTTAATTTATTTATTTAATTTCCTCGCATAATTAATTTATTAATTATGCCAATCCCTATTCTTTCTCAATATTAATTAAATATAATTAATATTGTCACTATAGTCTAGTGAAATCAATCTACCTTTATTCTTCTAAAATCCCTAAAATTAATTCTCTCCAAATTCCTCCTTTTAATTAGTTAATCTCAATTAATTAATTGATCCAGGTGATTCCTACAAATCACCTTTTCGTAATCCATCATTAACCTAATTAATTCCTTTTAGAAGCACCCCTAATCCCACTTATCATTATTCTTCTAATTTTTAATTCCCTCCACTCTTTCTCTCTCCTAGTCAAATCCTCCTACAAATCCCATTTGTCCTAATCCCACCTAATCATTCTTCTAATTCCTCTCCTAATGAGTTGCTAGTGGCTAATCCTCATGATTAGCCACAAAGTCAAGTCATTGTCCCCTCACTCACCCACATTCCTTAAATGCCCTTTTCCTAGGTGAATGTGAGATTTTTAATTCCTTCCTCTAGGTATCCCTTCACCCAAGGAATTTTTAATTACTTTCTATTCCTCCAATCCCTATGAGCATTCTTTTAAGGAATTTTTAATTCCTTCTCCTCATCACTCAAGGAATATTTTATTCCTTTTCTCTTCCCTAGGTGCATTGGGAAGCCTACCCAATGAACCTTGAGGAGTGTGGAGACAAGACATGTCTTCAAGGCATATCTCTTGGACTCCACACTTGTCTTGTCATCTCCCCTTGGGCCATGTGTGGGCTCACATGCAATCCTGACCCTAAATCTTGGATCAATCCTAGGCCTTCATTTCCTCCCCTCTTCTCCTATAAATTGGAGGCTCCACTCCTTCATAAGACATCTCCAAGTTATCCAAGTTTATGTTGTCGATTTGAGCCTAGAAAACCATCCAAGTATCCAAACTCTAGCCAAATTTTCATTGACCTATCACTTAGCCAATTTCCCATCCATTCCATCTCACCATCCAATATCTTGTGCACAATGTTGGAGAGCCAACTACATAAAAAAAAGGAGCACATCCAATCAAGTTGAAGACAAGGGTGCAAGTTCAACCTCCTCAAGCTCAATCCGAAAGAGAAGGAGGAGATACAAGGTATAATAGTCTTTTAATATTTTAATGTTTTATTGTTCATTTCATTGCATTGGATCATTATTTCCTCTTTCCATCTTTTTCCCTCTTCAACATACACACACATACATACATACACACACATAAACACATATACAAACACACACACACATATGCACACAATGCGTGCACATGCATATACAAACATACATGTATACACATACACAGACATACAAATGTACTCATACACACATGCATGCATACACACACATAAGCACATACATGTACATATATACATATATAGAAACACATATACATAAATTTTTTGTAGCCATTTAGATCAAACATCGTAAACAAGAAGGCACAATGATCATTAAAACTAGTGATACTATAAAAATTAACGTGACCAATGTATATGTTCAGAGGCCAAATTCAGCCCAATTTTCATGGGTCTAAACACAATCGAAAACACATCAAACACTTTCTTATCCTAAGGTCAATGTTCTCTTGGTGGTAACTTCAGCCCACAACTTGGAATCTCCGTCAACTCAAGTGTTGGGACACCTTGAGGGGTGTATTCACTAATTTTGCCTTTTTCATGAGCGAACAACTAGGGGCCTCTAGGACTGGAAGGATGAACCTATCACCCTCTCCCTAGAAAGTTACAAGTAGTTTATGCTAAGATGAGGATTTATGTCTCATCCCATGGGAGCCTTATGGTGAGTGTCTTGGGGGGAAACTATCTATCCCCTTGCACTGAAGCTATTGCAATGTTTGGATAAAAAAAGGTTGGGCCACTACTCCAAGGTGTTTAGTGGGGGAACTTCTATCGAACTTGGTGTCTACCCATGCGATGGAAGCTCATTCAAGAACCCACTCCTTGTTCTCCACACAAGTGTGTACACATAGTGCAGATATTAGGGAGTATCGTCGGTGTAGATACACGTCACCAAGGCGTCGTGACTTTCACCTAACGTATTAATTTATATAGTGCACAGAAGAAAGTACCGCCTGGGTCGTTCCCCTCTCACCGTACTTTGGGCTTCTCAGGAGGGAAGGCCCTTCTACCTAAAAATAAGATGATAACAATTTCTCTTAGACCCAATGCCCAATGGAAGACGAGGGGAGTTCAAATACTTTTGTTATCATCTCTAGGGTTCTATCTAAATGCAAAGCATGCCAAAGGCATAAAACACCTTAAACAAGTTAATTAACCCCAAAATGGAATAAAGATGTGAGCCTAATTAAACTAGAAAGAAAAAACAAACAGACATGTAGACAAACTTTCTAATAGTATTTGAATGAAAAATGGGTAAAAACTCAAATTATAGATGTAATTTAAATATTAAAATATTAATAAATTAAAATTAACATAAAAATATTAAATTGAATAAAAAATACCTTGTAAAAGTCATCAACAATACGACCAAATGGTCATCAAATTGACCTTGATAACCTAGCTAGTTGACTTCTCAAATAAAACAAAAACAAAAAAAAAAATCTAATTTTGCCCCATGGTCGGATGGGGGACCAAGTTTGGCGAGAAGTTGCATTTTTACCAGATTGAACCTCTGGCCAATTTTTCATCACAAAAATGAAAAATACCCTTTTGCAGAGCTTGAAGTCACGAATCCAGTCATATAGTTTTTTACTATTTTGATAATTTTTAATATTTTTTACTAATTAAACATTGCGAGTAGATTTTTAATGTTAAAAAAGAGGCTGATTAGAAATAAAAAAAAAATATTAAATGAAATTACAAAACAAATTAAAATTATTTTACACTAGATGAGAGAATCTTCTCGAAAAGGATTTTTTTTTTGTATAATGATATATTTAGTAGTTAAAAGATGATGCCGAACGAAAACTGTCAAATTTAACTATGTTGGACTTCAAAATATTATAACAAGAAAAATATACATCAAAATTAAAAAAAATAAAAATTAACACTGCATATATATGTTCTCTATTTGGAAAAAAAAATCCGAAAAAAATAAGTCCATTTTCAGTTTTTTTGGTGGCGCCGACGAGAACCCCTAATTTTCAACATTTTTCAACAATGAAAATTTGTCTTTGAATTTATTAAAAAAATATTAATTTTTTTCCTAAATTTTTTAAAAAATAACAGACATAAATTTCATTAATAATTATACATTTGATCAGTTTACATCAATTTAGAAATGTCACTTTTACGCGGTTGAAGTTAAACAGTTTTAGTTTTGTTGGTCGGTGCCTTTATAAAAGTGTGACACAGGTTTGTGCTTTTTCCCGGACATGAAAAATAAAAATTGTCGAGATAAAAAAAATGGACAACAAGTCTCAACTTACCACTTGGAAGCTCCTCTATCTCAAGCTACCCATTGGTAGGTGGCTTTTCTTCCTCAATTACTCACGTTCCTTTCCTCTTTAGTCATGAAAGAAAAACCATTAAACATATCTTTTGATTATGTCGATATTCATGCCTCCTATGGTTCACCATCTCCACCGCACTCCCCACCATCTTCCGCCATTAAAGGGCTTGGAATTCCACCTTGCTTTCCCTATTATTGCCACATTTAATAATTTTTTTAATCCATGTAAATAAATCTCAAGTTTTTGTGGAAACTTTAATGCCCAATTAGTTTCTCTTCTACATTTTTCCCTTTCAAAATTTAACTTCAAATTCTTCTTGATGTGCTTTTCATGTAGATGAAAACTCACTCCAAGCTCATCAAGGAAGACCTCCTATCCCTAAAGGAACTCTCCTTTGAAATCACTAATACCCAAGCTCAATTAGTCATGATTTATTACAAGAATAATATGCATAATGCTTGATTGCACTCATTGCACCAAAGCACTCTAATACTCTTCATTCTTGGTGACCCTCCCACAATGAAGGGTTAATAAACCATGTGAACCATAATTACATAAAAAACATCTAGGCTATTGTTGACTAGTTGGTTGGGCACGAGGACCTTACTACTTAATAGTCAATTGTCATTGAATTCAAATGGTAGATACTTTAGGCCATTTGTGGGTATCCCAATTTTTCTCTCCAAAGAACGTATGTATCCTACTATATGTAAGCGATTGCAATAGTGACTTTTTTGTCATATCTATACCTCTTTTACTCTCTTGAGAAATTTCTCTAGCTTTGTATCTAACTAATTTTATTAAAAAATTCAATTTATTCCAATTTTAAAAAGTTCATTTTATTAATCAAGTGGTTTGTGGAGGATACATACCAATTGTACAAATAATTGATTGAGTGAATGATTTGGTCAACAAACATACCTTTTATGCTCCTCACAACAATGCCATGTAAATTCAAGCAAGCTTTTCTTTTCATCACGTTACTAGTTTTGTTGGAATCCTAGTGCTTACTTTTACTTAATTTTCTTTAGTTGAATCTATATATATATTAATACTTGAATCAAATGCTTTTTGGTGAAAATATTATGTGAGAATTTTATATCAATAATTTCTGGATCATATTTCATAATTCATCATTAAGAAAAGAAAAACTCGCACTATAAAAATGTTGCATACATAATTAATCATATTCATTGTGGTTCAATTGTACTGACGTGTACCTAATTTTGTCCGCATTCATAAAATATCGTATGCGTTTTCAATATCTCATCTCTTTTATTCATAAGATTTCCTTATATGACTTAATTTTACTAAACTTTTTATAACTATTTAAAATATAAAAACAAGATGACATACATATATCTACAACAAAAATCACAACAATTTATTTGATAACTATACCAAACACCTTTATACAAACTTTAATAGCTAATATTATATTTAACCTTTGTGAAAAGTATATCTTGAGCTTACTCATGTTAGAAATAATGATTATTTGACCATAAGTCTCATTTGTAGATGATTAGGTGGTAGAAAACATCCTTCATCGGTTAGTCAATTGCTTGTAAGAAAAGTAAGAAATTTACCTAACAAGAAAGGATTTTGAGCTTTTGATATCTTATTACACGTATCCAACTTGGCTACCATAATAGCTTGTAATGGAATTCAGAAATATATGATGGGCGTTTGACATTTTGTGTCCTATATTTTGTTTTGTTATTATCTCACTCACTATATTCTTTTTCAAGATGTAAAGTAAATTCGCATGTCCATCTCATGAGAAGGTCGCTTTCTATTGCTAATCAAACACACTCAACATTTAATTAGGAAGAAAACAATATAATATAGAGTGGGTAAGTAAAAAGTCACATAGAGAAGGTAAGGGAAGGTCAACTCTAATGGATTTTCCTCCTTTACTTTTCTCATCTTCACAAAACGTACACAGATATATAAAGCATATTTTAACTTCACTATCATTTGTGTTTCTTAGCCTAGAAAATATCAATATTAAATGTTTATATTTTAGCTAATTTTTTATTGGAGAAATAATTGGATTAGATAGATATTGTCATTTTTGTTCTTAAAGTGGATTATGATATTATGGTAGAAGTTAACGTCGATATTAGCTAGATATCATTATCTTTGGTTTTATAATAGATTACGACATTGCGATAGAAGTTAATGAGAATGAATAGGTATCGTTATCTTTGCTATTATAGCAGATTATGATATTACGATAGAAGTTAATGTTCATTTGACTGTTGTGACTCAATCTTAGCGAATCTAATCTATTTGTATCTTTGTTATTATAGTAGATTATGATATTACAATATAAGTTAATGAATTTGACTTAAAAATTATGTTGTAATTGAATCCATCAAATCTAGTCTAATTATATCTCCATCATATTTAACCTTAGATATATAACATAACTAAAGTTTATTAGATTATCCTTACTAATTGAATTTCAATCCTTTAAACAAAATGACAATCTAATGTATAGAAACTTTGTATCGAAATTGCTTTCTTAATTTAAATTAAAAACAAATTGAAAGTTGCTTATTTTTATATTAGACATAGTTAATTTATTATTATTTTCCCTCCCCTTCTCTTGGAAAGCATCACAATCTGTGGGGACATACAAGAATTCTATACTCAAACAAGAACCACTACAATATGGAAAAGATATGGGCTACCTTTTCCTGAAATGATTGATTTCTAAATAATGTTTTGAGGTGAGTGGCTTTCAAACTGTTCTCAGGACAATTATTATGCAATGACAGGATTTTGGCTCCTTAAACTTTGCCATGACTGTAATTTCTTTCTGTATATGGCTTTGATCAGGTCTAAGTTAGAGATTTCAATGTAAAACGAGATCACGATTATCGAATGTAATTCAATAAATAAATCGATATAGAAATCCATGTAGCGAGAGAGATTATGATTATTAAATGTGAGTCGAAATATTGATATAAAATTTGTAAAGAAACATTCAACTAATATGAAAAGAGATTACAATTATTGAATGTTATTTGAAATGTTCATATATAAAAATCAATGTAAAAAGAAATTATGATTATTGAATATGATTTAAAATATTGATATAAAATTCGTAAAGAAACATTCAACCTATTATTAGTTTATCAACTTAGAAAAGCCATTTTCTAATCCATATACTTCCCTTTTCACGTGTTCTATAATGGAAAATGACCTCAATTAAAAATTATTTGCAGTCATCTTCAATTGGGTCCGCAGAAAAATGTGTAGAAAAGAAAGTAATATCATGGGGTGCTGCTGAATCATTTGGTAGTTTAGTCGTCATAATAAGTGGCGACAATGATGTTAATTAGATAGAATTATGTTTCGACGTAGCAGTAGACATTCAAATGAAGAAATTTACTAGAAAGAAAACGATAGTATATGAAGCCCCACAAAAGGTTTAATGGCTGCCATACAAATTGAGTCCTTGACTGTTAGGTTACATAGCAGGCAGTTTTAACACGCAATTTAATGGTATATTTGAATATGCACCGCACCAAAACACAACTGTTCATTAATATACAGCAATAAATAGCATAGGAAAATCCATCTGCCTGAAAGCTAAGTAACAAACATAGACTCAATTATTGCGTTTATGACAGAAGTGAAGACCAGAATCCATGGATACACTATCAAGTGTTCAATCAAACTGTAACTTTTGTACACTGGCCAAACCCAATAAAAATTCCCTTGGAATTCTGTATGTACATACGTACACATTGCGAAGACTACACATTGCTAAGACTGATGATTGCCACACTCCCCACGACCAACCACTGCACACAAATTACAACATTGCAGGTCATGATGAATATAAACAACTTAATGGGAATGATATTAATCTAAAACATAAAATCTGAAAGAAATTTTCTATTATTGTTGCTGTTTCTGGATTTGACTGTGTGAGATTTAGAGCATGAGATTTTCAGCATCATTGTTTTGGATCACACTTTATGATCTGTCATCAAGATGTTTGAGAGCATAAGAAGATGGAAATTTCATTGTGTGAGATTTTTAGCATCAATGTTTTGGATCACACTCATGAACCATCATCAAAATGTTAGAAAGCATACAAAGATGGAAATCTCACACAATAAAATTCAAAAACAGCAGCATTAATCTCGTGAATAAGAAGATGAAAATCTCATGCAATCAAATCTAGAAACAGCAACGTTAATCTCATAGATTATAGAAATCTAAAAACAAACCTTTTATTATTGATGCTGTCTGATGATATATTCAGGCCCTGGTGGGGTAGTGTCTACTAGCTTCAACATGTTGCTCCAGTAGTCTTTGCCATCTTCGGTATTTAAATCTGACCATGTGGGAGTCCCTGATATTGCCTTGGGGTTGTTGGAATTTTCTGTGAAGTCAAGGAGGAGCTCTGGTGGAATTGAACCTGCATAGCCATGAGGAGAAGAGGTGGTGCTATTGAAAGTATTTGATCTTGGTGAGCCTGTTGCAGATATCAGTGGTGGAAGTGAATTGGACTTATGATCTGGCCATACCAAACTAGTATTAGCATTATGGCTAGGCATTTCAGATTTGGGATTGGGTAGCAAATTATTGCTGTATTCATCATGATAGGAGACCTTGACCATCCTCAGTTTGTGATCCTCTTCAGGCTTTAGACTGTTCTCAGTGGTAAACACAGTGCTATGTGGATTGAGGCTCTCGTCAGTTAAGCATGAATCACTTGGAGGAGCAATGGCAGCTTGATCCATGGTTGGATAAGTGCAGCCAAGAGCCAAAGAACACATATTGTCTAAGAAGCGAGGTACAGTGCCCTGTTGATCTTGCTGCAGTGATAAGCAACCATCCATGTTTGAATTGGGATCTGGCATACTATAGCTTCTTGAGCATTGGCTAGCTTGAGCTGCTTGGGCCAAATGCTGGTCTAAATTCTGGGCACCGTAGGCCATTGATCCTGCAAGTTGCTGCTGCTGCTGCTGTTGGGCCCAGAAAGTTGCTGCTGCTGCAGTTGCATCTTCGAATTGGCATGCAGACCTGAGCAGATTAAGGTCTAGGTTGACGTTCCCATTTTCAGAGCCAGGCACACTGGATGATCTGTAAGCTGCAAGGCTTAAGTAGTGTCTAGCAAGTCTTGCCTCAGCCTCAAGCCTTGCACTCTCCCATGGATTCAGAGAAGCAAAATATGAAGCAAATGAAGGAGGAAAAAGATCTGTCCGTGGCCTGTGGGTCATGGGATCAATACCCATTTGGAGCAGCCGTTTCTTCAAATGGGTGTTCCAGTAGTTCTTGATCTC
Source organism: Cryptomeria japonica (assembly GCF_030272615.1). Classification (NCBI taxonomy): domain Eukaryota; kingdom Viridiplantae; phylum Streptophyta; class Pinopsida; order Cupressales; family Cupressaceae; genus Cryptomeria; species Cryptomeria japonica. The sequence continues at coordinate 548,253,082 of NC_081406.1, read as the reverse complement.
GTTATCAGTTCTTCCAGGCAGGTGAGCAGCTATAGCAGACCACCTGAAAAATTTCGTTTTATCACAAGAGTTATAAAAGAATAAAACTAAGGTCTTCAAACATGAAAATAAGAGTTATACAAAAAGAAACTAAGGTCTTGAAACATGAAATGAAGAGTTATAAATAAAAGAAAACTAAGGCCATGAAACATGAAATGAATTGGACAGGTTTTTGATGAAATTACTTGTTTCCTAACATAGCATGGAGGTGCAGTATAGTCTGCTCCTCTTCAAACGAGAATTTCCCACGTTTTATATCTGGTCTCAAGTAGTTTGTCCAACGAAGCCTGCAGCTCTTTCCACACCTAAGCAATCCTGCATCATGAAAAGTTTTATATGTTATCTGATGATACATCTAGAACATACTACGTTTTATATGTTATCTGATGATGCATCAATAAAAGTTTTACATGTTATCATGTTGAGTTCTTTTCTCAATCAGCTTTGCCTCTTTTGTGGGCAGTTCATCATTGGTTCAGGTGTGGTTTATTTCTAACAGACGTTAATTATTAGATGTCTTATTACCTGCGTGTTTAGGCAATGCGCGCCAACTGCCATGACCATGCTTCTGTATGTATTGGATAAGTTTCTCATCCTCCTCAGGTGTCCAAGGCCCCTTCTTCAGCCCATTCTCATCGCAACAAGGACTTCTCCCCATGTCTTATCTCTGCAATTATGATCGTGTCTACACAAACCAAAACAAAACAAAACCATTTTAGCCCTAATTAATATCAAGCAGTCAAATTCTGTGTCTCCTGCCCCAAAATAACAACTAGAGAAATTCAAAAATTGTAGGAAAAACCAATTGGCTTCTCGGCCTAGTTGGGTACATTAAATAACGGCTAGTTTACAGTTTACAACCTTATCTGTATCATAATTGGGCAAAAGGGTATGTTCCAGGTTTCGTACATAGCACTGCACTCATTAAACCCATCATAAATGTGTGTAGCAAATTTTCTAACGTAAAATAGAAAAACCCAAATCACTCATCTTCCTATAGACTGTACTCTGAGGAGAATCTAGTCTCTTCATTGGACATACAAACTCTTAATTTACTCATTCTTCTGTTGTGGGTTTCTTATTCCTGTCTCTCATAGACGCCAAAGCATCAGGCACACTATTCCTTAGTAAACACAAAACTTGTTTTGTATAACAAAAAGCCCAAGGAGTTTCATGACAGCACTCAAACAAAAACGAAGAAGACCATAAATTTCTTTTTGAGAACTCAATAATTGGCCAATTGGGTATTCAAGTACAATACAAGCTACTACGTACAATGACAAGACTTGATCAATTAGAATAAGAATTGTATTATACCTGGTCCACAGTATCTCTGGAGCAAAATTGTGGACTCAAAGATCTACAGAAGTCCAGCTGAGACTCATATCTCAGACAAGCAAAGACAGTTAGTGCAGTGCACCACTATGACTGAAAGTAAAAAGAGTGGCCCTTTTTTCTTGTTTGTGCAATGAGATACAAGGGATGATTATGAAGGAGCAAAAGCATTTGAGCTCTTGTCACTAAATCATCCTTGTTATAATGGCAAAGCTTGGAAGAGTTATATAGTGAGAAGAATAAGCTGACGATAGGCAGGAGGGTTGTTGTTGGCGGGAACTTACCAACTGTGCGTGTCTGTTAGGGTTAGGGTTATGTCTTGAGAAAATATAGTTACTATAATATTAGTGCCGTCGACTTTTGCCATCGTTCTCCTTATTACATGGGCATTCTGAGGTCACCATGTTTTTTTTTCTTTCCCTGCCACCAGACAAAAAACAATAGGAAAGGGGGAAAAAACTAGTTAGAAAATTGAAGTAAAGGGAGTAAGAATGTTGAACACGCAAATATCAGTTTCTGCTTTGAAACTTCCCTTACAAACTTAGCAGTTCACGCAAAAGCAGAATAAGAAAAAGCAAACCCAAGTAGGGATCCATAATGTTTTATTAATATCCTTACGCTTCCTTCCTCTCACCAACGCCATTGGCGACTCTCGCATCATTGCCTACACAATCCAGGAAGGATATCTCACTTCATAGACCCTTTTGGCCCCACGTAGTCCCCAGCATCAGGATTTTTTTTCTATCTCACACTCATTTTTTCACTAAATACAGGTTTGATATGCTCTTACATCATATGTTAATGATTGCAAAGAAAGTTAAAAAAAGGTTACCTACTTGGAGAATTAACTATAGAGGCTCAGATTTTCTGCCATTTCTTTTGTGGGTATTGTTTATATGCATTCCAAATTCCCTGGAATCAATCTATGCCTTCCATGTCAGGATTCTTGAGCCAATTTTATAGGTCTTATCCTTAAAGTATGTCTTTCTCTTAGGCTTTTGTACTCATTGTTTATGGATCTTGTGTCAATCGCATTTGTTAGTGTTTTGTCCTTGGCGTTTGTCGTTAGGTATCAAATAGATTTGTGTTGTCAAAACACTACAGTCCGTTATCTTCTTCATATATTGGGTAAAAAGGCAGGGAGAAGCTAGGAGATTATCAAAAGCTTAATAACCATCTCAAATCATTAAGTGTTTCTTAAACTTCTTTCTTTTAATAGTTTTTGTAAATGAGTGGTTATATGTTCTTAGCTTAATAACCATCTCAAATCACTGAGTGTTTAAATATATTGTTTCTTAAACTTCTTTCTTTTAATAGTTTTGTAAATGATTGATTATATGTTCTTAGCTTAATAACGATCTCAAATCGCTAAGTGTTTAAATATATTGTTTCTTAAACTTCTTTCTTTTAATAGTTTTGTAAACTTCTTTCTTTTAATAGTTTTGTAAATAATTGATTATATGTTCTTAGCTTAATAACCATCTCAAATCACTAAGTGTTTAAATATATTGTTTCTTAAACTTCTTTCTTTTAATAGTTTTGTAAATGATTGATAATATGTCCTTAGCTTAATAACCATCTCAAATCATTAAGTGTTTAAATATATTGTTTCTTAAACTTCTTTCTTTTAATAGTTTTGTAAATGATTGATTATATATTTCGAAGGTTAAATTTCTTTCTTTCTTTCAATAGTTTTTATTTTGGTGTTATAGATTCATATTTAGAGGATGATTTTTGATGAAAGATAAATTATAAAGTGAGTTTTATCAAAGGTTCTTAGTGTGGTGCTTGATGACCCATCTCAAATCATCAAGAGTTTAAACAATTGATATATTGTTTCTTGTTTTGAAGGTTAATTTTTTAAAATAATCTTTAAGTGATTGATATATCTTGGAAATTTAATTTCTTTCTTTAATAATCTCTATCATAGTGCACATACTCATAAACAATTGTTATAGTGTTCCTTATTTTTAAGTTTCTTTTTTTAGTTTCAAATGATTGATATATTGTTTCTTAGCTTAATGAACCATCTCAAATAACTAAGTGTTTAAATATATTGTTTCTTGAACTTCTTTCTTTTAATAGTTTTGTAAATGATTGATTATATATTTCAAAGGTTAAATTTCTTTCCTTCTTTCAATAGTTTTTATTTTGGTGTTATAGATTCATATTTAGAGGATAATTTTTGATGAAAGATAAATTATAAATTGAGTTTTATCAAAGGTTCTTAGTGTGGTGCTTGATGACCCATCTCAAATCATCAAGAGTTTAAACAATTGATATATTGTTTCTTGTTTTGAAGGTTATTTTTTTTAATAATCTTTATGTGATTGATATATTTTGGAAATTTAATTTCTTTCTTTAATAATCTCTATCTTAGTGCACATACTCATAAATTTTTTTTATAGTGTTTCTTATTTTGAAGTTTCTTTTTTTAGTCTTCAATTGATTGATATATTGTTTCTTAGCTTAATGAACCATCTCAAATCACTAAGTGTTTAAATATATTGTTTCTTATTTTGAAGGTTAAACTTCTTTCTTTTAATAGTTTGTAAATGATTGATTGATATATTTTGAAGGTTAAATTTCTTTCTTTTAATAGTTTTTATTTTGGTATATTACATATTTTTATTTAGATGATGTTTTTTTATGAAAGATTAATTATAAATCGAGTTTTATCAAAAGTTTTTAGTGTCTTGATGATCCATTTTAAATCATCAAGAGTTTAAACAATTGATATATTATTTCTTGTTTTGAAGGTTGATTTTTTAAAATAATCTTTAGGTGATTGGTATATTTTGAAAATTTAATTTCTTTCTTTAATAGTCTCTATCTTAATGCACATACTCATAAACAATTTCTATAGTATTTCTTATTTTGAATGTTTTTTTTAATAGTCTTTAAATGATTGATATATTTTCAAGGTGAAGATACTCATATCTAGGTGATGATTTTGATTAAAGATAAATTACAGAGTGAACTTTATCTAAGGTTCTTAGGGTGGTGCTTTACAATCTATCTCAAACCATCAAAAGTTTAAACAATTGGTATATTGTTTCAAGGTTAAATTTATTTTAATATTTTAATTATAATTAGGCATTGAATAATCAATCTCAAATTATGAAGACCTTAAACAATTGGTATATTGTTTTTGAATGTTAATATTTTTAAATATTTAAATTATAATAAGATATTGAATGATCCATCTTAAATCACCAAGAGTTTAAAAAAATGGTATATTGTTTGGAGGTTAAAGTATTTTAATATTTAAATTATAATAAGATCTTGAATGACCTATCTCAAATTACAGAGAGTTTAAACAATTGATTTATTGTTTGAAGGCTAATTTTTTTTTTAATATTTACATTATAATAATGTGTTGATTGTTTAATTTTAAGTTATTTAAATTATAATAATGCATTGATTGTTTATTTTTAAGTGTATTCAAAAGAATTTTTTGACTATTTATTTGATGGCTTTGAAGTTTTTCACTAGATCTTTGAATTGAATTATGCAATGGTAAAAAATTGCATATCTTACATTTTTCCTTTTCATTTGGGTTCATATTTTTTCAATAACAAATATGGACATGTGTAAAAATGAGGGACTAAAAAGAGGTCAAAAGTGACTCTCTTTTTTTTATAGATCAATAAAAATTGATCTTGGATGAGAAATTGAAGATAGTTATGCTTAAAATTTAGCGATGTGACAAGTACAAGATTTGTAGTGTTCAAAATCTATCTTTTAAACTTAGATTATTTTTTTAAAATGGTGGTTTAATCTTGTAAATTATACTCCTTAATGGTGAGTCCAATTATACAGTCCTCTTAGCACTTTCTTTAGTGTCCACTCCCCTAAACATTTTTAGGACCATTTCTAGCCTTCAATTTAACCCCCACAGAAAGAGATGTGTCCTATCCTATTTTAAAACTCAAATATCTTATTCCTCATTTAATCACAATCAAATTCAAAGATTAGGATCAAATCCAATATTAGAACCCTAAAATCTTGTATCCAACTTTCCAAGAGCCTATTTTGGCTAGTCTATGCTGATTTGCACACTTACTTATCAAAATCTCTTGAAATTTTAAATATTTCAAGTGTTGGCCTTGACATTTTAGAATCTAATCTCAATTTTTGCTTAGGAACATTTTATGTTGGATTTTTTTAATCGAAATTTAACCTGTATCTCAAATATAAACTATTAAGTTTTGCTTATTTGAATATGTATGAAAATACAATCTTTATGATAAGGAAACTCTGCCAAAATTTGAGTCTAGAGGACTACAAATATGAAAGATAATTAGCAACACCAAATATTCACAAAGTCTTTATCAATTGTCATTCATCATGATGAAATCTTGAAGGAATGTTGTGTTAGCATAATGCAATGTTTGTTGCCTCACAGGTCATCGTTATACAGTTTATAGTTGATTAAACTATTATTTGTTTGTATAAATATCTTCCTCCCTTCATTGAATGAATGAATCAAGCTTTGTTTTTTTCTTTTCTCGCCCTTATTTGGTATTAGAGCATTATGACTTCCTGCATTTTGAGAGACATTGTAGGAAACACTAATATTGCTTATATCTGTTGTTGCATTCTTTTATGGAGTGTTGCGATGGCATAGAAACTAGATAAGATGAAGAGAAATATATGGTGCAAATCTAAAATCTTTCTTGGCATGAGGAATTTGAAGATATCAAAGGTCGATTATCTGCAAAATTTTAATGAAACATACGTTCTCTAAGGCCCCTAAATGAGATGTACATAAGGGATACACGGATAGAAGTTTGAAGGAGAGCAAATAGGGTCATATGTATCATGATTTTTCCTTTTGGTGAATAATAAGCACCAAAGTGATTAGTTTGATCCAAATTTGATGGATTTCCCCAGCCAAAATTTGTAGATTTTTTGCTTTGGAATGAGGAAAAGACTTTTCATTTGAGAGAATCCCTTGGAAAAATATGTTGTTTGTAGTTATCATTGGATGTTATTTTGAAGTCGTTATTTGTGAATATAAAAGCTGGTAAGATTATGTGATCTACGTATTTGAAAATTTCTAGGCAAGTTAAGTTGTGTAGCCACATTCTATTGTATTGACTTTGTTTGGACATACACTCTACATTTCTATAGGAAAATAAGTGCAGAGTATACAGTTTTAGGCTAACCCAATAAATTCTTGTTGCTATTATACGATCAAATTACACACTTTTGCAACAAGAGGTATTGGTGTGAAGATAATTATCAAGGAAGTATGTTTTGGTTCTTGTATGCGGGAAAAGCGGGTCGATAGAACTCAATATGTGAAAAATATTCCAAAAGACTTGTCCACACACACACACACAGGACTTCTTGGTGCAAGCTATGGAGTAACAAAGTATTACTCAGCTTCCCAAGGTGGGTCCCATGGTTCTCTATCTCACAATGTCCCTCAAACCAATGTTTTTGCTCTCAGATCACTGAGCAAAATGGTTCAGGGATGGCAAATGCAAGAATGAGGGATGTCTTGATAGATTTTAGAATGAAATGGATTCTAAACTATGCATGATTCTAGAAATGCAATAAATTAGATGATAAGATGACAAGATTAGTATGAATACTATCCTAACATGATATATTAGTCTATGATTGAGCTAAATGATAAAGAAAGTATTCTAAACATGCATATTTAGACTAATTTCTAGTTAAAAGAGAGGCTAAAATGATGAGCATATATGATATAAGAAAGCTTGAATGTATTTGAGCATAAGTGTGATACTACAAATTTGGAGGATGATCTAAAATGGAGGAATGAGAGCTCTATTTATAGCAAGAATAGGGCAATGGATGGTCAAGATTGAATGGTTTAATCAAGGGTTGAGTTTGAAAGTTGGGGATCCATGTTTGTAATTGGCACCAATGAAATGGTGACAAGTGTCAACATAGGGTTGGGTTGAGAGAAGGGGTTGGAGACATTAAATGCCTGAGAAGACCTCATGGTTATCTTAGAGATAAGGGTTAAGCTTAAGTTAGGCTTACCTAATGGATTAAGAGTTAATCCAAGGATAAACCTTTGTGCAAATGATTAAGAGATAATCATGGTCAAAGCATTAAAGGCCTGATGAGACCTTTGGGTTGGGTAAAGGTTGAGTCAAAACAAATTCTTTAACCATGTAGGAGGGTTTGAGTTAACCATTAATGGTTATTGGATACTTTGGGGGATTAAGTGGTTGAAGGTTGGAAGCCTTTAATGGTTATCAAAGACTTTGAGGAATTAAGTGGTTGAAGGTTGAAAGCCTTTAATGGTTATCAAAGACTTTGAGGTTTTGAGAAGTGACTTCCCTTTGCTTAGGGATGTGACAAAGTTTAGAGGAGGGGTTAGGTTAATTAGAAGCGATTAGAAGATTCTAGAAGGGATTAGAAAGGGGTTTGGAATTTTGCAAGTGGATGGAGGGATAATAGGATTTAATTGAAATAAAGTAATTTAATTCAATTTGGTTGCAATTTGGCGAAATTAAATAAATTAGATTTATTCAATTTAGGATAACTATTTAATTAAATTTGAATTTAATTAAAAGTGGATAGGGGGGTTTAATTGAATAAAATGATTTATTCATTAAATGGGTATAGTGAATTTTATTTAAATAAATTGAGTAATTTACTTAATAAAATAGAAGAATGTGGATAATTTAATTAAATTGGATTTGATTAAATAGAGAAATGAACATAAAATATTCATTTAGAAATGATCATTTTTATACGTCTACATTTTGCCCCTCTTTGAAGTGACGTGTGTGCACATGTTATTTCAAAGAAAATGATGTGTTTTTGTGATTTATGATCAAATGCAATTTTTGTGTCGCTCTTATGATTTGCAAGTCGTGCCCCAGATTTGATTTGATGTGTGATGCCCCAGATTCAATATTTGATGGTGATGCCCCCTCGGGAGATGAATTAATATTTTGAAAATTTTTGATTTAATTTGTTGAGGTGCGTATGATGTGTAGGATTTCGTTCATGTGTAGTGTGTGCAAATTGATTCATCTCCCGATAAGTTACAAATGTTATGGTATAGGGGAGACCGCGACCATATTACAGGTCCATTCGGCTAACCCTAATTTCATTTTCCTCTTATAAAAAAGGAAAAAGGCTTGAATTAGATTCATTTGTGCTTTGTTGACTTTGGAGAAAGAGAATTTGGTTTGCAGAGAAACTGCCTATTCCGTATCATAGACACCGTTTCGAGCGCGTTCGGAGGTACCGGAGACCTGTAGCATATGGACCACCAGTAAGTCAACATTTTTGACCCTCTTTTGACTTTTGATTTGGTCGTTTTTAGTCATTTTTTGATTTGCAAAGTTCGGTTTTAGCCGTTTAGCGCGTCTAGGTTATAGATTAGTGCATACGAAGTTTAAAGTAGCGCATCTAGTCAATTTTAGGGGGTGCGTCCGGAATAAAATAGGGTAGTGTATAGGAAATAGAGGTTAGCACATAGACACAGATTAGCGCATGGCGATAGTTGGGTAGCGCGCAGGGTCAGCAAGTTAGCACGTAGGGTAGACCTAGCGCATAGGGGTCACAAGGGTTCGCATGGGTAAGGGGGTTTAGCGCGTAGAGCTAACCTAGCGCATAGGGTCAAGCGGGTAGCGCCTAGGAGAGTTAGATTAGCGCGTAGAGTCAGTCTAGCGCATAGGGTAGGTTAGGTGGCGCATGGGAGGAAAGAGTTAGCGCGTAGAGTCAGTCTAGCGCATAGGGTGAATAGATTAGCGCATAGGAAAAACAGCCTAGCGCGTGGGGGTTTTTAGCGCATTGGGTATCTATTTTAGCGCATCTGGAAAATTTTTGCATGATGAGTGGATTTGTAAAATTTTTGTGTCGTGCTGTCATGATTTTATGGATTTGTCCAATATGAGTGTCGATATAACTTGTTTTGATTTGCGATATTCCAAGTTATGTATAGATATCAATGTGTTGTGTTGATCAAAATATGATTTATTTGCGTGTTCTGTTTCAAGTTCAATGTGTGAAGCTTGATTTGTGTTACAAGCTGATATGGGTTGGAAACTTGAGTTGTTTTACAAGCTGATATGGGTGGGAAACTTGAGTTGTTTTACAAGTTTATGTGATTTTGGAGACTTGAGTTGTTTTACAAGTTTTGATATGGTTTTTGAGAACTTGAGTTGTTTTACAAGTTGATATGAAATGATAGGATTTTGAACTTGATGTAGATGAGCAAATGGATTCATGTTGTTGATGTGAGTTTGATTTTGATATCGTTGTTTTGATGTGGAAACTGATATTGGATTTGTTTTGCTTGTTTGACAGGAGCGATTGGGTGTGGTTCAGTCGCGGGAGAGATTTCTGAGACCATGGACATTGATACCGCGGTTGTCGCAGGCCAATCTTGATATCATCGAGAGATGTGGGTTGACTTCCCTCTTGGATATGCCTCAGTTCACTGTGAACCGGGGGCTACTGACAGCACTTGCGGAGAGGTGGCATAGCGACACGAACACCTTCCATTTTGCCACTGGAGAGATGACAGTCACACCAGAGGACTGTTACAGGATCCTGCGCATTCCTGTAGTAGGTGCACTACTACCGTATGAGCAGTTGGAGGAGGGTGGGACAGAGGCACTGCGCCACATTTTCCAGGATGATACAGTCTGCAGCTATGAGATCCCGTGGCAGGAGTTTCTAGACCTGGATTATGCACCACTGCCATCCGTACTAGCAGGGTTCATTGGTGGATTCCTTTGTCCTGATCGCAGGTCAAAGGGATTTTCTGTGGGATGGGGGCTGGTGTTGGAGGAGATGGTCACACAGGGCCGAAGGTTTTCATGGGGGTCAGCTATGCTGGCCCATTTATACAGGGGTCTGCATGAGGTGGTATACCTCGGTTATGGCAGTTTGTCAGCTGGCGTGACATTATTACAGGTATGGTGCTGGGAGCATATTCCAGCGGCGAGGCCACTAGCAGACAGGGACAGGCCCGTAGGAGCAGCATATGCCTACGGATACAGGGGTCTAGTTGTCCAGCGCAAGCTGGGCAAACTAGAGCATTGGAGGAGGGTACTTGATGACATTGATACGATCACATGGCGACCGTATACAGGATGTGAGGTGTGGGCTGAGGATGGGCTGGAGATGCCCTTTTTTTTTATGACCAGATACCTGATTGGGAGGACCCCGTTTGTTATAGAGAGGTTTGTGGTGACCCGAGTTTTGAGGCAGTTTGGGCGCCAGAAGGGTATACTGCAGGGAGCTTGCCTTTATGCACGACAGAGGTAGGATGTGGCTGATTGGGGGCCGACCATTGATAGTGGAGTGGCGGTGGAGGAGTTTGTGTGGTTAGCAGGGCAGATATGGGATTATGCCCTGGAGATTCAGGATGCAGGCATGACTGATGAGTTTGCCAGATTGTTTGCTGCACGGGCGGTGGCTAGGATATCTGATCCTAAGGAGATGAGGCCAGCCTTTGATGATGATGAGGAGGAGGGAGATGGGGGAGACGACGAAGATGATGGAGATGGAGGACGAGGGAGAGGGGCCAGAGGGAGGAGAGGAGATAGAGGGAGGAGAGGAGATAGAGGTGTGGAGAGAGCGGTGAGACAGGGGATGATAGATAGGGGGAGAGGTGGATTGGCTATTGGAGCCGGTGGAGAGGGGAGAGCGGGGGAGGTGTTAGCTGCAGTGGGTGGTACGGAGGAGGCTAGGCAACCAGCGCAGAGGAGGAGGACAGATGTACTTCCACCTCCAGCACCGAGGACAGGCAGAGTGGGAGGGGTTGCCCCAGCACAGGTACCGCTACGGGTTCGGATCCCGAGTCATATTGAGGATGCACAGATTCAGACCCTATAGGTTACTGTTCAGCAGCTGCAGGCATAGGTTTTGACATATCAGCGGCAGATTGCGCAGTTGACCACTGAGCGAGATACTGAGATAGTGCGGAGAGGGCGAGTGAAGGAGCTGGTATCTAGCATGCAGAGAGCAGCGGCGGGTGGTCCGATGAGAGACACTCTAAGAGAGCTGGCGTTGAGAGCTCAGGAGGCAGAGTACTATCGGCGGCATTATGAGGCTGCAGTACCCAGGGATCGCCAAGTACAGAGCTTTGTACAGTCGAGATCTAGTCGATCTCGAAATACTGGGTCGCGATCTGAGAGCCGAGGTGTTACGGGGCCACCGAGACAGGACCCTCCTGGAGATCCAGGAGTAGGGACATCTGGAGCGAGACCATCTCCATCAGGGGATAGTCATACTTGAGAGACATGGTCTCTGTTGTATTTTTGAGCATTGTATTCTTTGTACTGGACACAGTGTTTGACACATTTTGTATATTTGGATCATTTTGAGATATATATATATATATACAACACCATTTGCTTTGATCATGTGATGTGTTTATATGGATGCATGTTATGTGGGTTCTTTCGTTACTTTATGATGATGCAATGTTTAAATGTACGATGCATGATGCAGGATGTATGCTTTGCTATTCTGTGAGATGTATGATGTGATAATGAGATGTATGATATGTTGTGAAATGTATCTTGAAAATGAGATGTATGATATGCTGTGCAATTAAGTGTACAATGATATGCAACTAATTGTAAAATGATATGCAACTTATCGTAAAATGATATGCAACTAATGTTTTTGGAGCATCCTCATTTTGCATTTTGCCATCCCGATACAACCATATGTTATTTGCTTTCTTTGTACGCTTCATCATTGAGCATTGATTTGTTTAGGATATGTTGAAAATTTATACAAGCATAATGGTATAATTGAACCATGATGACCTGAGAAAAATTTACATGATGTTTGATTTTGCAAGATAGCACAAGCGTCAAGGTATAATGGAACCAGGACGACCTGAGTGCGTATTGCGTAAACAGACAAGATTAAATCATTTGTATGCATGAAGTGGAATCAGGCCTTCAGTGATATTTGATGTATCACGTCTCGAGGCAAGTATTCACACAGTACAAGTGATCGCCTCCCAGACAGAAGACTAAGAAAATATTGGAAGTTCCCCATGATCTCGAGCTTTTGAAGCATTTCGTGAGATAAGAAAGAAAATCCAAATTTGAAAAAGTTCAAAATGCAAAAAATAGTCAAGATTTTTATGCAAGAATGCAACATTTAGTACTTCAGAAAATCATCCATCCTTGGTATTTTTGTGAATTGTTTTGTTTTGGTTGTTGCGATGAAGCGTAGTTTTGTTTGTTGGATGTCATGCTTCTGAGTTTTGCAATAGTTGTGATGTCTTGAATGTTTGCAAGGTTTTGAACAAGTTAATGCCCCTAGCTGAGTGTGCCTCTTGATATGATCATGTACAGTGATTTCCAAGCCATGGTGGGATGTGGTAAGAGGATAGATATATATGGATAACCTAAGATAGTGACTATGCTAAGTATGTCCTGAATGGATATATGCTAAGTGTTGGGCGATGGCCGATAGTGTTTGTATGGATAAAATGGCATGGAGATAGATAGAGGAGCCGTTCTTTCACAAGAGCGCCTGTTTACCAGGTTTTCACCATTTGTTTTTATTATACTTTGTTTTTGCTTTTTCTGGATTTTTTTGATTTTTTTTTTTTTGGGTTGTTTTTGGCTTTTTCCATGCACTAGGCTACTTAAGTATAGTACTTCTTCAGATGAATGCTGTTAGTTGGGTCATCGAGCACATCTCCTTCTGAAGTTGTAAGTTGATAGGCACCTGATCCATAGACTGATATGATGACATAGGGACCCAACCAGTTAGGTTCAAATTTCCCTTTCTTTTCTCTATCTTGTTGATTTCTTAGATTTTCTTTGAGGACTAGGTCACCAACTTTGAAGTTTCTGGGAATGACCTTGTGATTGTAGCTTCTGCACATGCGTTGCTGATATGCTTTGAGATGAGTGTAAGCATGTTGGCATCTTTCATCTAATAGTTCAAGTTCTTGCAGCCGGTTAACTTGATATTCTTCATCCGAGATTAAACCTTTTAAAGAGACTCTTAGAGATGGGATTTCTACCTCCAGGGGTAAAATGGCCTCTGATCCATATACCAATGAGTATGGTGTTGCTCCTGTAGGTGTGCGGATGCTGGTCCTGTATGCCCAAAGTGCTGGATTGAGTTGTATGTGCCAATTTTTGCCTGCATCATTCACTGTTTTCTTTAGGATTTTCAAGATTGTTTTGTTAGATGCTTCTGCTTGACCATTGCCCTATGGGTAATATGGTGTAGAAAACCGATGTTGGATTTTGAATTTTTCACATAGTTCCTATACATCTTGGTTTTTGAAAGGTCGTCCATTATCTGTGATGATTGAACTTGGAATACCATATCTGCAGATCAGATAATTTAGGATAAAAGAGGCAATTTGCTTCCCAGTCACTGTGGTCATGGGAACTGCTTCGATCCATTTGGTAAAGTATTCTGTTGCAGTTATAATGAACTTGTGTCCATTTGAAGATGAAGGATGAATTTTGCCAACTAAATCTAGTCCCCACTGACAAAAGGGCCATGATGTTGTAAATGGCTGCAGTTCCTGTGCTGGTGCATGTATCAAATTGCCATGGATCTGGCATTTAGGACATTTCTTGGCGAAATGATATGAGTCTTTCTCCATTGTAGGCCAGTAGTATCCCATCCACAGAATCTTTTTAGCAAGAGTAGTGCCACTTGAATGTGTGCCACAAATACCTTCATGAAGCTCGTGTAAAGAAGAATTAGAATCATTACGATCAAGGCAACGAAGAAGAGTACCATCTAGACCTCGACGATACAAAGTATCAGCGGTAAGGGTGTAACGGGCGGCTTGTCGGATAAAGTTACATTTTTGGTTACGGGATTGGTCAATTGGTAAGATATTGTGTTTGAGATAGTCGTACATTGGTCCATATAACGGAGAATCTGAACCAGTCAAGGCATAGATAACCTGGGATTCAGAGTGGTCATAGGCGGGGGAGAACAGTTGCTCTACCAGGAACTCGTAATGACTCTGATGCTCTAGAATTTGTAGTAGTGAAGCGATAGTAGCCATTGCATCGGTTGCTTTGTTGTTTAATCTTGGTATTTGTTCAAAGGTGATGTGCACAAAATACTGTTTGAAGTCATCCACCATTCGCTTGTAGGGTAGTAACTTGTCATCCTTTGTCTGATAGTCGTTGTTGATTTGATGGACTACTAGTTGTGAGTCTCCATAGACTTTTAACTCTGTAATTTTCCATTCGATGACCATTTTGATGCCTATAACCAATGCCTCATATTCAGCCACATTATTTGTGCATGGAAACATAAGTCTATATGATCTTGGCATAGTGTGTCCTTCAGGAGTGATGAATAGAATGCCGGCCCCTGAACCATGTTGTGTATAGGATCCATCAAAGTATAGGGTCCATTGCTTGGGAGAAAGAGCAAGAACATCCCTGTCTGGAAATTCAACCTCCATGGTTTGTTTTCCTGGTAGTGGTGCTTCAGTCAGCTGATCTGCAATTGCTTGTCCTTTGATGGCTCGTCTTTCTGTGTATTGGATGTCGAATTCACTGAGAATCATGACCCATTTAGCCAATCGTCCTGTAAGAGTGGCCTTGCTGAGTAGATATTTGAGAGGATCAATTTTTGCTACTAGCTTAATAGTGTGTGCTAGCATATAATGTCAGAACTTCTGGGATGCAAAGACCACTGTTAGGCAAGCCTTTTCAATGAATGTATAGTTGAGTTCATAGCCATTCAATGTCCGACTGATGTAATATATGGCTTGTTCCTTTCCTTGTTGATCTTCTTGTGCCAATAGTGCCCCCAGTGATATATCTATTGTTGAAATATATAGGATAAGTGGCTTTCCTGCGACTGGTGGTACTAGAACTGGTGGATTCATCAGGTACTGTTTGATTTGGTAAAAAGATTCTGCACACTTGGCCTCCCATTTGAATGGTACATTTTTGTGTAGTAAATGGTTAAATGGTAGACTTTTATCTGCTAGCTAAGCGATGAATCGCCTGATGGATTGAAGTTGTCCTTGTAGAGATCTGAGTTGACTGATATTCTTTGGTGGTGGCATGTCCATAATGGCTTGTACCTTTGCTGGATCTACTTCAATACCTTTAGCTGAGACAATGTAGCCTAGTAACTTGCCTGATGTAACCCCGAAGACACACTTCTTAGGGTTGAGCCTGACCTGGAATTTCTCCAATCGATCAAAAATCTTTGTTAGGATGCCAAGATGTTCAGCTCTAGTGAAGGATTTAGCTAGTAAATCATCCACATAGTCTTCCATAAATGTGTGCATCATGTCATGGAAGATTGTTGTCATTGCTATTTGATAAATGGCCCCTGCATTCTTTAAGCCAAAAGGCATAACATTCCAACAGTACGTTCCCCAAGGATAGGTGAACGCTGTTTTAGCTTGATCTTCAGGAGCTATTTTGATTTGATTATAGCCTAAGAAACCGTCCATTAGTGAGAGCATTGCATGACCTGCTGTAAGATCTACAATTATGTCGATACTGGGCAGAGGAAAGTCGTCTTTTGGACAAGCTTTGTTGACGTCTCTGAAGTCAGTGTAAATTCTGATACTACCATCTGATTTTGATACTGGAACGATGTTGGAAATCCATTTCGCATAGTCAATGGGTCGGATGAATCTGACATCTAATAGTTTCTTCAGTTCAGTTTTGACCATGAGTGCCACCTGTGGATTCATCTTTCGTAGCTTTTTCTTGACTGGCTTAACTCCTGTAGAAATGGACAAGTGATGCATGATTAAGTGTGGATCTACTCTGGGCATATCAGCATATGACCAAGCAAAGTTAATTTGCTATCCTTTAAAGAAGATGATGAATGCCGATCTTTCTTCCTCTGTCAGGGATTCTGCAAGGTGTATGTTTCTGACTGCTTCTATGGTACCAATGTTGATTGATTGAGTGGGCTCAATCAAAATGGGTGATTGCTCATGAAAGTGTTTAGGAAGAGTGTCAAGTCTCCCATCGTTAGTTGCCTTAAAAAGGTTTTCACCTTCAGATGTGTCCTTTATTTTTACTTTTTTGTGATCTAGAGCTGCCATTGATTGGTTTTCAGCATCAGATCCTTTATCTGGTGTATTTTTGCGACTGAGAGACTTGGCACTCCCTGATTGACAGACATCATTATTTTGTTCACTGGTAGAGCCTATTTCTGGATTTACGGTACATAGGTAATAGATAATAGATTCATCATCTGGGAAAATTGTTATATCATGTGTTTCAGGTTCATCCTAGTCGATGAGGTCAGGAAAGACAAGCGGTAAGGAATCGTTATGTGGATCAAGCTCTGCTACTGTAAGTGTTAGGATAGAGTTTTCATCGTGATGGGTCTTGGTTTTAAAGAAGTCCAAGTTTTCGTCGAGGTCTTCGATGGTATTATCTTCTGCATAGACTTGTGCATAATGTTTCTATTTACTTTCCTTGGCGTCATAGATATTTTGTGGTCCAAATTCAAGAGGTCTATCTTCTGCGTTAAGTTCTTCTTGAGAAAGGGATATAGAATCAGTATCATCCAGTATATTTGTAGTAGCATTGGAGCAGGTACCCCATTCATATTCATTTGAATCTATCTCATAGGCATCATCCCAGATTCTATCTGTGTTGCAAACAGGTACGTTGTATGGTGAAAATAAATCTTTGATGATGGATACCATTTTGATGGTTTTTGTTGATTCTGTATCAGATCCATCTTCTACTTTCTGGATTTGTTCATAGACTGTGCTTCCTCGGGGAGGAATAACGGTATCTGGAGATGACATGATTTGTTTTTGAGACATTGGTGTTTGAATATGAGCTACTGTTGCAGATAGGGCCTTCTTATGACTTAGAAGCTTTCCCTGATGCAACTTCTGATCTTGACGTTCCCGTGCCTTGCGGATTGTTTCTGCTGATTCAAAGAGTGCTTCCTGCCAGGATTCTTCTTTGTACTTTTTCTTTACCTTCCATTGAGGTTTTGTAGTTGTGTGTGGCGGCCGTTTCAATAGGAACGTGAGTTTAGAACCCAATCCTTCTTTGTTTCTACTAGGTTGTGAAGGAAGATCTATAGGTTCAGTGACTCCTTCTTTGCGTTTCCCAATAGGTCCTTTACCACCATATCCCATTTGCTTCATGATTAAGTAGCCTTTCCATACAGGTGTGTTGGTAGAACAATGTCCAGAGCAGCTGCTCTATGATCTTCTTCCTCATCTTTGTATAACTAGCTAAGAACGTCCTTGTCTTCTGATTCATGTGCTAGAGTACCCAATTGGATGAAGGTACCATCAAATTTAGTGATGGGCTGAGTGGCTAGATATGTTGATGTAGTAGGCAAACCATGCGATCTAGGTGATGTTGGTAATTTGGCCAAACATAAAGGCTCCAAAGAGTATTCTTCCATGCCCTAGTCTTTGATTTGCATCTTCTCCTTGAAGTCTCCCAATAAGGAGTTGGGCTTTGTTGTTTGTAGATCTGATGTCAAGGATCGCTGCTTTTCTCTATTATGAGGAACCAAAGTGTCCTGGGCTGCCCCCATTGCGTTGCAATGTTGAAATGGATTATGATCAGCTGATATGGAGATTTCTTGTCCATCATAAGGAAACTTGACACACTGGTGATACGTAGAAGGTACTGCTTGCATTTCATGTATCCAGGGTCGTCCTAACAAGATATTGTAGGTTAGATCTATGTCTAAGACTTGACATATAATATCCTTTTGTACTGGTCCTACTTGAATAGGTAATATCACTGTTCCTTTAGAGGACCTTTCCTCATCATCATATGCTTTTATGGTAATCTTCTTGCAAGGATCAATAGATTCTTCTGAGAAGCCTAATGCACGTATAAGCTTTAAAGTACATATGTTAAGTCCGGCTCCTCCATCTATTAAGACTCTTTTTACTTGGTGTTTGCAAACAATGAATTCAATATGGAGAGGAGTATTATGCGGATGACTCAAGGAAGTATTGTCATGCTCTGAGAAGGTGAGGTTATGAGGTCCTGTCATATGGACGACCATGGCTTGAAATCTGTCTGTATCCAGATTTTGAGGTACATTTGTTTCCAATAATTCCAATATGTCTTTGTGCTTTGGTGATAGTTTCAATAATTCCAGGATAGATATCTGAGCTGGAGTCTTGCGTAGTTGGCTAACCAAGTCATAGTGGATTTTTGGTGTGGTAGTTGTAGGTGCAGTATGTCCCTTTAAGACATATTTTTGAGTTCGGGTTGTTACATTGACAGATTCATGATCATGCCGATCTCGAATGGTGATGACATTGACTTGATGATCTTCAGCTGATATGTGGTTGATGGTGTTGTTGTAGATGTGATTAATACAAGCTCCGCATGTATCATCCAAAGGTGATGCTCCATCTTTGTTGTAATTTGGGAGAGGATTTTTGAAGGCTCCGTGATCACCATTTGTTTTGAGACCATCCACTGTTAAGTCACCTTGATCAATCATGTCCTGTACTATGTGTTTCAATCTCATGCACTTGTTTGTTCTATGACCCTTGTTGCGATGGAAATCACAATAGTGTGAATCATTCCACCAAGGTGGTTTGATTGGGGGTTCATAGTTGCTGATTGGAGGCAAAGAAAGAATCTTGTTTGCCAAAAGTTCTCTGAATGCGGATTCAAATGATTGTCCCAGTGGTGTGAAGATACGCTTTTGGAAATTGTTCGTGTTGTTGCGTGAATTGTTGTTAGGTCCTGGATTCATGTTTTTGCTTTGAGTATCATTGGTGTTGTTTGTGTTGAGTTGTCCTTGATCAGTGTTTGGTGTATATGTGTTAGCACTGGGAGTAGCATTTTTAGGATTTTTCGGATTTCTAGACAACGCAAGCACTGGTTGCTTAGATTTGAGATCATATGATTCGTTGTTGCCTTCATTTTTGTTTCGAGTCCAAAATCGAGATTTGTCAAGGTTGGTGTTGTTTTGGTTATTGTAGTTTGATGTGTTTGTTCCTTCCTTGTAGAATTTGAGTGTTCCCTTTTTGACACATGCTTCCTCTACTTGAATGCCATTTTCAATCAATTTAGCAAAAGATGGTATGCATTGAAGTTTTAGTCTGTAACTCATTTCGCCATTCAAGTTATCGATGAAGATTTCCATTTTCTCCTTTTCAGGAATATCTCGAGGATATCGTGATACCATGCATCGCCAGCGTTGAAGAAATATCATGAATGTTTCATTGTTCTTTTGTTTGGTATTGCAGACATCTAGCATGGTTATGGCATGTTGAATATTATAGGAATATTGAGCTATGAATTTGTTAACCAATTCATCAAATGATCTGACAGGTGGTGTAATCTTGGATAACCATTCCATTGTTTGTCCTCCCAGGCTTCTTGAGAATAACCTCATCAGATAGGTGTCATCATGAGAAAATTCAAGACTCATGGTGCAAAATTCTCGAACATGATCTCGGGGATCACTTTTCCCATCATATTTATCAAATTTGGGAACATCGGAGTTTGGAGGAAAAGGTACCATGTTCAATCTTCTATCAAATGGATAAGGACAGATTTCATTTATAGAGTACCACATTGTTGTCCCTTGTTGCATATCTTGTATTTGTCTTTGCAACATTTGCATTTGTTGAGTAAGAGCAACCAAAGGCGCATTATCTTGCCGAGGGAAGAGTTCTTCCCTCGTATTTGTTCTTAGCTGAAAAGGTGTGGTAAATGGTATATTTTGCTCTGGTGTTTCAAGCTCAGGTATACACATTTCTGGTATACGTTGTTCTGGAATATGTTGCTCAGGTATGTGTTGTTCAAAGTTATGGGTTTCTTCTTCCCTTTGTTGTTCTTGATATGCATATTGTCGAGATCCATTTTTAAAGATGTTGGGGTCTAAATCTTCGGGAAGTTTAATGCCTTTACTTGTAAGCATGAGCAGATATTTTTCTTTGTCATTTTCCATGAGCTTTTCTACAAGCTTTTGGAATGAAGGGTTTTCCTGACATTCCCGAAGAAGTGCTTCAGTAATTTCAGGTTCTTCTAAGGGTGGAACTTCAAAAGGATTTGATAATCTTCGATTCATACTAGACTCAGCGTGTGTCTCGCTTTGTTTGTCTCTTTGAGAGCGAGTAACAGGCATTTTAGTAGAAACTTTCAGTGATGAAGGGGAAAAAATCCTCTTCGATGTGTTGCTCAGGGGTTGGTGGTTCTGGTCAAGATGTGTTATAAGTGATACACTCGTAGGGAAAGAATGCTGGATTGATTCTTCCGCTGCGGTTTATGGTTTGATTAAAAGCAGACTTTTGACAATATGCTCTTGTCTTCAAGGGTTCTTTGTTAAATTCACTAGATTTGTTTTGGATATACTGTTTGACGTGATGAAGGAATACCCGATGAGATTTGAAGAGTTGACGATTGATGTATAAAAACTTATTTCTTTTGATGAATTTGGAAAAATTAGGTTGTTGTTTCTTCAACGTGATGTTACGATAGAGGTTCTTTTTTCTCAGAATAAGGGGATTAGTCATGCATGAGTGATCAATGGTTTCCTTTGATTTGTTTGGATTCAGTTGATTCTTATTTTTGAAAATTTCAAATCTTACTCTATCAAAGTGAAGGTTTAGATGTCCCTTCACGAAAAAGCGTGTCAAATGATATGGATAAAAGCCTCCCGATCTGGAAACTTGATTTGACAATTTGAAAATTTTAAACAAGTGTTTTGAGATAAAAATCCGTAAGATGGTAAAGGATTCTATTGATACTGATGATGAAGTTTCCAGATTATGATAGGAGAGACATCCTCTATCGCGCGATTCATTTAGGATTCTAACAACGTTCATTTTGACACAAATTTAGCTCAAGAAATAGTTTTAGTGGTTTGTTTTTGTCACTCTGGTTTGATAAAAAATGATGTTGATGAAAAAAAAGGCTTCTAAAAATGTTTTTGAAAATTTCAAAAATTTTCTCGGTTTTGCCCTCTGTTTTTCTGTTTTTGATCACACGCTAGAACAGAGACTACATGCGCTACTGAAATGTCTCTATGCGCTAAAATGATAACCACATGCGCTAGGCTGCCCCCAGGCACGCGCTAAAGTTTTTGGACTATTAAAATTGTTTTTCTAGCTGTTGAAAAAGCTATGCGCTATCCTGGGTCTGTGACGCGCTAATTGTTGGACTTTATGCGCTAATGTTTGGCTTTCACACGCTAAACTGTTGCTTCTACGCACTAGACTGTTTTTCTGATGCGCTAAATATGTCAACACTGATTTGACCTATGATAAAAACGCTACTATTTGGACCCGATGCGCTAACTTGATGTTTTGATGTGCTAACAGACGTACCCCACGCGCTAAGAAGTTGCTCTTATGCGCTAAACTGCCCTGATTTTTCCTTTGGTTGATTTTTTTGTGAATTTTGAATTTTTGCTGTGAATTTTTCAAGTTTGATGGATGATTTTTTGAAGTAATAAATGCAAACACGGCATAAAAAGTACAACCATTTTGCCTAATCTAACAAAAAGTGTATGTTCTGCGAGGATGTGTTCAAATCCCCAATGTTTTAACAGGTTTGGATACGAATAATACACTTCAAAAAGACTCTTTAGTCAAGGGTCATAAATAACATCATAGCCCACTAGTCTCGATACTCCGTCAGCTCAAACAGCCGTGTCACCCCCTAGAGGGCGCCCGTTTTTTTGCCTTTTGCCAGAAATTAACTCAAAGTGAATGGCTTCACAGTTGAGTAGTTATCTTGGGAGATATATGGTGAGTAATCTTGGGGGCAGATTCTTCCCCACCCTTGCACTATGATGTTATAAATGTCTGGTTACTGACTCGGCTCAAAGCTTCTATTTCTAGGGTTCGTAATCAAGCTTCCCGTTTGGCCGTCAGTGATAAACTCCCTCAGGAGGCTTCCCAACCTTTAGAATAAAGGCTTTGCGTATCTCGAGGATACTGGGGGAAGGCTAATCACTGCGCGCAACCGTTGAAAAGGACTTTCGTCACTTTCCACATTTGATTATAGTGGGTTGGAATTCTTGGCATCAAAGCCGTTCCCCACTTAGGTCGTTCCCTTCACACCGGCCATAAACGACTTTAAGAGTTGGTTCCAACTCCTCGGGAAGGCAGGCCTGCTAAAGGATGTAAATGCTTGAAGTACAGAAAGCTGTAAGAGTGGTCTGGATTTTTGATCACCTAGTTAAGGGGAGAGCATATTCCTTCCACTTTCGAGACAAAACAATCAAGTTGGTTCTTTTTAGCCTTTCAATTCAGTGATTTGCTAGAATCTATGTGGAGATGTTGCTCCACAAAAACATGGTGTTTATTTTATCCTTTCAAGGCAATGATTTTTTGATCTATGAAAAGGAATTGGTCAACAAAATAAATTCGATGTTTTGGTCAGCAAAATGAAAATCGATAGGGGAGAACTTTCCCTCTTTGTTTTGCGCAAAAATAAAAATGAGGTTCTTTTACTTTGCAAAAACAAAGTGAATCCTTTTAGACACCAAAGGATGGTGATATTCTTTTTAGCCCTTTCTTGCAAAAATAAAGATTGTTTTGTTCTTTTTAGAACCCAAACTGAGAAATTTTCTCCTAGAAAAGTAAGAAAAGATTGTTGTTGTGGTTCATTTTACAGCCCAAAGTAAGGTGAGTCCAATTTTATCCAACAAGAATTAAAATGACTCTAAATTTTAACTAACTTAACTAAGTTAGCCAGAATCTAAAACTATTTGTAATTCTACAAATAAAATCCAGCTCTACTTGCAAGAAATTGTCAGAGTCCTGCAAAATTCCAATCAAATAGTCAGAGAAATCTGGATTTTGGTGGACTTCTACAAGTCTAAAATTTATTTCGGTTACAATTTTAATTTTTGTCTTCTGTCTGTGATGCACTACAGAAAGGACTGCACGCGCTACAATATAACCTGGATGCGCTAAAATAATGTCCCAATGCGCTACACTGTGTGCTGGATGCGCTACTCTGTGCGTCGAAAGCGCTGCTCTGTTTTTCTCCCGTGATGAGACCTATAGGAAAATTAGTGATTTGATGCGCTAATGTTTTAATTGCACGCGCTAGATGATGGTCTCCACGCGCTGAACAGTGGACTGGATGCGCTAAACAGTGAACTGAACGCGCTAATTCATTTTTCCCGCGTGCCTGCAAAAGTGGTTAGTTTCAAAAACCGATATGATATATGGGGTCGGGCCACACGGTGGGTGCCAGAAATGTATGCGGGAAAAGCGGGTCGATAGAACTCAATATGTGAAAAATATTCCAAAAGACTTGTCCACACACACACACAAGACTTCTTGGTGCAAGCTATGGAGTAACAAAGTATTACTCAGCTTCCCAAGGTGGGTCCCATGGTTCTCTATCTCACAATTTCCCTCAAACCAATGTTTTTGCTCTCAGATCACTGAGAAAAATGGTTCAGGGATGGCAAATGCAAGAACGAGGGATGTCTTGATAGATTTTAGAATGAAATGGATTCTAAACTATGCATGATTCTAGAAATGCAATAAATTAGATGATAAGATGACAAGATTAGTATGAATACTATCCTAACATGATATATTAGTCTATGATTGAGCTAAATGATAAAGAAAGTATTCTAAACATGCATATTTAGACTAATTTCTAGTTAAAAGAGAGGCTAAAATGATGAGCATATATGATATAAGAAAGCTTGAATGTATTTGAGCATAAGTGTGATACTACAAATTTGGAGGATGATCTAAAATGGAGGAATGAGAGCTCTATTTATAGCAAGAATAGGGCAATGGATGGTCAAGATTGAATGGTTTAATCAAGGGTTGAGTTTGAAAGTTGGGGATCCATGTTTGTAATTGGCACCAATGAAATGGTGACAAGTGTCAACATAGGGTTGGGTTGAGAGAAGGGGTTGGAGACATTAAATGCCTGAGAAGACCTCATGGTTATCTTAGAGATAAGGGTTAAGCTTAAGTTAGGCTTACCTAATGGATTAAGAGTTAATCCAAGGATAAACCTTTGTGCAAATGATTAAGAGATAATCATGGTCAAAGCATTAAAGGCCTGATGAGACCTTTGGGTTGGGTAAAGGTTGAGTCAAAACAAATTCTTTAACCATGTAGGAGGGTTTGAGTTAACCATTAATGGTTATTGGAGACTTTGGGGGATTAAGTGGTTGAAGGTTGGAAGCCTTTAATGGTTATCAAAGACTTTGAGGAATTAAGTGGTTGAAGGTTGAAAGCCTTTAATGGTTATCAAAGACTTTGAGGTTTTGAGAAGTGACTTCCCTTTGCTTAGGGATGTGACAAAGTTTAGAGTAGGGGTTAGGTTAATTAGAAGCGATTAGAAGATTCTAGAAGGGATTAGAAAGGGGTTTGGAATTTTGCAAGTGGATGGAGGGATAATAGGATTTAATTGAAATAAAGTAATTTAATTCAATTTGGTTGCAATTTGGGGAAATTAAATAAATTAGATTTATTCAATTTAGGATAACTATTTAATTAAATTTGAATTTAATTAAAAGTGGATAGGGGGGTTTAATTGAATAAAATGATTTATTCATTAAATGGGTATAGTGAATTTTATTTAAATAAATTGAGTAATTTACTTAATAAAATAGAAGAATGTGGATAATTTAATTAAATTGGATTTAATTAAATAGAGAAATGAACATAAAATATTCATTTAGAAATGGTCATTTTTATACGTCTACAGTTCTCAATGGTGCTAGTTTGACCATTTGCATTTTATTTTATTTGTATTTGTTTTTTGTTAAGGATTTCAAGTAGGTGTGGTAATGGTTGTCTATGATTATTTGGAGAGATAAGATTGATTTTGGTTCTTATTTTCTAAAATAGAAATTCTATTAGACAAGTATTCTTGATTCATTTTTCATACTTGAAGAATAAAAATACAAATGCAACTAATGAATAAAAAATTATGTGGAATAGTTAGTGGAAAAGAAAAAGCACCTACAAATGCAAAAAAGTTATTAGATTGGAGTAGTAGAGATGATAAAACCATGGCTATTATTGGTTTTGCTATTTTGATTATGAATTGCACCATATATATTTAGATAACTCATCAACAAAAATTTGGGATAATTTGAATAAGCTACTTGGAGCAAAAGAAATCAATGCAAAATTCTCTCTAAAAATTCAATTGTTTAGGTTCAAAATGAAATATGAAATTATAATGTCTAATAATATAAGTAATTTGAGATCTCTTATTAGGTGACTAGCATAATTTAAGGCTCTAGTAGATGATGCCAATGCTAAAACTATCTTGTTAAACAACTTTCCTTCAAATACAATAATGTTAGTTTTACACTTAGTCAAATTACTTCAAAAATTTTAGAAGATATGATTTTAACCCTTTTAGTAGAAGAAAAGAGAACAAAATAAGAAAAGAAGCAAGAATAAAAGGTCAGCAAAAATTAAACATTTATTGTAAGAAAAAGGGTCACATAATTTGGACTTGTAGAACTTGAGCTAGTGATGTTCTTAAAGGAAAACTCAAAGATCAACCTAATGAAGTTAACTTAGGTTGTGTTGAGAGTGAGGACCCATTAGATGATGATGGTGGTTTTTTTGAGATTGGTATTTACTTTTTAAGCCTTCATGTTTGAAGGCTGGTGGCATCAGAGGATAGAGGAATTTCTATCACCTCAAGTTAGCTTCTCATTTTGAAATGGTGCCTTGCTTGAGAAGTGTTTTTGGTGTTTTGGTATTTTTTTCCATTTATTCTAGATTTCTTTGTTCATGCTAACAAATTTGAAGAATGTGTGTATTGTGAAGATTGATTTCAGAGATAATTTCAGGATTTGGTGTTGAGATCAATATGGATTCTTGTCTAGCAATCTTATGAGATTGTGATAAAGAATTATACCCTTTCATCGTCATCAAACAATGATGGATCTCTATTGTAGATCAATAGGGATTATTTCCAAATAATTCAATACTCTATGATTTGAGAGTTCAAGACTAGGAACTCAAGAATTTAGCTTGAAGCTACACCCTTCTAAGGGCCACAAGGTGACTTGATGGAGATCTGTTTGATTCCAGATTTATTTTTTCATGAAAATATCTAAAAAATGTGTATTCATGTTATGTAATCAACAAGTTTTGTTGTTTAAGACTTAAGGGGAGTCCCTTTGCAAGGTAAATTTGATGATTTTAGAAACAATATATTAAGGGGGAGAATGTTGACATGATGCAACATTTTGCTACCTCACATGTCATTGTTATACAATTGATATACACATTATGATTGATTATATTGTTATTTGTTTGTACAAATATATGTGCCCCTTCATCAAATAAATCAATCAATTTTTGTTTCTACGAGATTCTCACTCTCATGTTGGACGATGATAGGGAGTTACTAATTGATGATTAGCTTGTACCTCTCCTCAAGGGTTTGGCATGATTTCATGCCATTCTTAATTTTTAAATTTTTAGCTTTAGATATTATGTGCATCATTTGTTCATTATCATTTATGTGATTCATACATTAAATTGAGTTGGTTTGTACACCACCTTTTGAATACCTCATTCAAGGTTCACTATAATACACTTTTTTAAGGCCCTTATTTATGTTTATGCACATTATTGCTGATGCAGGAGCATCCCCGGTTGATGAGAAATCTTGCATCAACCAAAAACATTTCCTTTCAGTTTTGTTCTTTGTGTAGTTTCAATATTCTTACCTGTATGTACCGGTAGTTACTTGTTCTTCATGATAAATCTTGTTTGCAGTTTCCTGGCGATTTCATATGGTTGAATCTAGATTTCTAGTTCATTTGGGTTCTTCTCTAGTCAATTATTGCTTCCGGTTGGCTGTTTCCGGGTTCCTGGGATAGTTCTTGTGCTTACTGGTTGCTTTTTCTTCATTATCGGTGCGATTCTTAGCGTGTTGATTCATCTTGGGTCTTGTTCGATGTTCTTTGGCATGCGGTTGACCTTCCTGTTGAACCACATCACTTGGTTGTTATTTTTTGGAAAGATTTCTTAAATCTTAGGGCCGACCTAATTACACGTTTCATTTTCCTGCATTGGTGAATGCAATCTCTTGAGGCCGACCCATATATGTTCTAGTGGGTATAAATATGATATTATGTAATCATTTGTAGGGGGCAGAAGAAGTAGACCTTGGAATAAGGATTGAGATTCACATGTGTTGATCTGGTTGATCTTTAGAGTCCCGGTTGGGTTATTTCTGGCTTGAAGCCTGCATGTAACCGGTAATTACCAGATGTTCTTTGAAGATAATTTGATGATTATCGGATTATTGCCAGAAGTTCTATGGCTTGAATATGATCTATTTATATGAATTTGTTATGTTTTCTTTTTGTTTTTGTTGTGTCTCTCTTGCTGCATAAGCCGGTTGACTCTTTTGAGGGTTTTTACTAGTTATGGTTGCATCAATTAGTATTAGAGCTGGTTATGGACCGACTGGTAGAAGAATAATTTGCGAACATTGAGGCATTCCTTGAGGTGGACATATCGCCTATTGGAGGCAGGCTGTGTGTGTGTTCAATAGATCGCTAAGGGGAGGCAATTGAAATTGGTAGTCAGATCGTCACGTTGAGGGAGTTCATCAGAGTAGAAGAAGAGATGTCGTCGAGGAGAACAAACCCCCAGAGGGTAGAGCAAATGATGGAAGACTTCAAGAATGAAGTGAGGAATGAGATCCAAAATGCTTTGGTTGGTTTGCAAAGAAACCCTGACTTTGAGGATTAGTATGAGGAAGCTGGTGAAGAGCTTGAGGAAGCTAAAGGATTGGAAGATGAGAGAGAGCAAAGATTTCTGAAAGAAGTGGTGCAAGCAAGTAAAGTGCATAAAGTTAAGGTTTCTAACTTTTCTGGAATGCTGAACTCGGAGGATCTAATCGATTAGATCAGAGAGTTGGAAGACTACTTTGAGTTTGAGGATGCCAAGGACCTACAGAGAGTCCGATTGGCACATACCAAGTTGAAAGGGCATGCTATCTTGTGGTGGAAATAGTTGCAAAGAGATAGAGTGGAGAATGGTGAATTGAAGATCACCCGGTGGAGACAGATGGTTGCAAGGTTGAATGTCAAGTTCATATCGGGAGACTATGAACTGGAGTTGTTCAAGAAGTTACAGAACCTGAAACAAAGAAACATGACTATGAAGGAGTATACTGAGGAATTCTACAAGGTGGTAATAAGATCTGAACATAGAGAGATGGACAGAGAAAAGGTGGCGAGGTACATCAATGGGATTTCTTTTAACATTCAAGATGAGATGAGTATGTTGAAGATGTTGGCAACTGATACTCATTTGATTGGTTTCCTATGTTGTCATTGATGGCAACATGTTCCAGCTTCATTCTTTGATTTGACACTTCACCGATAGACACTTCACCAACACCGACAGGTATCTTCACCGATAGGAAGGACTCTATGGGCATCAACATTGAAGGCTGGCATGATTTGCAGATCAGGCAAGGATAATGACCAGCAAATAGGGTACCGATATAGGAGATTGGCATCATTGGGAGATCCGACAATCGACAATTCATTTTTTTTATTTATGTATATATGTAATGAGTTGGCATGTATAATCATTTTTGTATTATCTATGTAAGCCAACATGAGTCATGAACCTCTGTAAGGGTATATAGGTCAGTTGTTAGATCATTTAGAGTTATGATTGTAATGATGATGTAGATTGATTAGTGTTTAAATACAATGAATCCAAGAACACTGAGAGGGGGGGGGGGGGGTCAATCAGTGTTTAGCCGGTAACACAAGATTTTAACTTTTTATAACATACACATATAAACTAGTAAATGAAGAAACATATAACATGAAGTAAATAAACCAGCCACATGAATGGACACCATAACACATTGAATCTATATGTGGAAAACCTCAAAGAGGAGAAACCACGGTGGGATTTGTGACCCATAATATCAATCACTGGCCATATGAAAGATATTACATAGCATGGGGGCCTGCACATGCAGGAAGACACACTGCCTAGAGAACACTACTCAACACAAAAGAGTCTCACCGACTACAAGCTTCTGCTGAGATAAACTAATAATGGTGAACTCACAAAATGCATCTACAATGCCAAAAAGAGTTCTAGTTAAAGCTCTGTTCTGTACCGGTTCATAAACCCTGAATCCTTCTACCGATATCTCCTTTCCTCCAAGAATGCTTTACAAACCATCTACTGAATATAGCATGATAATACATTTGCATAAAATGACCTACATACATATCCTTCGCATTACACAGTTCTACTACCTTTTCCTATCTCTGTATATCTTCAAAATGACCTAACAGACTGACTTATATACCCTCTACAAACAATATGCCTTATGTTGGCTTACAATACAAAATATATTCAATGTCGGCCATATACAATAATTACAAAATGATTTTCACAAATAAAACCTTTCGGATCCAGATCAATGTCAGATCCACTGAAGTGTAGGATGCTGATGCTAGTGATGACCCTGATTACTCCAATGCTGGTATCCGCCGGTGTATGCCTCCAAATGTTGGTATATGCCTTCAATAGAATCTTGTTGCCATCAATGACAATATATGAATCCAACGAGTGTCAATTGCCAACAATCTCCCCCTTTGGCATTGATGGCAACACTCATGTGAAAAATATGGATTCCTTGCCAGTTCAACTGAAACATGAAACATGCCCCCCCTAAGCTGATTGAATCATACTACAATATACTCTGTGTGATATCCTCCCCCTAGGATTATATACATATACATATTTTTCACATAATGTACACTCCCCCTTTGGCATCAATGACAAAGATCGGTGAAAGAATAATTTAGATTACTGTATTGGAGCTTAACCAATCTCAAAATTTCTGGGTAAGCTTTCTCTAGCAATTGTACATAGGTATCCCAGCTGGTTTTGAATGTTTTAGATATAGATACAATCTACTCAATAAATGTGCAAGTGTTTCTTTCTCAGTGACTTCTGCCAGTGTGGGCTTCACAAGCATATCCATACATTCCCTCTTATGTACACCAAGTGAATCCAATCTTGGACCCACCAAACCTCTGAGACTCCTTGCTCTCTGAATAATCTTGTCTCTTTCCTTTTCAAGAGAAAAAATTTGGTTCTCGAAAGTCAAAATTTGTCCATCAATAGATGTAGTAAGTGAAGTTAGTCCATCAAAAGAATTAGCAATATTAGCAATCTGTTCATGTAATTCCTTTATCCTCTTATCTACATTTGCTGTAAGAATTTCTATATTACAACAGACCCTGTATATGTTAGTACACTATTTCAAAGAATTTTCAATTAGTACAAGTTTATCCTCAATCTTTCTCTTCTTTGTCTCAATAATCTAGTGAAAAGCGGCTTTCTTGGCCAGAGTAAATCTTTCAAGTTCTCTCTTGTCAAAAATTTGCTGCAATGATTGAAAGTTTTTAGATATGTGTTATGTCAATACTCTAAGCTTGCCGAAAGGGCTTGCTTCATTTTCAATCATACAATTAGGAATCAATCTATGCAAAATTGTTATTGATTGATCTATTATTCCTTTATCTTTAGATCCGTCCTTCATTAGCTTTTGAGTAGCCATCATCATTAGCATGGTGGGACTCATCTCTGTGATTGATTTCTTCTCAACTTGAGAAGTGTCGATTGCCAAAATTATTGTAGGGGAATCAACTACCGGTTCAGTCTCCTTTTCCTTATCCTCTCCCGATGTATCTCTTTTCTCATCCTCTTTTGCACTGGTGGCTTCACCACTTGGTGCAGTGACTGTTACTGCTGGTGGAGTATTATCCACAATATTATCTGTAACCTACAGATTATCTATATTACCTTGCCCAGACTATAGAAATGTAGTCTCTGCCAGTTTAGTTTGTACACTCTCATCAGTTTTGGGTTTAACTGTCGGTTCACTCAAAATCTGCTCTGAACTTCCCAAAATTCCTTTCCCTTTAGATTTGTCCAAGATGGTAGGAGATGTTGCCTTAGCAAATTCTTCTTGAGAAGTGAGAAAATCGGGATTCTTTTGGAATAATTTGGCCCAACCATCTCTACTCTCATTTACTATCTCATTGACTCTACGCATCATTAGGCTTATTTGTCAGGTTTTGTTGTTAAAGATTGTTCTATTTGCAACATCTATACACCTTTTCATTTCCTCATTGTTTATAGAGCCACAAATATTCAAAATTTCAACTTCCTTAATTTCTTTATCCCTCTTAACTACATCTAGTCTTCTTGCGTCTAACTTATTGTACAATGATAAAGGAATTTCCTTCAAAATATCTACTAAAGCCTTCTTATATATGTCTATATGTGTAAAGCGGAAAATCGCGATCGAACCTTAGTTGTTCTCACCTCTTCCAACTCCGAGGAGAGAGAAGGGAGGTTCGCTAGGATTCGATGGTTTTCACTTAGGGGAGAGACTTTACATTCAAAAGAGGGGTTGAAACCCACTAGATCCAATCCCACGCAATGCAAGATTGGATGCTAAATGTGTTTCAAGGGTTAAGACAGCAAGGCTACCCTCTTTTGTAAAGAATGTTGATAGAAGAATTAAGCTAAGCATGCATAGAAAGTGATAAAGATTCGCTTATAAACTGAGATAGGGATATAGGATGAAGCTGCGGACCTGGAATTAGCAGTAAAATGTAGATACGGCGCTGTCCTGCAAATTTGAGCAAAAGTTGTCGGGACGATGGCGCCCGACGCCACGGTCCTCCGAAAAATCCGCGAAACGAAGGGGGATCTGTTCGTCTCTGCACAAGGATTCCAGATCTTCAATTCCAGCCGCGTACCTGCAACCTACACACAGAAAAGCGAAGACGATTGGGGGGTTAGGGATTAGGGGTTTGCCTTTAGGTCAAACCCCGGTTTTGGAATTAACCAAGAAATGAGCAAGAGCTGTAAATGTAAATGACTGTAAAACAAGTACTAATACCTTGTTCTAAGGATGTTTGTATCCTTATGTGTGAAGGTTTAGATGTTGTATGTTGTATGTTGTAGCATGTAGTATGTGATCTCCTCTTCAATGGTTGAATCCTTGTCTTGAATGCAACACTTAGCCTTGAATGGAGACTTAGAAGGAATGCTTGAATGCTTGAATGCTTGAATGTTTGAATGTTTGAATCTTGCTTTCGCCTTTTTTCCATCTCTCCAAATGAGAGAGGAAAATGTAGTTTATATACTTGTCATTTAGGGCTGATAGACTGATTTTCCCGACCTTAGGCCGACCAGGAAAGTTAATTTCCAAATTGCAAACAAAAAAGACCCGAGCCCCTTAGGAGATCGGGCCCAAAATAGGACCCAGGGACCAGGGCGCTGGGCGCTCTGGTCCCACCTCCCGGGACAGCAGGGTGCAAGGAGGTTCAGGCCAGGGTACTTGAAAAATGCAGTTTTCAGTGTCGTGAGCAAGTTTCAGGGTCTCCATTCAGGTTGCGTGTTGCGTCGCCATCGTGAAGACCGAAATGCAGTCGAAATTGCAAGTGTCGCAATTTTAGGACGCTACAATATGTAACAAAATTGCTTCTTCTATTTCACTTTTCTCATTGTCATCTAAATCTTCATAGAAATTTGACACCTTCTTCAAATTTCCATCTTTAGTTACCTCATCTATCGATTCTGCACAAGTCATTGGGGGATGATGGTAACATTACCAGATTCAATTGATTCATCTATCACACTCTTTTTCTTCTTGTTGGGAGTTTCAGGAGCGGATGGTGCAGGTTGCCTCTTCTGAGTAGGTTTCCTTGCCAGAGGTGTGGGTGCAATAGGTTTTGTCACTTTTCTTACTAACTTCCTCCTTGGTTCCACCTTCTTCCCCTCTACCGGAGGCTTGCCAACTTTCTTCCTTTGTACCCTTCTGAATGCAAGAGGTTGATTATCCTCTGGACCAGAGTAAGAAGTGATAGAATAAATAAAAGTCTCAGGTCTCTTCACCTCAAGAGCACTTGCTGCTACCGGTTGATCTACCAGTTTAGACCCAGAACCTAGTTTTGTATCTATCCTGTGAATAACATTTTGAACAAAAGCACTCATCTTGTCTATCTTCTTTTCTCTTCTTTTCTTATTGAAGCCAATTTTGACTTAAGAGCCTTTTCTTCTGTAGTGCCAAAATGTTCAGTCTTGTCATCCAAAGGAGCATCAATCAACATTTTAACATATAGATCCAAAATGTTATCATCTACTTCATAACCCAATTTAGTGACCCATATAGTTCTAGGTTCTACTGCTTCCATCAGTGTCTCATTTGGCTTTACCATGAAGAAAATATCAGTGGAGTATTTCTCCACAATGTGTTTGGAGATCCTCTCCCTTAGTCTCATATTCTCCTGAAAAGTTTTAAAGTAGCCCCAAAGCTTCTCATCCCTATTACTACCAAGACCGGTGATTGCATCTTTGATTAGCATACCTACCAGTATGTCATGAGCCCAACATTTCTTTCCCAAACCCGGTAGCTCATTCATGAAGTATAACATCAAACAGACAATAAGATTGCCAAATCGGAATGTTTCTTTCTTAACACCCTTGATCTTGCCAAGATTATTCATTAATTCACTCCTTAAACATTCACATAGATCATACTTTCTATTATTTCTTAACATTTGATATGCAAGATGGATACAAGAACTGGCAACAGAGTTCAATCTACTTGATTGAGTTACCTTGTAGTCGATGATCATGCTGGTAAATTTTACATCAATATCTTTGATGGTGCTGACCCTCATTGATCTTCCATCATGGGTTGCACCGATGAGCTTCTCAACCATATTGTTGGAAATCTTCTTCCCTGGTTCCTATCCAACTTTGGGTAAGCTGGTGACCACTGAATAGCTTCTTTGGTGATCATGTAAGGTCAGTCTAGCCAGATAAATTAATTATGGACCCTACTCAGAACATATCTGATCACTTCATCCTTGAATTCTGGTATGTATAGGATTCCAGTTAACCCTAGGTCTTCAATAATTTGATATTTTGGCTTGATTGTTCCAGAGCTTCCTAGTATCACAAATTGATACATTCCCTTGATCTCCTCAGTACCTAAATCCTCCAAGGTGCAGTGAATATAGGCCCTGACATCTTCTACATAAACCATGCCATTGTGAACCCTAAAAAATGCACCAGTTGAGTCTTCCTTCATAGCAATTTGGGGAACTTATTTGAAAATAGGCCTAAGCCTATCCTTAACCTCAACAACAGTGGGATTCTCAATGAAAGTAGGAGTAGATGATGATCTGGATGCCATTTCAAAGAAATACCCAGATAATAGTCCCCGATTAAAATATTTGATTACTTCTTAGATGACTGCTGGAAATCCTTTAGAATTCCTTTGCTCACTCTTAATCGCCTATGATTCACCTTTTCTTTTCTTTGGTTTCCTCGAGTGCTGGGTGAGTGACAATGAGTCCATTTTACCCCTTTTTATCAGCGAGTAAACCATAATTCATCACTGTCATAAATGCTTAGTGATGTACCCTACTGGATGTCGGTTTCATAGTTTTATGCCAGATAAACCTCCATCAATGATCAATACCATTCTCCAGATCTTTTTCCAGATATCTTCTGGGGAATATGCAATATTTTCAATGAATTTGCCAACCCCTAAGGTGTATGCCTCAGTTACCAGTTGAATTTCATGTCGGTGCCGATATACTCTGTTCTACCGGTGGAGTTACAGGTGTAGCTACCGATGTAGTTGCATCTCCACTTGGTTCTTTAGATTTTCTAACCCATCTCTTGGTGTGATCTTGTTGTATTTCATCTACCTTTTTCTTTCCTTTCTAATTTGTTTTATCATTGCTAACCGGTGCAGTCTTTCTTTTGCAGTACTTAGCAATATGACCTATTGTATTGCATGCATAACATGTAACATTTCTCTTTTGAATTGTTTTGACATATCTGGTGTCATTCCTTCACCTACATTGATTATCCAAATTTCCAAACTTTCCACATGCATGACACTTAACATTCATTTTGCAATCTTCTGACTTATGACCATATTTCTTGCAAATTGTGCATTGATCGGGAACTGAATTGTAGTTTTGATTTTCTCTAGTTCTACATTGTCTATCCATATGCCCAAATTTATTACAAACAAAGCATCTACCATTGAATTTGTAAGCATTAGATTTCCTTACCGGTTTCCTCTGGTCTAATGAGTTCTCCATACCGATTGTTTGATCTTCATTTGCAATACAGGATCTTTCACCATGTAAAAATCTAAGTCCTCTAGAATCTTCACTCTGCCTTTGTCTTTTCAATAAATCATCCAACTGTGCAACACTAATCCTATATTTTTTTTTATACTCACTTGCAGTAGTTAGATCATCTCTCAGATTCATTATTTGTCTTTCAAGCTCTTGTTCATTATTCCAGGATTGTACCAAATCAGTTCTCAACAGATTATTCTCATGAGTCAATCTGCCACATTCTTCAAATTTGTTCTTCAGAGATACAACAAGATTTGCTTACTTCTTATTTCTGTCCTCAATATCTTTTGACATCCTCATAGTCAGGTCTTGCATTTCATTCTTCATGAGCATGTTTTCTTGACTTAGTTTCTAACATTGTTCTTTAAGTGTATCTTTCCCTTCATCATCCCAGTTTTCCAGAAGTTCCTTTCTCTTAGCTTGAGTTGATGATAACCTTTCTTGCATAACAAGAATGGATTCATTTGCAGAATTCAATTTATCTTGCAGTTTCAAGTTCTTCATCCTTTCAACATCATAATCCTCAAGTGCCATCTCAAGTTGCATCTCCATAGCCATGTTCAATGATTCCATTTTCAGGATCTTCCTCAAGCTGTTAAACTTCCTCTGAGGTACCAAGCTTTGATACCAATTGTTGGAATACAATGAATCCAAGAACATTGAGAGTGGGGGTGAATCAGTGTTCTGTCAGTAACACAAGATTTTAACTTTTTATAACATACACATATAAACTGATAAATGAAGAAACATATAACATGAAGTAAATAAACTAGCCACATGAATGAACACCATAACACACTGAATTTATATGTGGAAAACCTCAAAGAGGAAAAACCACGATGGGATTTGTGACCCACAATATCAATTCACTAGCCATATGAAAGATATTACATAGCATGGGGGCCTGCACATGCAGGAAGGCACACTGCCTAGAGCACACTGCTCAACACAAAAGAGTCTCACTGACTACAAGCTTCTACTGAGATAAAACAATAATGGTGAACTCACAAAATGCACCTGTAATGCCAAAAAGAGTTCCGGCTAAAGCTTTGTTCTGTACCGGTTCATAAACCTTGAATCCTTTGACCAGTATCTCCTTTCTTCCAAGAATGCTTTACAAATCATCTACTGATCACAGCATGATAATACATTCACATACAAATGACCTACATACATATCCTTTGCATTACACAATTCTACTACCTCTTCCTATCTCTGTATATCTTCAAAATGACCTAACAGACTGACTTATATACCATCTACAAACAATATGCCTTCTTTCGGCTAACAATACAAAAGATATTCAATATCGGCCATATACAATGATTACAAAATGATTTTCATAAATTAAACCTTTCGGATCTAGATTGATGTTGGCTCCACTAAAGTGTAGGATGCCGGTGTCGGTGCTGGTGCCAGTGATGACCCTGATTACTGCAATGTCGGTATCCACCAGTGTATGCCTCCAAATGTCGGTATATTCCTTCAATAGAATCTCATTGCCATCAATGACAACATATGAATCCAATGAGTGTCAATTGCCAACAATTAGATCAGTAATGCGAAGATCATGTATATGAGGTCATTTGTGTATGAGATCAATATTTGGTAATTATCTGTAGATGATTTTGGATGCACTCACAGAGCAAAGGTTATTCCGGTAAGTGTTTAGGGTTTCATAATCGTAACAGTCAGAGCTTGAACTAAAACTCAATTAGGCATAGAAGATGCATTAAATGAGTTCATTTTTATGTTTTCTTATTCAAAGTGATTGTAGTTAGTGAGACTCCTTTGTGTTGAGCAATGTGCTCTAGGAAGTAAGCCTTCCTGCATGTGCAGGCCCCCATATTATGTAATATCTCTTCATATGGTCAGTGGATTGATATTGTGGGTCACAAATCCCACTGTGGTTTTTCCTCTTTAAGGTTTTCCACATATAAACTCTCTGTGTTATGGTGTTTATTTGTGTGATTGGTTCATCGATTGCTTTACTTCTTTCAATTATATATGTATCGGTTTACCAGTTGGTAAATGCATGGTATAATAAGGTTAAAATTGAACATTTTGACAGAGCACTGATTCACCCCCCCCTCTTAGAGTTCTTGGATTCTAAAAATTGGTATCAGAGCCTTGTGCCTCGGAGGAAGCCTAACAGCTTGAGGGAGATCCTAAATCCAAAATCCATGGAAATGAGTATGGAGAAGCAACTTGAGGTAGCACTTGAAGATTATGATGTTGAAAGGATGAAGAACTTGAAGTTTCAAGATGAATTGAATTCTGCCAAGGAATTCATGCTTATCCTATAGGAGAGGTTGTCATTTGTTCAAGCTAGGAGGAAGGAACTTCTACAAAATCAGGATAATGAAGAGAAAGATGTCCTTAATGAAAAATGTTAGAAGTTGAGTCAAGAGAATGTTGTTATGAGGAATGAAATGCAAGCCATGACTATGCGGATGCCAAAGGAGATTGAAGACTAGAAGATGAATGAAGAAAACCTTGGGAGATCTTTGAAAGACAAATCTAAAGAATGCATCCGGTTGGCTCATGAAAATGATATATTGAGAATAGAATTAGTACAATCCCAAAGCAATGAACAAGAACTTGAAAGACAGATGATAATCCTAAGAGATGATTTGGCTATTGTAAATGAGTACAAGGACAAATTCAAGGTTAGTTTAGCATAGCTTGATGAATTATTGAAAAGCCAAAGGCAAAATGAAGATTCTAGTGGACATGGATTTGAACAAGGTCAAAGCTGTACTGCAAATGAAGATCAAAACAACCAAAACCAGAAGACACTGATAAGGCAACTCAATGCTTATAAATTTAATGGTAGATGTTTTGTTTGTAATAAATTTGGTCATATGGCTAGGCAATGTAGAAATAGAGAAAACTAGAACTATAATTCTCTTCCCGCTCAATGTTCCAAATGCAATAAGTATGGTCATAATAAAAAAGATTGTAGAATGAATGTAAAATGTCATGCATGTGGAAAATTTGGACATATGGCTAATTAGTGCAGGTCAAGCAATTATTCTAGTTATAGAAAAGAATGTTTTCAAAAGAATAATGTTACATGTTATGCAAGCAACAAGATTGGACACATAGCCAAGTTTTGTAGAATAGCCAAGTTTTGTAGAAGCAAAAATCCACCGGTTAGCAATGATGGATCAAATGATAAAGGCAAAGAAAAGATCAATGAAATCTGGCAAGATCATACCAAGAAATGGGTCAGGAAGTCAGATGATCAGTCAACAGATGGAATTGCTCCGGTTACTCAACCAACAAAGGATATTTCTCTTGCATCGGTAGGAAGCTCATCTGGTAACTGAGGTAGATGCCTTAGGGGTAGGCAAATTTCATGAAAATATTGCATAAGCCTCGGGAAGGAGATTTGGAAGAAGTCCCAGACATTGGAAAAGGTTTATCCGACATGGAGATGTCTGACGGAGATCCGGTATGTTCCATCGGAAGTCATTCATATCAATGATGGATTAGGGTTTCTTGAAGGTTAAAAGGTTGAATCCACTTCATTTTTTATCACCTTGCATTCAGAGCGATTAAGAGCGATACAAAGCAAGTCTAAGGTGATTCAGAGTGATCATAAATCTTCATCAGTGATTCCACCAGCATTCAAAAGAGTTCTCTAGGGTTATTCATTGACAACCATTTCTTAGGTATTTATCACAATCATCTTTCATCATGGAAGTTGGATCATCCTCTACACCTAATTTCATCACAAATCCAACTATTGTCGAGGTTAAGGATCATCCCAGGCTAATTTTCAAGCAATGTCGGCATATTGCCACCTTGGATGATTCGGTTGGCGTATTTTTGCGTGTTCCGGAAGGAGTTGTATATGTGGAAGATGTTAGAGAATACATTCACTGCCACAATGAGGATTTGGGTACCAGTGACATCAAGAATATGTACATGAATGAGTTTATGGGTGACTCCAGAAAGATCAAACCCGAGTATAAGAACATTGAAGATCTAGGGTTTACTGGCATTATTGATATCCCTGAATTCAAAGATGAGATCATCTGATATGTACTGAGTAGAGTTCATGGAGAGTTCATTTGGTTGGACAGGCCTTATAAGATCATGAAGGAGTCCATTAGGACCATCATCGGTTTGCCATAGATTGGTTAGCGTCCGAAGAAAAAGATTTCAAATGATGAAGTTAACAAACTCACCGGCGATCGATGAGGGTCAACACCATCATTGATCAAGACATCAGATTTGGCAGCATGATCATTGGGTATAAGGTAACTCAATCCAATCATCTCAATTCTATTTCTAGCTCCTGCATATATCTCACACATAAAATTATGAGGGAAAATGAGAAAATAGATCTTTGTGGATGGATGAATGATGAGTTGATCATTAACCTTGGAAAGATTAAAGGAGAGAAAATGAGGATATTTCAGTATGGGAATCTCATTGTCTTCTTAATGCTATTTTTCCTTAATGAAATTCCTAGTTTTGGGAAGAGACAGTGGGATTTGATATCCCGGTGTAGTGTCATAAAATCGCAACCTTAGAATTTTTTTACTCCATTAGGGTTCTCACGCACACGAGATCGAATCCTCTAGCTTGATCGGAGACCGGAGATTGCTCAACCCTCAGAATTTGCTTCTTCCTTGGCCTCCATACCACCTTATCCGCACTATGCCCTGGAGAAAGGGGTAGGATAGGGGCATGGCACCACTATCCCCCCTAGGATAGGGGCATGGCACCCCTGTCCTTGCAATATTTTGGGGCAGGACCTTCTTAGAGAATGCATTGTGGGTTGTGCATTGGGCGGGAAACTCCCCCGATGTCGGCCTGTGACAAAAATTAAATCCAGTAACATGTATTTAAGGGGCATTTGTCCTTTCATTTTCATAAGGTGGAATTTTGATAAGGTCATGTTGCATAAGCGATCAAGCATTCAAGAGAATTCCATCATTCTTTTCCAGCATTGAGCATTCTCAAGTCTCCCTTCAAGGATAGGTGTTTCATTCAAGTCAAGGATTCAACCATTAAAGAGGAGATTGATTCCAACATTCAATTCCACACAATAATTTCTATCAACATTACTACCACAACCTCCCTTGAGGTGATTTACAATTTAGTCTTTCATTTACATCTACATGCATGTACTTTTTTTCATTACTTGGTTAATTCCAAAACTGGGGTTTGAACTAAAGGCAAACCTTGAATCCCAACCCATTTTCCTCTCTATTATGTTTGTAGGTTGCAGGTACACACATGTACTTTCAGATTCAGGCTCCATTTACAAAGGCAGA
The DNA here is from genome assembly GCF_030272615.1 of Cryptomeria japonica. Lineage (NCBI taxonomy): Eukaryota > Viridiplantae > Streptophyta > Pinopsida > Cupressales > Cupressaceae > Cryptomeria > Cryptomeria japonica. The sequence goes on along the minus strand of NC_081406.1, from coordinate 548,212,280 downwards.
AAAACTCTTTTTGTTTCATGGATTTTTTGGAGGACCGTGTACATTCCCACCACAGTCTGGGCAAATTTTCCTCAAATTCACATGGCGACTTCATATTGACATATTACTACCAGATCCAGGTGCACAGCTTCATCCCATGTTCCGATCTTAAGTTATAATCAGTTCTTTGTCACTTTTTCACTACATAATTCAATCAATTCCTTTCCATTTCAAATAAGGAAGAGGAGATCAACCTATCATCCCATTTCATTCAGAATTCAATCTTCATCTTTGAAGGTTGAGTCTAGTGAATTTTCCTCTCCTTTTCCAAATGTAACTAGGTGAAAAGCGTTTGAAGGGTAATCAATAGTGAAACTCTCATCTCTCCTTGGAGGGAAAGGGTAGTTTTCCTCTTGATCTCTCATGCACATTTCACCAACATTACATTTTGGTGAACCCAATGTCTTGCATGCTTTCCTTTGAACAAAATTACATATTTTTCATTTGCAATTTTAAATTTTATGCAAATTTAGTGGTTAAATCATTAAAACCCCTAGTTTTTAAAATTAAAATTGAACTTGTGATTGTAAAAATTGCTTGTGGTTATCTTAGATCTAAATTTTTTTTTGTTTATCAAATTCAATTTCTTCATTGTCTTGTTCAATTTGCAAATCAAATTTACAAAATTAAGAGGTTACGTGTTAAAACACTAATTTTCAAAAATCATCTTGAACTTTTGCAAAAATTGGATTTCCATTTAATTTTCAGATTTCTGATTGTTCTCAGGCTTGTTTTCATTCCTACAATTTAAATTTTCAATTTCCCTCCTTTTTTCCCAAAATTCAAATTTCAAAATTAAGTGGTTAGGTCATAAAACCCTAATTTTCAAATTTAACTAGATTTTGTACAAATTTCAAATCAATTTCATTCACAAACATTTTCCACGGTGTCCCTATCCATTAGGTTTGACCTTTTTCAAATTTTCAATTCAATTCCTCTTTTTCTCCAAAACCCTAATAGGGTCCTATTTTTACATTGGAACCTTAATTTCGTCCATCTAGAAATCGTAAAATTTGCCAATTTTTTGTTGTTAGCCTTGAAATCATCATAATATTCATCCGTGAAAATTTCGAAAAAAGTTGGCCAGACCATGTGCATTCCCGCCACAGTCCTCAACTTTTTTCCCAAAATTTTGGAGACTGTTATGACTGTATTTAATAGCCTAAATCCAGAAGACTGTCTGATTTTGTCGATTTTTGATCCCTCTAGAATCGAATATACCTCCAAAATTCAACATTTCAAATTTCAAGAATTTTTTTAAAATTAAGAGGTTAATTATAGTCTGCCCTAATTTTAAAAATTCTGATTTTAAAATTAAGTGGTATTCCCTTGGCCCTAATTTGAAAATTCCAATTTCCTTTCATTTTTGGAAATTGTGTCATCAACCAAATTCAAATTGCGTAATCATTATTTTCTTAAATTTTGCATTACTCAATTTTGTAAGCTTTGTTTCTATACTTCAAAATTCAAATTTCAAAATTCAAAATTCAAATTTTCCCTCTAGTGCATGAGTTTTACCACTATTAGTCCTACCTACACAATTCCTGTTAAACGAAGCATTAGAATTAAGGCCTCCAAAGGCTTAATTATCGAGGAGATGGAGCCTAATTTGGGTGACTTCTTTAATGAGGATCATGCTAATTCTTCCCATCTTAATCATGTGCCTATTCACCCCATTGGTGAATCCCGCGATGAAGAAGAAGCTTTAACTAGAGTCTCTATAGATCAACTTTCCACATTGGATAATCAATTTTATAACTTTCAATAATGGATGTCCCAAGAATACCCTAATAGTGAATCTCTTCCATTAATTGAAGGCCTTAAGTGCATGATTCAAAGTGATAAGAATGGAATTGATATATTGTGTGGCATTACACATATTGTTGATTCTAATGTTATGCCTATCAAGAGTTGTGCTGAAACCCTAGGTTATTCACAACCTTCAACATAAGTCAATCCTTCTATTCCTTCGACTACCCTTATGACTAGTATTCCTACTTTTACCTCCATCATCATGGCTACTTCAACTCAAAATGTCATCCCTACAACAATTAGTCATGGGGGCAATCCCTCTTCTTCATTTAATCCTTCATCTTTCCCCATGTCTTCTATAAGTATTCCTATTATTCCTCAACCAATCAATGTGACACAAGGGGGAAATTCCATCAACAACTTTGTTCCTCCTTTAAGTGTCCCTTTTCCTACCCAATCATCACCTATGCCTACTTATCATAATGTCCCACTGCCTTATTCTCAGTCCATGCCTTCTTTCAAGAACATCACACCACCTTCTCAATCAACTATCTCTAACATCAATTCTTCTACCGAAATGACAATTAACAATCTTGCTCAAACTGTGTCTTCCTTACAACAACAAATTGCTTCTATGAGTCAATCCAATTTTAGTGTGCCCATCTTTGATGTTGTGAGTCCAGTTTCTCTTGATATTGTTAAAGTCGTGCCACCTAAACATGTTGAGATCCCTCAATTATAACTCTATAATGGAAAAGGTGATCCTCTTACGCATGCCAAAACATTTCAAACCTTGTGTACTGATTTTGCTTATGATCAAAGATTGCTTGCAAAATTGTTTATAAGAACACTAAGAGATAAGGCTTTACAATGGTATTGCTCTTTTTCTTCTTATTCTATCACTTCTTTTCAACAAATAGCAAATACTTTCATCCAACAATTTCAAAACAACATTGGTCCTAAAATCACTTTGACTAATTTAATGCATTGTAAACAAGGTGTTAAAGAAAAAGTGACTGATTTCATTGGTATATATAAGCATTTGTGTACTCAAATTTCTTTTCATGTACATGATAATGATATTGAAATAATTTTCATTTCTAATTTACAAAAAGATATCAGAGAAAAGCTTCTTTTGTCCGAGTCTACTTCCTTTCCGTAGTTGTGCACGACACTCCACAATTATCAATTGGCTGTGAGTCAAATGGAGAAATCCACTCTTCTAGCTCCGAGTGATAGGGGGAGAGTGTTCAACAACCATTTGCAAAGTTCAAACCAACAAAAAGATTCATAAAGTTCAATGATACAATCAACAACCACAATGTGAATGCTACAACAGGTGTGCCTTCTATTTCTATTTTTTTTTCCAAAGATAAAGACAGTTTACTTCCTTGAATGAATCTTTACATAGTATTATGTCTTAGTTGTTGTACACAAATGTTATCAAACTTCCTCCTATAAAACAAATTGATCCTTCTAAACTTGCATCCCCTTATTTTGATAACAATTCCTTTTTTCAATTTCATCGTCAGCCTGGTCATGATATTGAGAAATGTTTCGCATTGAAAAATAAGATTCAAGATTTGATTGATAATAATACTATATTTGTGGCAGGTGTGAATGATAAAGGGAATAAATCACTAGCTCCTCCTAATCAAAATATTAAGATTTTCATTAATCCCTTACCTTCTCATACCTCTAACATTATTGAGATTGTGCCTAATTCTTTCTCTTCTGAATAATTTACCTCTATGGCTCCAAACTTGGTTAATATGGTAGAAACACAAGATATGCCTAAGGATCCTTGTATTACATTTGACCCTAGTGAGACCATTAGAGCACCCAATGGCCCTTTATACATAGTTGTGAAGGTTAAAGATATCCCTTGCTGTGGTGCCCTTATTGATCCCTCTTGCATGGTTAATGCCATAACTAAAGAGTATATTTTCAATTTAAGATTGCATAAACCAATATATGACGCTTCTAATGTGGTTGTGAAGTTATTTGATGGATTCTCTTGTCCTGCCATTAGGTCTATCACCCTTCCTGTTGAAGTTCATACTAAATCCATGGATGTTGACTTTGTTATCATACCATCTTCTGAGCAATTCCATGTGAAGTTTGGATATCCTTGGCTATCCTCCATAAAGGCTATTGCCTCTCCAATCCACAAGTGTCTGAAATTTCCTCACAATGGATAAATCATAATTGTGAACCATATCTTATTTCTTCCATCCAAAAGAAGTCCCGATGTTCCTATTGATTTCTTTTGGCCTAAGAAATTTCAATCTCTTCCATCAAGGAGAGATGCTCTTTTTCAATCTTATAAAAAATGGAAGAAAGATATGATCTTATCCTTAAGTCAACCTAGACCTCTAACACTTGACATTCCTATTATTCTTCAAGATGAGGTTCTTCCCTTCATGGATATAACTAATCTCCCTCCTAAGGAAGATCGTCAACCTATTTCTATGGATGCGACTTTACCTTCTCTTAAGGAGAACAACAATATTATTTCTAAGGTTAGATCTATACCGTCTCCTCATGTTGGACCTGGTCTCCTTCCTACACCTAATATTCCTCCTTTCTATGGTGCAGTTCCACCTCCTTCCTCTTATCGAGAGAAGAGGCCTAGTTCTCCTCTTGTTCAACCTAAAATACCTCAACCTAAACCTTCAACTATCAAGGAGAGAAACATGCCCACTTTTTCAAATGTTCCTCCTCCTTCTCATCCTTCCCCTAAGACTCGATGGAATAGTTGTGTGAGAGAACACCGATGAAGACACCATGTTCAAGCTCATGAAGATATCCCTCAAAATACTCAATCTCCTCAAACTCTAACAATTGACATGATTCCCTTTTCTCCTAAACAAGATGTTCAACCTACATCTCCAAATCATAAGTTGCACAAAACATGTGATGGTTTTAGTCCTATTCATGTTGTTTCTCCTCTTTGTCTAAACTTTGATGAAGAAATGGGTGAAAATGTTATTCATGATGGAAATACAAATCCTAATGCTTCTGATAGTGAGTATGAGTATGTTGATGTGGACAAGCATTTATCAGATGAGTTTTCACAAACCCTAATCATAGCTCCTAGAATTGAACAAAGTGACTTACAACATGAGCATAATCCTTGTTTGGATCTTGTGATAGCTCCATCTGCCATGCTCAATGTCGCTCCTCTGGCATGTTTCTCACCTTCCTAAAATAGTGATTAACAAGATTGGGAGGTGGATGCCGTGCTAGATTAGCAATATTAGCACTCTAGATCTTCTCTCTTTCTCATTTCTTTCTCTTTTGTGACCATTCTTCTAAGTGTATCCCCGTTCTTCTATTGTTCCCTTAATGTGTACTTGGGGATGATGCAAAGCATTGAGATCTTTTCTTGGTCTCTTTCATGTTGACTCAAAAGACATCCTCTCTTCCCTTTCTTCTAAGGTAGTGTAATTCTTTGGGGAGTGATGATTATTATGCACATATACATATATGATATACATGAGTTATCATACAACATAGTGACCCCGAGGAAAGTGAAACTACCTCCTATTTTGTGTTCATTATCCTTGGGTTTTTCCTTGATTGGGGGCTAAATCCTTGCGATAATGTGCTCCCTCCCTTCTCTTTTTCTTGGGTGTATCGTATCTTAAAGAAATCACTCTCGATATGGTGCGTGCGATCGCTTTAAAATGGGGGCATACAATCCACTCATATTTTCCTTCTTGATACTTAGAATTACTTAGTGAACTTTGTTTTGCTTTGTAATCTTTGGTATCCTTGCTTCCATGACTCATAGTGAAGGGAACTTTTCTACTTGTAGTCATGGTTCTCCCCTTCTCGATCTTCTCTTTTACTTTATCAATCAAAGTCATAAGATCCTAATTCCACTAGGGACTTGGCACATCTTGCCTCCTTGACATGGTAAAAGTCTTTCAATCTTGTTTCATTGTACTTTACCAACAGTATTGGCATATGCTTATACTCTCGCTAAAGTGGGGGCTAAATATAGTGTCATAAAATTGTGACCCTAGAAATTTTTGACTACATTAGGGTCGTCATGCATGCGAGATCGAATCAACTATCTTGATTAGAGACTAGAGATTTCTCAACCCTCAGAATTTGCTTCTTCCTTGGCCTTCGCACCACTCCGTTCGCACTCTGCCCTGGAGAAAGGGGTAGGACAGGGGCATGGCACCTCTGTGCCCCCTAGGACAGGGGCGTGGCACCCTTGTCCTCCCAAAATAGGGGCGTAGAGCCCCTGTCCCTACCCTATTTTGGGGAAGGACCTTCCTAGAGCATGCATTGTGGGTTGTGCATTGAGCGGGAAACTCCCCTGATGTAGGCCTGTGATAAAAATCAAATCCAGTAACATGTATTTAAGGGGCATTTTTCCTCTCATTTGCATAAGGTGGAATTTTGATAAGATCATGTTGCATAAGCGATTGAGCATTCAAGCATTATTTTCCAGCAGTGAGCATTCTCAAGTCTCCCTTCAAGGCTAGGTGTTGCATTCAAGTCAAGGGTTCAACCATTGAAGAGGAGATTGATTCCAACATTCAATTCCGCACAAGAATTTATATCAACATTGATACAACAACTCCCTCGAGGTGATTTACAATTCAGTCTTTCATTTACATCTACTTGCAAGTGCTTTCTTTCATTACTTGGTTAATTCCAAAACTGGGGTTTGACCTAAAGACAAACCCCCAATCCCAACCCATTTTACTCTCTTTTCTATGTGCAAGTTGCAGTGTGCAGTTTTACTTTCACATTTGGGCTCCATTTGCAGAGGCGAAAAAACCCTTTTCGTTTCATGGATTTTTCAGAGGACCATGTACATTCCCGTCATGGTCCAAGCAACTTTTCCTCAAATTCGTAGGGCGACTTTGTCTTGACATATTACTGACAGATCCAAGTGAACAACTTCATCCCACATTCCGATGTTAAGTTCATAATCAATTATTTGTCACTTTTTTACTACATAATTCAATCAATTCCTTTTCATTTCAAATAAAGAAGAGGGGATCAACTTATCATTTCCATTTCATTTAGGATTCAATCTTCATCTTTGAAGGTTGAATTTAGTGAATTCTCTTCTCCTCTTCCAAATGTAACTAAGTGAAAAGTGTTTGAAGGGTAATCAATAGTGAAACTCTCATATCTCCTTGGAGCGAAAGGGTAGTTTTCCTATTGATTTGTCATGCACATTTCACCAACATTACACTCGGTAGGCAGACAATTAAAGGAATCTATTGCGAGTTTGGGTAGCCTGCAAGATGATAAGGTTTGGGGTTATTTCAAGGCCTTTTAGAAAGCAATGAAATCTAGAGAGAGGTTTCCTAAAAAAATTGTTGACAAATACTCAACCGAGATCTTCTTTATGGTAAAAAAGGATGAAACGTTAATGGAAGCAATTAAACCCCAGAAGATATGGATAGAGGAGATGGGGTATGAGGTTGATGCTATGATTCTAAATGCTTATGCTAAAATATTGATTGATGCTCCAATTGATGAAGTTGCAAAGTCTTTTGGTACTGCAAAGAAAAAGAAGCAAGAGGTTCAAACTAAATTCAATTGGAAGAAGAGGGAGAAACAACAAGGTAAGGCCAACAAATTTGTTGAAAAAGTATCCCAAGACATCAAGGCCTTAATAGAATTTTTTCTTGCAAAAGGAAGGAAGAGGAAAGACTCTAAAATATTCATTGAGCCTATTCCATCAGACTCTGGAATTGAAGATGACACTCCTTTAGCATTCAAGAGGGTATTGAGGAAGAAAGGTGAGGAGTCTAAGGAGGAGGCAAGGAAGAAACTGGTAAGAAAGTTCACAATCAAGATACCAACCAACCAACCTGCAAAGAAAAGAGGTCTAAAGGAAACATGTCTTACACCTTCTGCACCATTTGGTACCAGTAGAAGAAAGAAGATGGATGATATAGACTTGCTATTATAACCGGTAATGTATCTATAATCCCTCCCAAGACTTGTGTAGAAATAATAGATGAAATCACCAAGGATGGAATTTTGAAAAATATACAATACTATTATGAGCACTTAGATGATGATGAGCATAAATAAATTGAAGAAGCAGTTTTGTTATACCAAGATATATTTAAGAAGGATTTATTAGAAATTGAAAAGCAAACATTGACACAACTGTATAACAATCTAGATGCTAGGATATTATCCGCTATGGAGGAGGACAAGCGCATAAAAATTAAAGTGTTATTAACTACTTATGGTTCAATTACTCCAAATGAATTGGATATGACCCTCGAAGTTGTAGACAAAACCATTTTCATAGCAAGCACAAGATAATTAGTCTTATGGCAGGTAGGGTTAATGAAATAATCAGTGAAACCCACAAGGCATGGGTTCAATTCTTTGTTGACAACCCTGATTTCTTCTCTTCATCGAAAGCTAAGACAGACACTATTGACATCCGGACTAAATGGAAAGGCAAAGGTGTAGTGGGTGCCTCACCCACAATTTTGAAAGACACTTAGGCATTGGATGTAGAGCCCCTAGCAGAATTAGATGTATAGGACAGAGAGGAGATACCAACAAAAGTAGATAATGCACACATTCCAATAGATACATAGAGTGTACAGGTTACAGATGTTGAGGACAATAGTCCTCCAGATCAAAATGTATAGGTTGAGGATACAGTTAACGTGGAACCGATAGTAACAGATACTGCACCAAAGGGCGAAGCTGCCAGTGCAAAAGAGGATGGTATTAAAGGTATTAAACCATTAGAAGAAAAGGGAGAGGAATCTGATAGGGAATCGATAGCCAACACATCTTTGTTGTCAATTGACACCTCCCAGGTAGAGAAGAAGAGCATAACTGAGATGAGTTTTACTGAGCTCATGATGATAGTTGCTCAAAATATGATGAAGGAAGGATCAGTGGACAAAGGAATAATTGATCAATCAATTCCAATTTTGCACAGAATTGTCTCGGAGTGCCAGTTTGACAAAGGAGAAAGCCCATCCGGCAAGCTCAAAATAACTACTGAGCACATTTCTAAGGATTTTCAATCATTGCAGCAAATATCTAATTGACAGGCATTGGAAAGATTTAGTCAAGCTAAGAAAGCCATTTTTGATTAGTTGATTGAATCAAAAAAGAAAGAGAATACTGACAAATTGAAGTTAATTGATAATTCTTCAAGGCAATGTACAAATATATACAGTATGTTGTAACACCGGATTACTTAATGCAGATATAGATAAAGACATTAAAGATTCTTAGGATAAAATTGTAGGTATAGTCAATTCTTTGACTACATTTATTGATGGGTAGATTTTGTTGTTAGAAGCTCAAATTTCAGCTCTTGAAAGGGAAGGAGACAAAATTATAAGGAGAGATAAAGGGCTCAGAGGATTGGTGAGTCCCCTATTGGACTCCTTGAGTGTACATAAAAAGGAATGCATAGATATGGTTGGTAAGCCCACATAGATAGAGTTTAAGGAGAAAGAGTCCCATGCTCATATGCTTAATGGACTTGTATTAGTATCTGACACATTCAAATCCAACTAGGACACTTATCTAGAGCTTTTGGAGAAAGCCTATCCAGAAATTTTCAAGTATATTCAGTTTCGGTAAGGTGTTTTGGGATACATTCTTTGTACAAAATTTCATTATTTATCTCAATTTTTGGTGTTTTTTGGCATTGATGTCAAAAGGGGAGGTATAGGTGAAAAATAAATCCTTTACATCAAGAGATAATGAGTATTTGTACAAATCATGATCATCAATGAATATTCAGCTTAGAGGGAGTAGTCTTAGGGTGAATCCGACAGATGGAAACCATTATCATTTTTCACATGAGTGTTGCCATCAATGCCAAAGGGGGAGATTGTTGGAAACTGTCACTCATTTGATTGGTTTCATATGTTGTCATTGATGACAACATATTTTAGCTTCATTCTTTGGTTTGACACTTCACCAACAGACACTTCATCGGCACCGACAGGTATCTTCACCGGTAGGAAGGACTCTATGGGTATCGATATTGAAGATCGACATGATTTGCAGATCAGGAAAGGATAATAACTGACAAATAGGGTACCCATATAGGAGGCCGACATCATTGGGAGATCCAAAAATTGACAATTCATTTTGTTATTTATGTATATATGTAATGAGCCGACATGTATAATCATTTTTGTATTATCTATGTAGGCCAACACGAGTCATGAAGGACTATAAGGGTATATAGGTCAGTTGTTAGATCATTCTGAGTTATGATTGTAATGATGATGTAGAGTTATTAGATCAGTAATGCAAAGATCATGTATATGAGGTCATTTGTGTATGAGATCAATATTTTGTAATGATTTGTAGATGATTTTGGATATGCTCACAGAGCGAAGGTTATTCTGGTAAGGGTTTAGGGTTTCAGAATCGGAATAGTCAGAGCTTGAACTGGAACTCAACTAGGCATATCAAATGCATTAAATGAGTTTAGTTTTATGTTTTCTTATTCAAAGTGATTGTAGTCAGTGAGAATCCTTTGTGTTGAGCAGTGTGCTCTAGGTAGTAAGCCTTCTTGCATGTGCAGGCCCCCATATTATGTAATAACTCTTTATATGGCTAGTGGATTGATATTGTGGGTCACAAATCCCACCGTAGTTTTTCCTCTTTAGGGTTTTCCACTATAAACTCTTTGTTTATGGTGTTTATTTGTGTGATTGGTTCATTGATTGCTTTACTTATTTCAATTATATATGTACCAGCTTGCCGATTGGTGAATGCATGGTATAATAAGGTTAAAATTGAACATTCCGACAAAATAGTGATTCACCCCCCCCCCCCTCTCAGTGTTCTTGGATTCCAATAGAAGATTTCAACAGTTGAAGAAGCTTACCAGTATGCTTTGAAGGCTAAGGAGAAGATGAGAAGAAGACAACCGAATAAGGGAGAGGAGAAATTAAAGATGAATGATAGTATGAAGAAACTGGTTGAAGAAGAGGAGTCAAAACCTAAGTGGAGTAAAGAACCAGAACATAAAACACCAAGGAAGGGTAGTTGTCGTATCGATAGAGAATTCCCTAGCAGATGCTTCAAGTGTGGATAAATCAAACATAGATCTATGAATGTAAGCAAGGAATGTCAAGAAGTTATGTGGCAAGTGAAGAACTAGATTGGCTCCGGATTTGACTATGCACTGGAGCAAGGAGAATCCCTTATGTTCAAAAGAAAGGATACCGGATATACTTAGAGGAAGAGTCTTTTCTAGACGGTATGCAAATCAGGTGGTAAGTGTTGCAAGGTCATTGTAGATAGTGGAAGTATTGATAATTTAGTGTTTGAGGAGATGGTTGAAGAGGTGTGAGCACCCTTGTCCTTATGAGGTATGTTGGTTATAAGATGATCACAAGATAGAGATAAAGGAGCAGTGTTTGGTGAGTTTCAATATTGGGCCTTTCCGAGATGAAGTTTTATTTGATGTTGTGTCAATGAGTGTTTGTCATGTCTTGTTGGGAAAACCTTGGAAGTATCATAGAGGAGCTATTTATGATTGTAGAAGAAACCTGGTTACTATTGAAAAGGATGGGCATAAGTTCACATTGACTTATTTAAAGGAGAAAGAGAAGGAGGTGAAGAGACTTGAGTCTTGAGAGAAGTTGCACTATTGAGAATCCGATGATGGGGGCTATACTGGAAGGATTGATAGAACCAATTGCAGAAGCTATACCAGATGATTTGAAGAAAGTGATGGTATGAAGAAAGAATAAGTATCTGGTAGTTTACTAAGAGGGGGGTGGGTGAATCAGTAATCTGAAAAAATGATACAAACTTTCCCAAACTCAAATTCAATCTCTCAAAGTAAACTTATCAATGAAATACCACTTGTCAAGATAAAAAATCATAAGATAAACCGGTTGAATGTTACAACAATTTAATAGTAAACAACATCAAACTTATAAACATCCAAATGCTTTATCATATGTCAACAAACTTTATTTCTCAATGCTTCTAGTTATCATGACTTATCAAAAATAGTTAAGTAGTTAATCAAATCAACCATAAGATCATAACCACAAAAATATTCACCACTTGAGACAAATATTTTGTGATGTGGAAACCCAAATAGGTAAAAACCACTGTGAGATGAGACTCACAAGATAACTATCTGAACTCTTCTGAAGTTCTCCTTATTAAGAGCCAAGCTTGTTAAAGCTTTACAAAAGTCCTTTTAAGAACTGATCCTATTAAGAACCACCCAGTTAAGGGATTCACTACAAATGTCTTGTTAGAAGCAATACCCTGTAAGGAGTAACCTCAGTAGAGGATTTGAAAACCCAAACTAATGGATCACCTTGTTAGAGGATTTAAATAGAACCAAGCTTGTTAGATCTTACCTGGTTAGGGGATTTCAAATCTACTGTAATTGTTATAAAACAACAAGAGTTTGTTGATCTGTCTGAAGAGCACTACACTTTCTTGATCAGATCCTTTTTATGCTCCTATCTGCCTTTACTCAAACTGCAGATACATCATTCAGTTTGGAAACCACACTCTCAACTAATCTTTTGCGAACTCTTAAACTAAATAACTTCATCAACCTTATAAAAAAATCAATTAGGTCGGTAACACAACAAAAACCTAATTCTCATAGAGATTACAAACAAATCGGTTCAAGTATGACCGTTAGATCACATAGCAATCTCTACACATTAATCAAGAAAACCTTGACTGCTCCTTGATCATCGCTTCATCGATCTCATTAACTCATCACACGCTTTGTATTATATGCAGTACACTTTACTCATTCCCTAGATAAAAACCATTACAACAATGTGCCAAAAAACACTTGAAATCGTCTTCATACAATGACCATACATGTCACCATCATTACTACTCATCATTAGATCATAAACCAACATAACCAATTCATTAACCTTAATTGATTAGGGTTTAACAAAACCAACAGGTATGGTTTAACCTTTTTATCGGTTACCACTTCAACTCACAAACTTACATACTGGTTTACAGTTTTGTTCATTTATATTATCCTACCGGTTACAAGACAATATCAACAATATCAGCAATAAAAACAATATCATTACCAGTTAATTGACATCAATGACAATATAACATATCATTAATGCAATATTCATGCAAATGCCAACAATCTCCCCCTTTGGCATTGATGGCAATACAAATATCAATACCATTGATTGTTGTTGTGATTGTGAATAGGAATCCTAGTTTACATTACCAAGTATTCACCATGATCTCCATGTCTTCAGTTTGTCACTAGTTCTCCTCCTCACAATCACATAATTCTTCTCCGCCTTTGACAACAATGCCAAATTGAAAGTAAAACATGTATTGTCAAATTTCACTGTGCAACAACAACAATAATCTGCAACTAGATGCTCCCCCTGTGGAATAACTTCCACTTCTACACCAATCCTTTTGTAAAATTTTGCAAGTAGCTCAGGGACTGATGTAATCTACATCATGCTCAACTAAACTCATGAAGGGGTACAACCCCTAGTTGACTTCTAAGATACTCAAATGTAGTCTTAGGTAGAGGTTTAGTAAAAATATTTGCAAGCTGCTCCTTGGGAGAAACATGCTCTAGGATAACATCTTTGCTTTGCACTTTTTCCCTTAATAAATGATACTTCAATTCAATATGTTTAGTTCGTGCGTGCAAAACAAGATTCTTGGAAATATTTATGGCACTTGTATTATCACATAAATTCTTTATAGGTTTTGAAATCTTTATCTTAAAACCTTCCAAAATGTGCCTCATCCAAATATCTTGTGTGCAATTCATGTAAGCTGCAACATACTTAGCTTTAGCAGTAGACTGTGAAATACAACTCTGCTTACTACTCCATGAAACAAGTCTTCCTCCAAGAAAGAATGCTCCACCGGTTGTGATTTTTTGGTCATCAACATTTCCTGCCCAATCAACATCTGTGTACACCTTCAAGTCAAACTTTACTCCATATGGATACCATAATCTATAGTCAGCAGTACCTTTCAAGTACCTAAAAATTCTCTTGGTTTCTATCAGATGTGTTTTCTTAGGATTCTTCTAGAATCTAGCAACTATGCCAACTGCATGAGCTATATTCGGTCTATTGTGAACTACATAGTGCAATTTGCCAATCATTGACATGTATTCCTTCTCATCAATAGACTTAGATTCATCTTCCTTAGACAACTTACAACCTGTAACCATTGGTGTCCCAACTGGTTTACAGTCACTCATGCCAAATATCTTCAAGACTTCTTTTACATACTGAGACTGTGTAATGAAAATACCATTCTTCATTTGTTGTATCTGCAAGCCTACAAATTTTTTTATTTCCCCTACTAAAGACATTTCAAACTCATTTTTCATTTCATCTGCAAAACTATTGCTCATGACATCATTACCTCCAAATATAATATCATCTACAAATACTTCGCTTACCAATATTTCATCTCCTTCAGATTTGAGATATATGTTACTATCATCACTAGTTCTCAGAATTCCTATCTTCATCAGATGTGTATGAAGCCTTTCATACCATGCTCTGGGTTCCTGCTTTAATCCATATAAAGCCTTATGCAATCTGCATACCATGTCTTTCTCATCAGTCAGATCATAACCATCTGGTTGCTCAATATAAACTTCTTCTTCCAGTGTCCCATTCAAAAATGTAGACTTAACATCCATCTTGTATACCTTGAATTTCTTATGGGCTGCAAATGCAAGTAAAGTTCTAACACCTTCTAGTCTTGCCACTGGTGCAAAAGTCTCATCAAAGTCTTCTCCTTCCTCTTGAGCATAACCTTTGCACACCAACCTAGCTTTGTTGCGAACTAAAACACCATCTTCATTCAACTTGTTCCTGAATACCCATTTAGTACCTATTACACTTTTATTTACCGGTCGGGGTACTAGGGTCCAAGTGTTGCTTTTATCAATTTGATCTAATTCCTCCTCCATAGCTTTAACCCAATTATCATCACCATATGCTTCTTTAGCAGTTCTTGGTTCAATGGTGGAGATCATGCAAGAGTTTTCTTACTCTTCTTCTAGTTAGTACTCTAGCATCCTTATCCCCAATAATTTTTTTAGGATTGTGATTCAATCTCACATATATTGGAATAACATGATCATTTTCTTCAGGTCCAGCTTCATCATTATCATCATCTTCTTTTGAATTCATCTATTCCAGTTGAAGTGGTGCATCAAAATTTTCTTTGCCGGTTTCAGGTTTCACAGTTTTTGGTTCCAAAAACAAAATGCAAGGATCTTCATCCTTCTTCTCCAAACTAGTTTCCTTTGAGACTTCAGGATATTCATCCACTCGAACATTGGTACTCTCAATAATTCTCTATGTCTGGTTGTTAAAATACTTGTAGGCCTTACTCTTGGTGGAATAGCTAAGAAATATACCTTCATCACTTTTAGCTTCAAACTTGCTAATATAATCACCTCTCTTAATAAAACATTTTTTTCCAAATATCTTGAAATAAATAACATCAGGTGATCTTCCATACTAGTATTCATAAGGAGTCTTTTCCTTACCTCTTTTTACCATAACTTTGTTCATAGTGTAGACAACTGTGCTGACAACTTCTCTCTAAAAAGTTTTCTCTACACCTCCTTGTATCAACATTGTCTTAGTAGCTTCAACAACTGACCGATTGTTCCTCTCTTCTATACCATTCCATTATGGTGTCCTTGGTGTAGAAATCTGCCGTTTGATACCATTCTCTTCATAATATCTAGGTCATTCCTCATAAGTAAATTCACCACCTTGATTTGTCCTTGGAAATTTTATCTTCTTACTGCTCTCCTTCCCTGCTAAGGCCCTAAATGCCTTGGACTTACCAAAAGCTTCAGTCTTATCCTTCAAGAATGTGACCCATGTCATCATTGAGAAATCATCAGTGAGGGTCATGAAATATCTGTCACCTTGAATTTTGTCCTTATTTGTCCACAAAGATCTATATGAACCAAGTCTAACAAATGTTCTTGAAAGTTGAGGATGCCATCTTTCCTAACTGACATTCTTTGCAAAGAGCATTAATCGGTTTGTCCAACTGAGGTAAACCTCTCACTATCTTGGACTTACTCACTTTAACAATGTTATCAAAGTTTATATGACAAAATATCCTATGCCAAAGCCATCTATCATCTATTTTTGCAATTAAACAATTTCTAACTTTAGGATTAAGGTGAAACAGGTTACCTTTAGTTTTCTTCCCGGTTGCAATCAATTCACCTTAGTTGTCAAAGATTTTGCACATACCAATTTTAAACTCCAGTGGGTATCCTTTGTCATTGAGTTGTGCCAAACTCAAAAGATTGTGCTTTAGACCTTCAACCCAGTAGACATCATCTACACTGCTCTTCCCTTTTAGAGAAATAATTCCCTTACCTTTAACCATGCAGGGTGAGTCATTACCAAATCTTACAACTCTGCCATCAAATTCCTTCAAAGAAAGAAATTTGCTCTGATCACCGGTCATATGATGTGAACAACCACTATCAATGATCCAATCATTAGAGTTATCCATCCTGGATACTAATGCCTTCTGGTCTAATATCTCTTATTTAATTACTACAAACACTATATCTTCATTAGCATCACCATCAGATTCTTCATCAGTGATACCACCATCAACAACAATAAGACAATCTCTCTTTCCTTTACCCTTATACTTCTTGAATTTCTCTCTCTTGTGTTCATTTTCACCATTAGAACAGTTAGCAGCTATGTGTCCAATCTTGTTGCATGCAAAACATTTCAAAGGTAATTTACCTCTATATTTTCCAATGCCTCTAGGAAACCGCTTTGCCAACAATGCTTCAAGCTCCACTAAACCATCTTTAGCATCAACATCTTTGCTGGATCTGGATTCATAACTGTGACTGACATCTCTACTTTTTCTTGCAGATGGGTTAGAAACAAAAGCTCTAAATGTAGACTCAGATGTCTATACACTACCATCATAACCGTTCAATTCAAAAGTAGTAAGTTTGCCAATGATGGAGTCAAGAGTTATGTTAGTTTTGTCAATGGACTTCAGCTCCTGAATGGCTGCAACTCGAATAGCATAGACCGGTAGAAAGGTTCTTAGTACCTTACTGATCACTGTGTTGGCATTATGGATGAATTGATTATGTGTTGCATTGATTTTTTGTCATTGATGTCAACACTAGTTGTTGTGGAAGGTTACCGACAGATAGGTTTTGGTTATCAGTAGAAGATCTACTGTTACCGATAGAAGAGATCATCTGTTGGACACTTCCGACATGTTTGGATCTATGGAGTATGTTTGGTTACATGTGGTATGTGTTTCTGGAGCATGTTTTGGTTAGTTGATATTGACTTGGTAATCAGATGCTATCATACACTCTTGTAAACCCTTACCAGCATTGGTTTAATGTTTTAACGGTAGAGCTTTCACTGAGGAATCTCGACAGGATGCATAAGTGGTGTTGGTACGGCTTCTAAATGGATTTCAGGATGCTGAAGATGTTCTTTGATCATGCTTCAACTGCTTGAAGACATTTCCTTGGCATGGTGGACCCAGAATAGGTCCGACACCTATCTAGGTTATGGACTGGTATCATGATAGCATGTACTCTACACATTACCAGGATGTTTCGAGATGATTTATGGATTTGTAATTGTTATTTTGATCTTAAGCCGACATGGCATATCATTGTAAAATGGATTTATGTAATGATCTCATTGTAATATCTTTTAGGTGGCCGACCTAATTGGATTAGGTCTTAGGGTTGGTATAAAATGATGTAAGATCTCATTGTAGATCGTGGCAAGGAATGTAATGTGAGAATATTGTAATATCATTCAGGCAGAAGATTAGGTTGATCATTGAGGATTGAATTGGGATTAAGGAAGAGGTCAAAGGCCTCCGGTATTGAGCTTAACTGGGACTGTAATTAGGCATGGTAGATGTTATTTATAGCAGTTCATTATTCTAGATTATCGTCCAAATATCTTGAGGTGGTTTTTGTTGGCATATGGACACTCCAATGAGACATTGTGTGTGATTGAAGGTTTTGTCATTGATGGCAACCTTGCAATCCTATGGCACTGGCAAGACATTATACCGGCAAAGCATTACACAGGCAACCTTGCAATCCTATGGCACCGGCAAGACATTATACCGGCAAAGCATTACATAGGCAACCTTGCAATCCTACGACACCGGCAAGACATTATACCGACAAGCATTACTCAAACAGAATAGTGCTCTGGCATCAACAAAATCAATCTACACCGGCACCGGCACAGAAGATGTACACCGGCACAGAAGGAAATATGTATACCGGCACAGAGGCCGACAAGACTTTTGATATGTAATATTTTGTTTATCATTGTAAGCCGACTTGGCAAATTGTAAAATGACTCTTGTATATAAAAGAGATCATTGTAGGCATTTGTAGAAGATGGATAGAATGTAATAAAAAATTCTAAGGCAAACCTAATGTGAGAATTGTAGGTCAAGGGTATATGTAAAGAACAGAGCAAGAACCGGTACTGAATCTAGCATTGAAGATGCTATTGTAAAGTAGTATAGAATATTGGATTTGTGTAAATCCTCTTTGTAAGTCAGTATGACTTCTTGTTGAGCAATGAGCTCTAGGTAGTTGGCCTTCCTGCATGTGCAGGCCCCTATTGTAAGTAATATTCTCTTATTGGCCAGTAAGTGAATATTGTGGGTCACAAATCCCACTGAGGTTTTTCCCACACCAGGTTTCCTCATTAAACATCTTGTGTTATGGTGTTCTTTTCATGTGGATGTTTTTGATTTTGTTATTTGCATTAATTCTTGCATACCGGTATACTGTTACTTTATATTGAGCATATTCAGTTTTAAGAAAATTTCATTACCGGTCAGATACTGATTCACCCCCCCCTCTCAGTATCTGTGGGAACCCTAACAATTGGTATCAGAGCCTGGTCGTCTATTTTCAAAAGCCTAACAGCTTGAGGAAGATCTTGACACCGGTAAAGATGGAAAATCTGATGAAGCAACTTGAAGGAGCTCTTACTGACTATGATGTAGAGAAGTTGAAAAATATCAGATTAGAAGATGATTTAAAAGCAAATCAGGACATTATTCAGGCACTTCAAGAAAATCTTACTGTTACAAGAAACAAGAGAAGAGAACTTTGTGAAAAATTGCAAAATTGCAAAATGAAAAGGAATCATTAAATGATATGATAAGCAAATTGAAACAAGAGATCATGACAACAAAAAATGAAATGCAGGATATGACCATGAGATTCTGCAAAGAGATTGAGGACAGAAAGAAGAATGAAGAAGAATTGACCAAAAGACTAAGTGATGCAGCAAATGAGAACACAAGACTTAGCTATGAAAATGATATGTTGAAGACAGATCTGATGCACACTCAAAATGACTCGAATGAACTAATGAGACAAAAAGAGATCTTGGAAAGGGAATTGGAAACTGCAAATCAACACAAAGAAAAATTCAAGAAAAGCTCAGAAGAACTTGGTACCTTATTGAAGAATAAAAAACCCAAAGGTGAAACTTCTGGAGTTGGATTTGAAGTTGGAGAAAGCTCCGGTACTGCAAATACCCAGGATCAAAGCAAACCGGTAAGACCCTCTAATACTTACAAATTCAATGGAAAATGCTTTAACTGTAATAAATATGGTCATAGGGCAAATGAATGTAGATCTAGGAATTATTAGAACATCAATCCTCCCATCGGTCAATGCACCAAATGCAACAAAATTGGTCATAACTCTGAAAATTGGAGAATGAATGTAAGATGTTATGTTTGTGGAAGATTTGGTCATTTATCAAATAAATGCAAAACACAAACCGGCATAGGTTATGGGAAAGCTATTCAGAAAAATAATGTAACTTGTTATGCATGTAACAAGATTGGTCATATTGCTAAATTCTATAGAAGTAAAGGTACACCGGTAGATAACAAAAGTACTAGCTTGAAAGGTAAAGAAAAGGTTGAAGACGTTAAGCAAGAATTTTCAAAGCAATGGATTAGAAAAGGTGATCTAAATATTGGGGTTACTCCTCCACCAGTAGAACCAACAAATGCTTCACCGGCAGGACAATATGATGCTCCATCGACAGGACAGAGCAATGCTCCACCGGTAGGATGTTCTTCATCAAATTGAAGAAAATTATCTTGAGGGTTTGGCAATTTAATGACACATGTGCTATTATTCCCTCGGTTAGAGAAAAGAAGTTGAAAATCCTTCATTACCGGCAAATAAAGTTGAGTTAATACATTTCCGGCAAATAATTAATGTGGTAGGTGGCAGAAAAGACTTTATAAAATAAGGTTTTTGGCTCCATTTCATTTCACCGTGAATTCAAACTTTCAGAGAGTGCGAAGATTTCCGAGCTAAGGCATTCCAAGCAAAGAGGCAAAGCACTTCAGCAATCAATCCATCCAAAGGAAGAAAAATGTATTTATCATCATGGCATCCTCCTTTGCACCTGAATTCATAGCAAACCCTACAGTAGTCGAGGTTATAAAACAACCTAGGCCCGTGTTTGAGCTAGTTCCCGAGGTAGCTAAGAAAGATGACAACACAGGTGCTTTTTCCCAAATTCCAAAGGGTGTTGTTTATGCAGAAGACCCTAGAATGTACATTCATTGCAACATAGAAGAATTAGGTGATGAAGAAATCAAAAACATGTACAAATCTGTTATATGTGACAATGCCAGAAATGTGAAACCTGAACATAAAATTGTTGAAACCCTAGGATTCACTGAAATCCTCTGCATTCCTGAATTTCCCAAGGAAGTGGTTAGGATAGTTCTTAGAAGGGTACATGGCTCATTCTTTTGGCTTGAATCAGTGCATAAAATTACAAAGGTAGCTGTGAAAGTAGTAACAGGGTTACCTTCCACCGGTACCAGACCCGACAAAACCAAGAAGGTCTCCAATGACCTAGTAATGAAATTAACTTGTGCAACATCCGACAAAAGATCATTGAGGGTTAATGATGTGACCGATACAAATGTGATCTTCATTAGCATGATTCTAGGTTATAAAGCAACTCATGCAAATAGGCTTAACTCTGTTTCTAGTTTATGCATAAAGAGTGCTCATGACATGGTTAAGAACAATGCAAAAATTGATATCTGTGAATGGTTAAAAGATGAGTTAATTGACAACTTAGCAAAAATCAAGAAGGATAAGAAAGGAACCTTTAGATTTGGAAATTTGCTTGTATGCTTAATGCTACATATAACCAAACAGGCTCCCGGTATAGGCAACAAGGATTTTGGATTTGACATACCGGTAGGAAAACAATTGTCTGACTTATTCAACAACATGCGTGAAAACAAAGAAAAGAATATCAATGAGTATTTTCAAGCACTAAAGGTCAAAATGAATAAGAGGATCAGACTATCATAGGAAATTGTCAACAAATATAAGGATGACATATGTTTTGTAATAAAAAAGGATGAGATCTGGATGGAAGCAGTCATCCCAAGAACAATCTTGGTTACAGAAATGGGGTATGAAACATATGACCACATAGTGGAAACTTATGCCAAAGCACTTCTGGAAGCCCCCAATGAACCAAAGGAAGAAGTATTTGGTAGTGCTGAGCACATTGAAAGTCAAATTCAATCTAAAAAGAGAGTAAAGAAAGTTAAGGCATCTATGAGGAAAGGAAGCAGGCAAGCAAAAGCCTTAAAAGATGATGTATTAAAGAAAACCGGCATAATAGAAGAAGAGTTGGCAGCCCAACAGCCTGAAACTCATCTATCACCGGTAGATACCTCCTCAGAAGGAGATATGCCAGCAACTTTCAAAAGAGTTGTTAGGAAAAGAGACCCCTCACCGGTATCCGTTCCTTCACCTAGAAGGACAAGACATAAGCAACAAGCTGTAAGGTCTCCAGTCAAGAAAGCCACACCTAAGAAAAAGCTGACCCCCAAAAAGAAGAAGAAGACAGACACTGACTTGGCCCCTTTTGATATATTACTGAATGAAATCACAGGGGAAGGTAAATTGAAAAACATAGGGAAAATCTATGACACCCTATCAGAAGATGAGAAAGGAGAAGTTGAGTAAAGTGTTATACTACACATGGACATGTATAAAAAGTTTTTGATGCAAGTCCTAAATGAAATTCCTGATGAATTATATAAAAGACTTGAGGCCAGAAGGCAAGGAATAATTGAGTTGGATAAGAAAATAAAAATAGAGAAATTACTTGCAGTATACCCGGCCAACTCACCTAAGGAAATTGATGATTTGATAGCTCAGGCCAACCGGATAGTCTTTTCCACTGCACACCGGCAAATATCATTAATGGCAGGTAGAGTTACTAAAGTTTCAACTGAAACAGAAGATGGTTGGGATAGATTCTTGGTTGAAAAAGAAAAACAAGAAGAATATATGAATCCCAAGCCCATTCTGGTATATCAAAAGGACAAAGGGAAAGGTAAAGTTGGTGGACCACCAAGTATCAAGATTAGAGACAACTTACCCCCACCTCCTTTAAATACTCCACCAGTAAAAACAACTGCAGAAGATCAACCGGCAGCTAAGAGCATGGACACAGAGGATAACAATCCTAATCCTGAAGTCCTATATACTGTGAATGTTGATACTCAAAAAATCAACATAGTGGTAGATAAGGATACCACATATAAATCTGATAATAAAGAGCAATCAGCAATAGGAAACCAAGAGCAACCAGCAGCAGATTCAGAGAAAAAGATGGAATCTGGAACACAAACAGAGCAACCAACAGAGCTAAAGGCTCCAGAATAGATGCCACTAGTAAGAAAAGATGTAGGAAAAACTGTGCTTAAAGAGATGGAGACACAAACAGACCTACCAGAGGTCAATACCAGCATGGTCCCTTCCATCGGCACTCAGTTTACTGGGTCACCATCAAATGTAATAGAGGTATTGCTCGATTCTATCAAGAAAATAACTGATTATAGCTCACAAGCCTATAAAGCAATAGATGATTCAATTCTAGTTTTGAAATTAATAGCTCCAAATTGTAATATAGCCAACAAAGATTCTTTAGGCCAGTTGGATACACTTTGTAAATATATTTCTGGAAATTTTGAGCAAACAAAGGTAGAAACTGTAAAGGAAAGTGTAGAAAAAGAAAAACTGAAATTCTTTGAGGAAGGAATAAAGAAGTGTAACAGGGAATTTGACACACTTCTACTGGAACTGTGCAATTTATTGAAAGAGTACAAAACTCTGTATAAAGACACCTGTAAGATAAAATTTTTGACCACAGATGAAGACAAAAAGATGAGCAAGGTACAGGAAGAGATCAATAAACTTGCTGATAATTTTGTTAACTCACCCGATACATTATCAGTTTTTGAGGAAAAGATAACAAATTTTGAGGAAGAATTGCTCAAATTAGAAAGAGAAAAAGAGAAAATAATAAACAAGGCAAATTTTTTGAGATCTAAACTAAGTCCAAGATTGGACTATCTAGCATCTCCGCGTAAGGAAATCTCAGAGGCACTAACACAGGGTAGCAAAACACTGGCAGAGCACTTGCAGCACCTCACTGGTACAGTACACAGAACTGAGATAGCAATAAAGGAGAGCAAGAAGTTTATGGATGGTATAAACTTAATTTTGGGAGATATTCTTCAGATAATAACTACCCAACTACAAGGTTGAGGTTATAAATTGGTACAACTGCAAAATCTACTAACCTTTGTCATTGATGCCAAAGGGGGAGTATAGTAGATGAGAAAATTCAAAAAATAGGGATCACATGCTCAGGGGGAGCTCTCACATTTTTGGTAAACATTTTTGGTAAACATTTTTGGTAACATTTTTGGTATACACATTTTTGGATATCTTTTTGAAATTTCTCATGAGTGTTGCCATCAATGCCAAAGGGGGAGATTGTTGGTATATGGACACTCCAATGAGACATTGTGTGTGATTGAAGGTTTTGTCATTGATGGCAACCTTGCAATCCTATGGCACTGGCAAGACATTATACCGCCAAAGCATTACACAGGCAACCTTGCAATCTTATGGCACCGGCAAGACATTATACCGGCAAAGCATTACACAGGCAACCTTGCAATCCTATGGCATTGGCAAGACATTATACCGGCAAGCATTACTCAAATAGAATAGTCTTCCGGCATCAACAAAATCAATCTACACCGGCACCAGCACAGAAGATGTACACTGGCACAGAAGGAAATATGTATACCAGCACAGAGGCCAACAAGACTTTTGATATGTAATATTTTGTTTATCATTGTAAGCCGACTTGGCAAATTGTAAAATGACTCTTGTATATAAAAGAGATCATTGTAGGCATTTGTAGAAGATGGATAGAATGTAATAAAAAATTATAAGGCAGACCTAATGTGCGAATTGTAGGTCAAGGGTATATGTAAAGAACAGAGCAAGAACCGGTACTGAATCTAGCATTGAAGATGCTATTGTAAAGCAGTACAGAATATTGGATTTGTGTAAATCCTCTTTGTAAGTCAGTATGACTTCTTGTTGAGCAGTGAGCTCTAGGCAGTTGGCCTTCCTGCATGTATAGGCCCCTATTGTAAGTAATATTCTCTTATTGGCCAGTAAGTGAATATTGTGGGTCACAAATCCCACCGAGGTTTTTCCCACACCGGGTTTCCTCGTTAAACATCTTGTGTTATGGTGTTCTTTTCATGTGGATGTTTTTGATTCTGTTATTTGCATTAATTCTTGCATACTGGTATACTGTTACTTTATATTCAGCATATTCAGTTTTAAGAAAATTTCATTACCGGTCAGATACTGATTCACCCCCCCCTCTTAGTATCTGTGGGAACCCTAACAGTTTTAACCTTTATAGTCAGTGAGACTCTTTTGTAATGATCAGTATGCTCTAGGCAGTGTGCCTTCATGCATGTGCAGGCCCTTCATTGTATCACATACTATTTGCAGAAGTAGAATCTAATTGTGGGTAGGATTCCCACTGTGGTTTTTTCCTTTCTGGGTTTTCCACGTACAAATATTGGTGTTATGTGGTATGGTTTCTTTGCATTGTTTATTTGTTTAATTATTGAGTTGCATTGTTTACCGGTATCTGTGTCAACCGACGTTTGTTTCTGCTTTACTAGTATTTAAATATTAATGTGCTCTGATTTAAGGTTGTATTGTGGATTAAATGTTATAATTTGTTAACAATTGATTCACTCCCCATCTCAGTTGTTCATCGGTTATCCAAAAAATTGGTATCAGAGCCTTGGTCCTCTTTTGCAGAAGCTTAACCTCTTGAGGTAGATCCTATGGGAGCTAACACTTCTAATCCACCGACAACTATTTTCAGAAGAGAAATCCCTAAGCTTGATGGTACAAACTATGCGATATGGAAGATTTGAATGGAGACTCATCTTAGATGTCTTGGCAAGGATATTTGGATCACTGAGAAAGGATACACACCTTATGATCCGACATCTGGCCATCCTGCTCTTGCAGACTTGGATAAGAATATTAAAAATGATTGTAGAGCTAGAGAAGCCCTCTTGTGTGCACTTACTGATCAATAGATCATGGGATTGACTGATAAATCATCGACAAAGGTTATGTGGGACAAATTGCAAACTCTGAATGAAGGTGACCCTATTATTAAAATTGCTAAACTTGATGGTTATCGGATAAGATATGAAAACTTGAAAATGGAAGATATTAAAAGAATTGTTTTATTTATGGAAATAGTAAATGAGATTGTTATGGGAATTCAATGTTGTGGAGGATTTCTAAGTGAAGATGAAATAGTTTCCAAAGTCTTGAGAGCCCTTCCACTGGCTTACAAGATTAAGAGAACTACAATTAATGAGTTAAGAATAATGGCAAACAGTTCAGTTATCAGAGACATTCTGAATGGGAAATTATCTACTTCTGAGCTTGAAGAATTTGGATCTTCTAGAGTTGTAAAGTTTGAACCTGCTTTTCATGCATCATCATCATCATCATCATATACCAAAAAAAGTGATTGGAAAGTCCTATATGCAAAATAATTGGAAGACATGAGGAAAGAGGATGAAGAACTTGAGCAACTTGAAGCCTTATTTGCTAGAAGAGTACCTAAAGGACCTACAGGAAGTAAGTATGAAGGAAAAGCACCTTTTAAATGTCTTGCATGTAATAATATTGGTCATTTTGCATCTAGATGTCCTGAAAGGAATGCAAGGTTTGAGGAAAGAGTTAAGAAATATTTTAAGCCTAACCAGAATGAATATAGATTCAAGAAAAGTAAATGATGCTACATAGTAGATGAGGAAGGATTAACTGATGACTCTGGGGATGAACCAACATAAGACTCTGCTAGTGGATTCGGTAATGGAAAGGAATGGGTGTTCTATGCTTTGAAAGAAGATGAACTGGAACTGGCTATCAAGAATGAAGAAAAGGCCCTGGCAAAAAAAGTTGAAGATAAGGATGAATGGGTAATTTATAGTGGATGCTCACATCATATGATTGGAGATAAAGGGAAATTTTTGTCCCTGTAAGAATACAATGGCGGTCAAGTTAGATTTGGAGATGACAAAGCATGTATGATCAAAGGTAGAGGTATTATTTCTTTGGATGACAAGAATAATATTGATAATGTCTATTATGTAGAAGGTTTAAAGCATAATATTTTGAGTGTTGGTCAATTGGTGGACAAGGGTTTCCAACTTTAGTTTAAAGATAGAAAATGCAAAATCATTAACAAGACTGGTTTGGAGATTGCAACCGGTATTCAGACTGGAAGTAATATCTTTCACTTGAACATTGGTAATAAGACATGCTTAATTGCTCATATTGATGAGAATTGGTTATGGCATAAGAGGTTGTGTCATGTTAATTTTGATTGTATTGTTAAGATAAATTCAACTAAGGCAGCTAGAGATATACTTAAGATTATGAAGCCTCATAATCTGGTATGTAAGGAATGCCAATTGGCTAAGCAAGTTAGAAGTTCTTTTAAGAGCATACATGATAAATCTAATGATGTACTTGATTTGATTCACACTGACTTATGTGGTCCAACAAGGACTAGAAGCTTTCAAGGTGATAGGTATTTCATGCTGATTATTGATGACTATTCTAGAATAATGTGGGTGACTTTTCTGAGGGAGAAGTCTGAAGCTTTTGAGAAATTCAAGATCTTTAAAGCAAAGCTTGAAACTGAAACTGGATTGAAAATCAAATGTCTAAGATCAGATCAAGGATGTGAGTTCACTTCTCATGAATTTAATAGTTATTGTGAGACAAATGGAATTAGGAGACAACTATCTGCACCTAGGACTCCTCAGCAGAATGGAGTAGTGGAAAGAAAGAATAGAACCATTTTGGATGCAACAAGATCTATGATGATGGAAGCCAAATTGCCTCATATCTACTAGAGAGAAGTAGTGAGTACAACAGTCTACACATTCAATAGAGTTCACATCAAAGATGAAACCGGTAAGACCCCTTATGAACTATGGTTTGGACATACACCTATTGTTAAATATTTCAAAATTTTTGGAAGTAAATTCTATATCAAAAGAGATGATTCAATTGGAAAGTTTGATCCTAGACGTGATGAAGGGATATTTCTTGGTTACTCAATTCAAAGAAAATCATATAGATGTTATAACAAAAGATTATAGAAAATTATGGAGAGTGCTAATGTGAAAGTAGATGAGCAGTACAAAAATCATTCTATATCATACGATAGGGAACCGACAGTGGAAATGATCATAACTGAACCGACAATGCCTCAACCGATACAAGAAGCTAAGATAGTTACACCAACACAATCAGTAAATTCAACTATGACTGATGATCAGAGCAGTGAACCTGAAGTTCAGAAGACACCAAGGTATGTAAGATTAAATCATTCTGAATATCAAATCATTGGAGATAAGAACAAGGGAGTTATGGCTTAAAGGAAATTGTCTCATGAAGAGGTATGTCTTATTTCTCCAATTGAACCGGCAACTGTTATTGAAGCTTTTAATTATAAACATTGGTTAAAGGCTATGGAAGATGAATTAGATTAGATAGAGAAGAATGAAACTTGGACTTTAGTTCCCCGACCTAAAAATAAGAATGTTATTGGAACTAAATGGGTTTTTAGAAATAAACTGAATGATGATGGTCAAGTTGTAAGAAACAAGGCTAGACTGGTTTTTAAAGGATGCTATCAAATGGAAGGAATTGATTATGGTGAGAAATTTACACCTGTAGCTAGAATTGAAGGTGTTAGACTATTTATTGCCTATGCAGCTTATAAGAACTGTAAGGTTATCAAATGGATGTTAAATGTGCATTTTTAAATGGTGAACTTGAGGAAGAAGTATACATTGAGCATCCTGATGAATTTTCATTGATAGATGATAAAGATATGGTTTGCAGATTAAAGAAACATTTATATGGTTTGAAACAAGCTCCTAGATCTTGGTATGCAAGGTTGGATAAATATATTTTGAAGCTTGGTTTTACTAAAGGCAGTGCTGATAGTAATTTATATTATAAGATCACTGATGATGATATTATAATTATTGAAGTATTTGTTGATGATATCATTTTTGGAGGAGAAGATCAACTGTGCATGGAATTCGCTAACAATATGAAGAATGAATTTGAAATGTCCATGATTGGTGAGATGAAATTTTTCTTAGGTTTGCAGATTACTCAAACTGACAAAGGCATTTTTATCTATCAAATTAAGTATTTGAGGGAATTGTTGAAGAAGTTTGGTATGGATAATTCAAAACTAGTAAGTACGCCTATGGTGACAAGTGAGAAATTATCTATCAAGGATACTTCTACACTGGTAAATCTGACAAGGTATAAGTCTATGATTAGTGGTTTGTTATATCTAACTCAGACTAGACTAGATATTATGAATGTAGTAAGTATTGTTTCTAGATATCAAAGAAATCCTAAAGAAAATCATGAATGTGCACTAAAGAGGATATTCTGGTATTTGCAAGGAACAACAGAACATGGCTTATGGTATTCTCAAAATGATGATTTCACTTTATGTGCATATACCGACTTAGATTGGGCAGGTGATACTGATGACAGGAAGAACACTTCTAGTGGAGCTTTCTTTCTTGGAAAGAAACTAGTTTCATGGATCAACAAAAAATAGTCATGCATTTCTTTATCTACTGCAGAAGCTGGGTATGTTGTAGCAACAACTAATTGCACTCAAGTCTTGTGGATGAAGAAAATGTTGAAGGATATAAGGGTAAATTATAGAGAACC
This sequence comes from Cryptomeria japonica, assembly GCF_030272615.1. Lineage (NCBI taxonomy): Eukaryota > Viridiplantae > Streptophyta > Pinopsida > Cupressales > Cupressaceae > Cryptomeria > Cryptomeria japonica. Next base: position 548,183,233 of record NC_081406.1, on the reverse strand, counting down.
GGCAGTTATCTACTGTGATAACTCTGCAACTATTGACATGTCTAAAAATCTGGTATTTCACTCCAAAACTAAGCATATATCAATAAAGTATAACTTTATGAAGGACAAGGTAGAAGAAAAGGAAGTCAAATTGGTTTATGTGAACACTAAAGAACAAATTGCAAATATGTTCACTAAACCCCTATCTAAGGAATCATTTGAGTATTTAAGAGACAGGTTAGGGGTTTTTGCCCCTCCGACAGAGACTTGATTGATGCAGTTTATCATCAGTCCGACATGCATTATCAAAGATATTATTCATTCCGACACTGATGAGTGGTGCTACTACTCAGGGGGAGTAGTCACCCTTGTGGATTACATTATTGCTTTGATATTTTTGTCAGATTTCTGGCATTGATGTCAAAGGGGGAGAGATATTAATGTGAAAAAAGGGGATTTGTATACATTAGGGAGAGAAATTTATTCAGAACTTTATAGAGATATCATTCACACAGATTCAGGAGATTGTTGGTTGTCTTCCACAGGGGGAGACTTGTTTGGCATTTCTTGGTACTTAGATGTTTTTCACATATAGTGTTGCCATCAATGCCAAAGGGGGAGATTGTTGGCATTATGGATAAATTGATTATGTGTTGCATTGATGTTTTGTCATTGATATCAACACTAGCTATTGTGGAAGGTTACTAGCATAAGAGATCATCTGTTGGACACTTCCAGCATGTTTGGATCTATGGAGTATGTTTGGTTACGTGTGGTATATGTTTCTGGAGCATGTTTTGGTTAGTTGGTATTGACTTGGTTATCGGATGCTATCATACACTCTTGTAAACCCTTACCGACATTAGTTTAAGGTTTTACCGGCAGAGCTTTCACTGAGGAATCTTGACAGGATGCATAAGTGGTGTTGGTGTGGCTTCTAAATGGATTTAAGGATGCTAAGGATGTTCTTTGATCATGCTTCAATTGCCTGAAGACATTGATTTGGCATGGTGGACCCAGAATAGGTCTCGTGTCTATCTAGGTTATGGACTGGTATCATGATAACGTGTACTCTACATGTTACCGGGATGTTTCAGGATGATTTATGGATTTGTAATTGTTGTTTAGGTCTTAAGCCAACATGCCATATCATTGTAAAATGGATTTATGTAATGATCTTATTGTAATATCTTTTAGGTGGCCGACCTAATTGGATTAGGTCTTAGGGTTGGTATAAATTGATGTAAGATCTCATTGTAGATCGTGGCAAGGAATGTAATGTGCAAATATTGTAATATCATTGAGGATCGAATTGGGATTAAGGAAGAGGTCAAAGGCCTCTGGTATTGAGCTTAACCGGGACTGTAATCAGGCATGGTAGATGCTATTTCTAGTAATTTATTATTCTAGATTGTTTTCCAAATATCTTGAGGTGGTTTTAACCTCTGTAGTCAGTGAGAGTCTTTTGTAATGAGTAGTACACTCTAGGCAGTGTGTCTTCCTGCATGTGTAGGCCCCTCATTGTATCACATACTTTCTGCAGAAGTATCATCTAACTATGGGTAGGCTTCCCACCATGGTTTTTCCCTTTCCGGGTTTTCCACGTACAAATCTTGGTGTTATGTGGTATGGTTGCTTTGCATTATTTATCTATTTAATTGTTGAGTTGCATTGTTTACCGGTATCTATTTCTACCGGTATCTGTTTTTGCTTTATCGGTATTTAAATATTTATGTGCTCCAGTTTAAGTTTGTATTATGGATTAAATGTTATAATCTATTAACAACTGATTCACCCCCCCCTCCCTCTAAGTTGTTCACCAGTTATCCTAACACAATGTGGCATCTTCCACTTTCCCTCCCGCACTCTTAATTTCACCAACTATCTCTTCTATCCTTTGACCATACTGCTGGATATTCTCACCTTTAGCCATTCGTATGTCATCAAATTTTCCTCTTAGACTCTCCTCTTTAGCAATCTTAACATGTTCATCACCGCTATAAATCTCTTCAAGTTTTTTCCATACCTCATATGCGGTCTCTAGACCATGAACATCTACATATTCAACATTAGACAAAGAACTGATAATGGCCTCTAATGCTTGATGCTTTTATTGTTTCACTTTCATCAATCAAAATCCTAGTAGGTGCAATATATTGAGTACTGACATGTTCCCAATACTGACTTCCTAGACTTTTGATGTAAATTTTCATTCAGTCGCTCCATATCCTATAATTTTCTCTATTAAACTTTGGACCTTCCTTCTTCATCATGATCTACAAGATCTTTAGCTCAAGCTGTTAGGCTTAGATCTTAGAGGACTTGAGAAGTGCTCTAATACCAATTGATGGTATGAAGAAATAATAAGTATCTGGTAGTTTACTGAGAGGGAGGAGGGGTGAATCAGTAATCTAAAAAACTGATACAAACTTTCCCAAACTCAAATTCAATCTCTCAAAGTAAACTTATCAATGAAATACCACTTGTCAAGATAAAAACTCATAGGATAAACCGGTTGACTGTTACAGCAATTTAACAATAAACAACATCAAACTTATAAAAATCCAAATGCTTTATCATATGTCAACAGACTTCATTTCTCAATGCTTGCGGTCATCATGACTTATCAAAAATAGTTAAGCAGTTAATCAAATCAACCATAAGATCATAACCAAAAAAACATTCACCACTTGACACAAATATTTTTCGAGGTGGAAACCCAAATAGGTAAAGACCACGGTGAGATGAGACTCACAAGATAACTATCTGAACTCTTCTGAAGTTTGCCCTGTTAGGAGCCAAGCCTGTTAAAGCTTTACAAAATTCCTATTAAGAACTGATCCTATTAAGAACCACTCGATTAAGGGATTGACTACAAATGCCTTGTTAGAAGCAATACCTTGTAAGGAGTAACCTCGGTATAGGATTTGAAAACCCAAACTAATGGATGACCTTGTTAGAGGATTTAAATAGCACCAAGCTTGTTAGAGCTTACCTGGTTAGGGGATTTCAAATCTGTTGTAATTATTAGAAAACGACAAGAGTTTGCTGATCTGTCTAAACAACACTACACTTGCTTGATCAAATCCTTTTTTATGCTCCTATCTGCCTTTACTCAAACTGCAGATACATCATCCAGTTCGGCAACCACACACACAACTGATCTTTTGCCAACTCTTAAACTAAATAACTTCATTGACCTTATAAACAAATCAATTAGGTCGGTAACACAACAAAAGCCTAATTCTCATAGAGATACAAACAAATCGGTTCAAGTATGATTGTTAGATCACATAGAAATCTTTGCACATTAATCAAGAAAACCTTGATCACTCCTTGATCACTGCTTCAACGATCTCAGTAACTCATCACGTGCTTTGCATTATATGCAATACACTTCGCTCATTCCCTAGAAAAAAAACCATTACAACAACGGGCCAAAAAACACTTGAAATCATCTTCATACAATGACCATACGTGTCACCATCATTACCGCTCATCATTAGATCATAAACCAACATAACCAATTCAACAACCTTAATCGGTTAGGGTTTAACAAAAACAACAGGTAGGGTTTATCGGTTACATCAATGGATAGGGTTTAACCTTTTTATCGGTTACTGGTTCAACTCACAAACACACATACCGGTTTACAATTTTCTTCATTTAGCTCATTCTATCAGTTACAAGACAATATCAACAATATCAGCAATAACAACAATATCATTACCGGTTAATTGACATCAATGACAACATAACATATCAATAATGCAATCTTCATGCAAATGCTAACAGAAAGATCTAATAGAACTAGTTGCAGAGGTTTTACTGAAGGGTGACATGAGTTTGCGGAACGATCTGACAGATGAGTCTGATGGACTGATGGAACCGGCCGACAGAGAGCTCATGGTGACAAACTAGATGAAGTCTTGTGGTAGAAGAAATCCCGAGTTGCAAAAGGAAGAAGGAATTACATAGGGAGAATGTGTAGATTTGAAGCAAAGAAAGAAAAACAAAGGGGGTCAAAGGTTAGAGAAGCCGATTGAGATACCAAAGGAGCCAAAGTAGAGGTTGGCAGATAAAGAAGATGTTTGGATAAAAAATGAGCATGGGATCTTCATTTCGAATCCTTTTAGATGTTCATGAGTTGCCTCTCATCAAATATCATTTTCTACCTGGGTTGTTTGATGTAGGAGCATCCCTGGTCGATGAGAAATCTTGCATCAACCAAAAACATTTCCTTTCAGTTTTGTTCTTATTTTTTTCTTTGTGTAGTTTCAGTATTCTTACCGGTATGTGTCGGTAGTTGCTTGTTCTTCATGGCAGATCATGTTTGCATTTTCCTAGTGGTTTCATGTGGTTGAATCCATATTTCTAGTTCATTTGGGTTCTTCTCCAGTTAGTTATCACTTCTGGTTGGCTATTTCTGGGTTCTTGGGACAGTTCTTGTGCTTACCGATTGGTTTTCCATCATTACTAACACAATTCTTGGCATGTGGATCCATCTTGGGTCTTGTTTGATGTTCTTTGGTGTGTGGGAAACCTTCTTGCTGAACCACATCACTTGGTTGTTGTTTTTCAAAAAGATTTCTTAAATATTAGGGCTGACCTAATTATATGTTTCATTTTCCTCCATTACTGAATGTAATCTTTTGAGGACGACCCAGATATGTTCCGGTGGGTATAAATTTGATATTATATAATCATTTGTAGGGGGCAGAGGAAGTAGAACTTGGAATAAGGATTGAGATTCACATGTGTTGATCTAGTTGATCTTTAGAGTCCCGATTGGGTTGTTTCTGGCTTGAAACCTGCATGTAACCGATTAATTACCAAATGTTCTTTGATGACAATCTTATGATTACTAGATGATTTCTAGAAGTTATATGGCTTGAATATGATCTATTTGTTGGCATTTGCATGAATATTGCATTAATGATATTATGTTCTTCGATGTCAATTAACCAGCAATGATATTGCTGTTATTATTGATATTGTCTTGTAATCGGTAGGAAGAACTTTGTGGAGGACATTGTAAACTGGTATGTAAGTTTGTGAGTTGAACTGGTAACTAGTATAAAATGTTAACCCTATCTATGTAATGTAACCAATATAAGAGGTTAAACCCTACCAGTTCTTTTTTTTGTTAAACCCTAACCGATTAAGGTTGTTGAATTGGCTATGTTGGTTTATGATCTAATGATGAGCGGTAATGATGACGACACATGTGATCATTGTATGGAGACAAGTTCAAATTGTGTTGGCGCCTTTTTGTCTAGGGATTGAGCAAAGTGTATTGCATCTAATGTAAAGCGTGTGATGACTTACTGAGTCCGATGAAGTGGTGATCAAGGAGAGGTTGGAGTTTTCTTGATTAATGTGTACAGATTTCTATATAAATCCAACGATCATACTTGAACCAATTAGTATGTAATCTCCATGAGAGAATTAGGTTTTTGTTGTGTTACCGACCTAATTGATTTGTTATAAGGTCGATGAAGTTGTTTTGTAAAAGTTGTTGGCAGAAATCAATTGAGTGTGTGGTTGCCGAACTGGATAATGAATCTACAATTTGAGTAAAGGCAGATGGAAACTTAAAAGAATCTGATCAAGAAAGTGTAGTGCTATTTAGACAGATCAAGCAAAATCTTGTTGTTTTCTAACAATTACAGTAGAACTGAAATCCCCTAACTGGGTAAGCTCTAACAAGCTTGGTTACTTCTTAACTCCTCTAACAAGGTGATCCATTAGCTTGGATTCTCAAATCCTCTACCGAGGTTACTCCTAATGGGGTACTTTCTTCTAACAAAGAATTTGTAGTCAATCTCTTAACTGGGTGATTCTTAACAGGATCAGTTCTTAATAGGACTTTTGTATAAGCTTTAACTGGCTTGGCTCCTAACAGGGCAAACTTCAGAAGAGTTCAGATAGTTATCTTGTGAGTCTCATATCACTGTGGTTTTTCCCATTTGGGTTTCCATGCCAAAAATATTTGTGTCATGTGGTAAATGTTTTTGTGGTTATGATCTTATGATTGATTTGATTAACTACTTAACTATTCTGATAAGGCATGATAACCAGAAGAATTGAGAAATGAAGTCAGTTAACATATGATAAAGCATTTGGATGTTTACAAGTTTAATGTTATTTACTGTTAAGTTGCTATAACAGTCAACCAGTTTTTCATATGAGTTTTTATCTTGACAGAGGTATTTTATTGATAAGTTTACTTTGTGTGATTGAGATTGGGATTGGGAAAGTTTGTATCAATTTTTTAATTTACTGATTCACCCCCCCTCTCAGTAATCTACCGAATACTTATTCTTTCATCATACCATCACTGTTTATATGAATTTGTTATGTTTTCTTGTTGTTTCCATTGTGTCTCTCTCATTGCATAAGTCAGTTGACTCTTTTGAGGGTTTTTATCGGTTATGGCTGCATCAATTGCTCACCAAAATATTATACACACTTAGGGTTCAAATCATACACTTCTATCTCAAATCCAACTTGGCTACCCATGTAGGTAGAAACTCCAAAATGGAGGTTTGACTAGGGAAAACCCCTATATAGCCACAACCATTTATCCATCTCTTCGTGCTTGTACAGGTTTAGATATAAAGTTTTACATTAATTATGAAGTACATGAGAACTGACCAGAATGAAACAAATATTGACAAATACAATTTAGGATAAAAGGCCAAGTCTATGGTGCCTATCACCATAGTCTTGTATGTTTGACCTAAAATTAGAGGAATAGCAATTTTGAGCCTTATTATACTAGATATGAGAAATTTACAATAGTTGAACACCTTCTAGAATAAGGAACCTAACTCACTTGACTAGTAGTTTCAAGCTCTATTTGTTGCCACAGGTGCACCTCTATATCCTAGTTTCATTTATGTACTTATCTATAGGTTTTTATGTGTTTATCAATATGTTTTATTAGTTTATGTGATCATTTATGCACGGTCCAGGACCATCTAAGTTAATCAGTCAATATTCTATGTAACAAAGGGATAAAACCTACCTTGCTTGACTCTCTTTGATAATAGTTAGTCAAGCATAAAACCTTTGGCTTATTTGTATCTTAATGTTTTATGGAAGAGGGTTTGGTTCTTGTTAAGTTAGAAGCTAGATTTTTCATCTCTCTTCCATATCAAATATTTTTGTTAACTCAACATCTTTTACATTCCTTTTGATTATAAAAAATACATAAAAAATATGATTCACATAAATTGGAGTTTTTTTGTGGTGTTTTTTTAATTGCAATGTAGTGTTTTGAATGCTTTATTTCATTATATTACATTATTTCAAGGAATTAGTTAGAAGGTTTTTTCTTTTCTAAGATTAGAAAACCAAAATATTAAAAATAAAAGCAACCCTTATATTGGAGAAAGTAAGTTTTGGATTAAAGCAAAAATAGGCTTTGAAGGGGCCTTGAAACCCTTTACAAAAATATTCTGGGAGAGTTAGAATTAGAGATTAACATAAATCGAAAACAACACATGCAACAAAAGATAGACATTACAAACAGTAGCCAAAGAGACAACATAAGCCCAGACGGGCAGCAAAAACTAGCAAAGAAAAAAACACAAAACCAACAAAATAGAGACAACATCGACCATAGTCAACATAGCCATAGATCCAATTACATGAATTTGTTGAGGGTCTCAGGAAACTTAGCCTCAAGGACACTCATATTTTCAGAAAAATCTTTTATTTCTTTGTAGTCCACCTTCTGAACGGTTGACTTCTTCTTCATGTTGCCATGGGTCCTTTTGCTAGGTCCTTCTTCAGCCCGAGTCACATCAGTTTCATTTCCAATGGTGACAACAGCCCTTTCCTTCTACTCCCAACTATGCATGATAATAGTTATAACATCAAAAATATTCTTCACGAACCTGTGGTTATTCGACATGATAGCCTTAAGCATAGTCTAGGTCTTATTGTATCCCTCTTCAACATTGGAGATGTGGCCTTCAAACATTTTCTTTATCTGACCAACCCCTTCACCTATTATTTTAATAAATTCCAACATCGACTTCTTCTCCTCTGTCGTCCACTGCCCCACATCCATCTGATTGCTTTGATCATTCCCAACAGGGATGGCCTCCATTTTACTACCTAGGGCTCTCTAATTGAGTTTAACCTCCTTTAACTCATGAAACAACCATTTAAACATGTTGAGCATGTCAATTGCATGCCCCAAGCCATACCCAACACATTCTCATAATCTTCCTTTATATCATTAAGATTAGCATATTTTGGGTGAAAAATCCTCATGAACCACCACATCCACAGTACCAGAATCATGGGTTGGGGAATAAGGGGTTTGGAGATTATGGTTGTCTGACTCCTTTCTATCTTTTTTCTCACTCATAGAATCCTCAGGAATAGCTTTGGTGCCAGTGGAAGCAGGGGAATCATTTCCAACCAAGGTGGAAGAGGAAGAAACCACAATTTCCTTTTGACCTTTATTACCCTTGCCCCTCGTAGGATTGGTATTCATAGATTTCTCTAGTTTAAATTTTTTCGGAGGGGGATGGGACTCATCTTCAGAATCAGAGACAGACTCATCATCACCCGAATCACCTGCACTAGTATCATCTTTAAAAGAGGTATGAATAAAGTCATCAAGGGCAAGAAGGGCATGGAAATGAGAGTCAATAAGGACTAGTAGTCCTTTATGCAATATAGGGAACTTAGAGGGGTTCTTCTTGTGGTCTTTAAAATTGGCTCTCAAGGTAGACATAAGATAAAATAGGAAAGGCATCTTAATTCCATGATGAAAATGATTCATGGTCACAAAATGATGCCCATACACTCTAGTAAAATGACCATCTAAAGTGAGATATTCCATAATTACCTTTAATAACTTTTGCCAGAAGGGCTTGAACACAAAGATGGAGTAGTAACTGGCAGTCTTTTTAACAATTTTATCTCTTCGCTTCCTTCTTGGGAAAATCCTTCACAACCTTCTCTGTATACCCTCTATCCCTATAATATTTCATGCTATCCATGGAAAGCCTAGTGACTTGGGCAATGAGGCTTTCATCCACTAGAACTTTCCACCCATGGAGAAAAATGGTCCCGTCCTTCCAATGCTTAGAAAAGTAATTCATAACATCCTTGTTATAGCCCTGCAGCCTCTCAATATAAGAGGTAAAACCCCCTTTCTCCAAAATCCTCCATAGCTTATGTTCCTTCTTCATCTTCACACAACTAGGAGGTTCAATCCTTTTTCTTTCGCCCCCCATTTTCAAATTCTCTCGGTCACTCTCAAAACAATCGGCTTTCAGAACAAAAAACAAAGCCCAAAGAATGCCAATAATCACCCATAAAACATGCGGGATGAAATCACACTTAGTGTTATGTACTCTCTTTCCACCTGCCTTAATCGGAAAGGTTCCCATCTTTCTAGAATTACTCTGTCATTATAGCTCGGGTCATAATTAATGTTACTCCCTTGGCTTTGGTCATGAAGCAAATGCATCACAAAAACTAAGTTCAACCTGTCACCATTGGTCCAACTCAATTGAATCTTACTCATGACCCCTTTATTAGCAAGATAGTCTGCCACCACATTAGCTTGTCTATACATATGGGATATAATGCATTTATAAATTTTTTTAATTATATCCCTGGATTTTTTAATCCATATTTTAACATTCCAAGATGGTTTAGAGGCACCCCTTAGGTAGTTAATAATATTTTTTGAATCCCCTTCCACCCAAACACAACTAAAGTTGTGAGTTTTAGCAAGAATTAAGCTTTGATAGGCCCCTATGGCTTCGAAAATATGGTTGGTCTAAATGCCAAAGGGGAGCACCACCAATGAAAGAAAATTGCCATCGTGATCTCACAACACTTCCCTGCAACCAACCAGGCCAGGGTTCCCTTTGGCCACCTCATCAAAGTTGAATTTGGCCCACCCTTGAGGAGGTAATTTCCAGCTAATGTTGGTTCTTTTACTTAACTTAGGCTTGGCTGATTGAAAGAGATGGTTTAATTCCCAAGCATTGGTGACTCTAACCTCATAATCATTAACATTTCCATTCTAATTTTTACTCTTGGCACTCACTATAGAAAGATTTTCATTAATAGCCCTGGTGACTTTCTTGAAGATAATTACAGGCTGAAGATAAATCTCCCTAAAAATTCTATTATTATGCTCTTTCCATAAACCCCATGCCACACGAGGAAACACAGAGGACAAAAAAGTCTTCAAAAGATGATTCCTAGTAGGTGATCTCAATTGATAAATAGACTCCTTAACAGACCTAGGGAAGATCTAGCAAAGATCCCATTTCTGAAGCACCTAACACCATATTCCAATAGCATAAGAACAGTGCAAAAAGAGATGATCAACCGATTTTATTTCCTTCAAACATAAGTAACATCTATTAGGATGGAGAATCCCCTCTTAGAAATATTATCTGTAGTCAAGATTTTGTTTAGGACAAGAAGACAAAAAAACATATTAACCTTAGGAGTGAGACCTTTAATCCACACCTTAGACCATCAAGGAATAGGAGGATCAACACAACAATGCGCATAAGAAACCAAAAACTTACCATTATATTAAAATCTCCATATTACCTCATCTTCAGATCTATTTTCTAACCCAAAGGAGTTTAAGGGAAACTTCAACTGAGTAAGAGATGGGTTAACATCAATGAGGTTCACTAATTTAACTTTCTTCCAATAATCAGCCACCATCAGTCCAATAGAAGCCACACAAGTATCTCTAAAAGCCCCCAGCAAAGGATCAGAAGCCAGTGAACATTTCCCAATCCAGCGGTCATCCCAAAAATAAATACTCCTTCCATTCCCCACCTTCTAGATAGTTCCATGAATAGCCACATCCCTGGCTTTGACAATATTATTTTATAGGTGTGATCCAACAGGAATATGAGGGGAATGCAAAAAATCCTGAAAGGAGTGAACATTAAGAAGGTATTTGTTATGCTATAATGTATTCCATTCTCCTCTACAATCATAGGTTTGCCAAACTTGTTTAGCCAAAAGAGAAAGATTAAAAGTTTTGATACTCTGAATCCCCAAACCCCCATACTTTTGGGGTTTGTAGACACTCTCCCAAGCAATCAAAGGAATTCCCTTTCTTTCCTTCACCCTAGACCAAAGGAATCTTTTCTGAATTTTTTCAATAATCTTTGCATATTTTGAGGGAATCTTAAACAAACTAAGAGCATACACCGAGAGGTTTTGAAGAGTGGCTTTGAGCAATTGCAGCTTACCAGCCTAACGAAGGAGGGTTCCCTTCCAGCCAGCCAACTTCCTATTGAACCGGTCAATCAAAGAGAGCCAAAAAGTATAAGACGGTTTAGGTCCCAAAGGAAGGCCAAGGTAACTAGAAAGAAGCAAGACACTCCTGCAATCAAGAATATTAGCAATCTTCTTTTTCCTAGACTCAGGAGTATTAATAAAGTAGATAAAACTTTTAGCTTTATTAACCATCCATCCCCAGGCCTTTTCATAGAGGTTGGAGGTGGATTTGATAACTCTAGCCTCCCCAAAAATGGAGCTCCCCATTAAGATTTTATCATCTACAAACTATTGATCAGAACAAGTCAAATTAGCAGAGGAGGGCCTCAAACCTTTTAGAGATCATTCCAGCACTCATTTATGAATAAATCTGCCCAAACTTTTAGCCATGATAGAAAACAAAATTAGGGATATAGGGTCACCCTACCTTAATCCCCTTGAAGTTCTAAATAAATGAGATGGTGACCCATTAAAAATAACAATAGTAGAAGCAGTAGAGATAAGCTGCCAAATTAAACTAATGAATTTACCCAAAAATCTGAAGGCATGAAGAAATTTTTTCAGATAACACCAATCCATCCTATCATAAGCCTTAGCAATGTCTGACTTCAGCAGTAAACCCAAAGATTTAGTCTCTATCAATGAATGAATATTATCATGAACAGTGATGATGGAACCAAGGATTTGTCTCCCTTGGATGAAGCCATTTTGTTGAAGAGATCAGAAAGGGTAGAATCTGCAACAACCGCAATGTGAGAAATTTGGAAATGATTTTATAAAATGAATTGCACAAATGGATAGGTTTGAAAGCCTCCAAAGAGTTAGCTCCATGCATTTTAGGAATGAGAACAATGAAGGTAGCATTAAATTCGTTAAGCAAATACCTGGCTCCAAAAAACTCTTTAACAACATTAGAGACATAAATATCCACAATATCCCAGAAGTGCTGAAAGAAGAACATAGGAAAACCATCGGGGATAGGGGCTTTATTTCCATCAAAGGATAAGACAACAACTTTGATTTCCTCATTTGAGGGAATAACAGCCAAGTTACGGTTTTGATCTTCAGAAAGAACATTAGGAATAACATTTGCCAGAATACCTTGGGCAACCAGATCCAACATAGGAACAACCTTTAACATCTCCCTAAAAAACTCAACACCAACTTCACTAATTTCCTCTTCCTTCTCTATCCTTCTACCATTTTTGACGAGGTGATCAATTCTATTGGCTGCTCTATGTTTGAGAGTAGTAACATGAAAAAATCTTGTGTTTCTATCACCATCATTAAGCCATAAAGACCTTGACCTCTGTCTCCAAAAGATCTCTTCACGAGCAATGATACTATGGTATTTAGTCAAGACATCACTTTCCTTCACAAAATTATCACCCACATATCCTTGTTTTTGTATCTTATCCTAAATGAGGTTCAAATCCTCCTGAAGAGCTGATTTTTGCAAGAAAATATCCCCAAAGATCTCCTTATTCCATTTTTTAACCATCTCCTTCACAAATCTCAACTTTTTATCTATACGAAACATAGCTATACCATCAATTTGAACACTCCACCACTCCTTCACACTATTATACAAGCTAGGATGGGATAACCACATCTTCTCAAATCTAAAAGGAAACTTTCTACGCTGCCCTCCTTTGGGTTCAACCATAAGGCTGATAGGGTAATGATCTGAGTCAACTCTAATCATGGAATTCAAAGAAAAAGAGTAATTTTGGAGCCAATCAATAGAAACTAAGGCCCGATCCGATCTAACTTGAATCAACTCAGCCCCAACTTTGCGATTTGACCAAGTGAAAGATGCCCCAATGAAGTCAAGATCAATAAGGCACTGATCATTGATAAAATCAGCCAAATCCTATTTTCTATCAAACTGTATTTGAGAACCCCCAAATTTCTCAGTCTCCTGGAGAGGAGTATTGAATTTTCCTATAACCTACCAAGGGGTGTTAGGATGGTTTTAGTGAAAACAAGAAAGTTTGGCCCAAAATTTTCTTCTAGAGACTTTGTTGTTAGGAGCATAAATATTAGATAATATCCAAGAAAAACCATCCCTAGTGTGTTTGAACAATGTAGCAACATGGTTGTCATCATGACAAAGAGGAACACCTTGAATAAAATAAGAATTCGACAAAGTGACAACTCCTCCAGAAGCCCCATCAGAGCTACTCCCTTGAGACTCACAAAATTTAAAAAACTTAATTTTCTCCACCCTTTCTTTAGACATTTTAGTCTCTTGAATAAGCAATATATCCAGTCTATGATCCCTAGCCAAATTACAAACTATGTCATGTTTATGACAGCTATTCATGCCTCTAATATTCTAGGATAAAATCTTCATTTTTTACCAGGAGAGTGAAAAAGACTTTCATGGATCGTCTTCTATGATCCATCCACAATGTTTTGCATACACTCTTGCTCTCTTTGCCACTTACTTGATTTCCTATCCGCACTTTGAGAAGGCCACAATCCACTTTGACTCTGTTTTGAGCAGTGACACCATCATCAGGTTTATGTTGTGTTTTCTTCTTCTTCGTCTTTTCCACTTTAGTATAGTTCATCTCATCATCAAACTCAATATGCTCTAGACTGATATTCTCTTTTTCCTTGGGGGATTGCATTGATTCTGGAATGACCATATTCTGGTCCAAGTTAGAATGACCTCCATTAGAATTTTGAGATGAAGAATCACTCAGAATGGTGGTTTTAATCAATCTTGAAAGAATATTTCTGAAAGAAGATCCCAAAATCGATGAAGATTGATGATCCCTGAAAGTATAGGTAAGGTTCACCCCTTCCTCTTCAGCCTCACTTCTTCTGATATGAGGAGAAATGCACCTGTAACCAACATCATTTTGGTTCATTTCTCCCTCCTCCAGATCATCTTCCATATATTCCTCCTTAGTGTCATCCATCTTAATAACTTTGACAATATTTTCTTCTTCCCCCTATACCGAGGAAATACATCAATCATCTTCTTGGTCCTTCTCCTTTGTCTCACTATTTTGCACTTCCTATATGTTTTTAGTACCATTTTCCTCCTAAACTTTCTCTTCGGTGTCCTTAATATACTCAGAGTGATGAGAACCCCCCCTAAAATTGCAATCCCTTTGGACCTCATTAGGATTGTTAGGCAGCTTGTTATCTTCTCTAGCATTTCTATCCATATGGACCTCATTAGGCCTATCAGGCTTGTTATTATTCTTACTACCTTGATCCCCATTATGCACTTGCTTAGGCTTCCAAACCCTAGGGCCTTTGTTACCATTTTCCTCTATCTTATTATTCTGAGGGAATCTTTTTTTCCAATGTCCAACCTTCATGCACAAAAAACAAACAAAAGGCAGCGATTCATATTCAATGACTTGGCACAACGATCCCAACTTCAAAATGAGTTCAATTGAAGAAGGAAGATCCTTGGACCTGCTAACTCCCACACAAATCCAAGCCTAAACCATTCTTTTTCTAGAAGTCATCATAGGATCAATCAAAAGAAACTCCCCAAACACTCCACCAATACCCTTAAAGATATCTTCATGCCAATATTCTAAAGGGAGACCCTGGGAGTTTCACTCATACAGGAACGGTTTCAAAAAGGCATCTGACATATCTAGATTAGGAGCCCATTTTCTTTATGGTTAAGGAAGATCATACCGTAGCCCATGGTCCTCCATAAAGGATCACCATGATATCTTCAGCATAGAAGAACACAAAGGAGAAAAAACCATGCAGAAGAGCAGAGATATCAACCTATCCTTTGAGCTTCCATTTATGACTTGCAAATACCCTTACTACATTAATGTTGGGTGCAGGCCTAGAAAATTTCCCAACAAGGGTGAGCCCATAATAACAATATTATGGTCTGTCACTTGATTCGGAATCGACAGAGTCACTTTATTGCTACCCTTATCACAAATGACAAAAATAGGGGGGAAGGAAGACTTCCCAGTGGGTTTGACTCCAAACAAAGACACCCAATGATTATCCATAGTGCCAATAAGAAAAGCATGCTCAGTAGCCCCCTTGACAGGTTTATTTGATTGAGGATCACATGAGGAGACCCTATCATGAAGTCCCTCCTCAGAAGGTACCTTCCTAGTGGCCCTGTTACCCGGGTACACCTAAAACTCGACATTCGGGTCCCCCCATCTTCAGATTCAACATCATCTCGATTAACCGAGCTACTAGCTGGTAAAGAGGATGGAACACCAGCTCCCAGACACCCTAGTGGAGAACCGACAACAACCACTTCAACCCTACCAAAACCACCTTGAAACCCTCGCTCCATTTCATCCCTGGATGGTTTTATTTGTATAGTTATGCCTTGTATTGGAGAAAGTAAGTTATCTTTGATCTCTTTTTATGTTGGATCTCTTTTTATAATATTTTCATGCCTTTGATGAGCCATTTAATAGTGATGACTTTGATTGTTGGTATTTTGGTATGGTTTTGTCATTGATGTCAACACCTACTAAACCTTATCAACTCTGGCACTTTGGAGAATCAACAACATTCACCAGCAAAGCAAATGACTCATGCACAGTCACCAGTATCTGGTACACCGTCATGATATAATGATCACCGACACTTGGAATGGCATGGAAAACACTTTTGGTTATGTCGAAGACATCGTTTGGACACTTTGTCTTGGAGATTTGTTTATTGGCATATTCGTATTAGCATATTTGCTATTACTGGCAAATAGGTCCAAGTTATACACTGACAAGATTATCTTTTCTAGATTAGCATGACACACTATGGAGATGTTTTATTATTGTTGTAAATACATCAAGCTGACATGTTGTATCGGTTATTGCACCAGATATTATTTTAATTGTAAATTGATTTTATTGTAATATCCTTTAGAGCCGACCTACTAAAATTGGTCCTCGGTTATGATATAAATGTAAGATCTTATTTGTAAGATCGAATGTGGAATGCGAAAAAGAATTGTGTGAAGGTATATGCGAGAATAAGCAAAGCTATACACGCAGACATCATTTGAAGGTGAAGCAAGGTTTTTGTGAAAGCATATCAGAACTACACTGGTTACTGAATCTAGCATATAAAGATGCTATTTGAGCAGTACATCCTTATTGGATTTAACCATCCAATTGTAGTCAGTGTGACTCCTATTTTGAGTTTGAGTAGTGAGCTCTAGGTGCTTGGCCTTTTTGCATGTGCAGACCCCATTTGTATACACTTACTATCTGCAGTAGTATCATCTCATTGTGGGTAAGGTTTCCCACTGTGGTTTTTCCCCTTACAGGGTTTCCACGTACAAATATTGGTGTTATGTGTTGTGGATGACTTTGTCTTTTTGTTTCATGCATTAATCTTTACCGGTATTGCAATTAACTGATAAAACTGTCAACCGGTATAAAAGACTGGTTTACTAGTATTAAGCATTAAGTTGGTTAAGTTGTTTTTGTTTTGAATTTATTTGACAACTGATTCACCCCCCCCTCTCAGTTGTCTCTGGGACCTAACAATTGGCATCAGAGCCTAGTCCTCTTTTGTAGAAGTTTAACAACTTGAGGAGATCTAATGTCTACTAACTATTTCAAGAAGGACAGTCCTAAACTTGATGGAACCAACTATGGCATATGGAAGATCAGAATGGAGACACATCTGAATTGCATTGGAAAAGACATCTGGGAAGTTGCAAAGAATGGCTATATTGCTCCTACTCCTGGTCAACCTAATCCACCTACCTTGGGAAAAGATGAAGAAAATGATTGCAAAGCAAGAGAAGCACTTTTGAGTGCATTAACAGATCAACAAATCATGGGATTATCAGATAGATCAACTGTTAAAGCTATTTTTGATCATTTGGAAACACTGAATGAAGGAGATTCCACAGTTAAAATTGCAAAACTTGAAAGCTTCCAAGTCAGGTATGAAAATCTGAAAATGGAAGAAGATGAAAGGATTTCTGCTTTTATGGAAAGAGTTAATGAAACTGTTTTGGGTATTAAATGTTGTGGAGGAACCTTAAGTGCAGATGAAATTGTTTCAAAATTTTTAAGAGGATTGCCACCGGCATATAAAATGAAGGTTACTTCTATAAATGAGTTAAAAACAATGCCTAATACATTAGTAACTAGGGATACATTGATTGGAAAACTCTCAGCTTTTGAAATTGAGGAATTTGGTCCTGTTGCTACTATAAAGACAGATTTAGCTTTTAAGGCATCAACATCATCTACACCATCATTTGACAAATCTGATTGGAAAGCCTTTTATGCAAGAGAACTTGAGGAAAGAAGGAGAGAAAATGAAGAACTTGAAGAACTTGAAGCACTATTTGCAAGAAAAATGCCTAAAGGTCCAGTTGGAAATAAGTATGAAGGTAAAGCACCCTTTAAATGCTTTAACTGCAATAAGATTGGTCATATGGCTTCTAGATGCCCTGATAGACATGCTAGACTAAGAGAAGAAGCTAGAAGAACATACAAGCCTAATCCTGAATATCAAAGATATAGATTTAAGAAGAATAAAGACAAATCTTGTTATCTTGCTGATGAAGGAGTCACTGATGATTCTGATGAGGATCCTGCAGACAATGGATGGGTTTTTGTTGCTATAACAGAAGGTCAACCGACACCTACCATTCAACCAGTAGAGCAGGCCTTGACAACTAAAGTTGAAGTAAAGGATGAATGGATCATTGATTCAAGATGCTCACATCATATGACTGGAGATAAAAGTAAATTCTTGAACTTTCAAGAATATAATGGAGGCTTAGTGAGATTTGGAGATGATAAAGCTTGTCTGATCAAAGGTAAAGGTACAATATCTCTTGATGGTAAGCACAATACTGACAATGTTTACTATGTTGAAGGTTTAAAGCATAATCTTTTAAGTGTTGTTCAATTAGTTGAAAAAGGATTTAAGTTACAATTCAAAAATGGAAAATGCAAAATCATGAATAGAACTGGTTTGGAAATTGCAACCGGTAATCAAACTAGAGGTAATATCTTTCATTTGAATAACAGTGAAAAGAAATGTTTGATTGCACATATTGATGAAAGTTGGCTATGGCATAAGAGACTCTGTGATGTAAACTTTGATTGCATGGTAAAAATAAGTACTACTAAGGTAGTTAGGGATTTACCTAAAATTGTCAAACCTCACAATACAGTATGTAAGGAATGTCAATTTGGAAAACAAGTTAGAGCTACTTTTAAAAGTATTCCAGAAAAATCAAATAATGCTCTTGACTTAATCCATACTAATTTATGTGGTCTAGCCAGAACTAAAAGTTTGCAAGGTGATAGATATTTCATGCTAATCATTGATGACTACTCTAGAATGTGTTGGGTTACTTGTCTCAGAGAAAAATCAGAAGCACTTGGAAAGTTCAAACTATTCAAAGCAATGGTAGAAAATGAAACCGGTAAGAAAATAAAATGTCTGAGATCAGATCAAGGAGGAGAATTTATATCTAAGGAATTTAATACATTCTATGAAGTAAATGGAATCAGAAGACAGCTATTAGCACCCCAGACACCACAACAGAATGGAGTTGTTGAAAGGAAAAATAGAACTATCTTGGATGCAGCAAGAAGTATGTTATCAGAAGCAAATCTACCACATGTGTATTGGAGAGAGGCAGTAAGTACATCAGTCTATACATTCAACAAAGTTCACATCAAAGGTGAAACCGATACCCCTCATGAACTATGGTTTGGTATTACTCCTACTCTTAAATATTTCAGAATATTTGGAAGTAAATGCTATATTAGAAGAGATGAGTATATTGGCAAATTTGATCCTAGAAGTGATGAAGGAGTATTTCTTGGTTATTCATCTAAGAGCAAGGCATATAGATGTTTTAACAAAAGATTGCAGAAAATTGTTGAAAGTAAAAATGTGAAGATTGATGAATAATTCAGAAGAACTTCAAGGTATATAGACTCTGAACCAGCAGCAAAAGTTCTAACAAATGAACCTACATTGAACCCACCGGTACATAATGAAGATCCAGCTACACTGGTATCATCTGAAAATTCCATAGTAACTGAGGAACAACAACAAACGAAGACACCCCGGTATGTAAGACTAAATCAATCTGAAGATCAAATAATTGGAAACAAGTATAAAGGAGTTATGACAAGAGGAAGATTGACAAATGAAGAGGTATGTCTTATTTCTCAAATTGAACCATCATCAATTAATGAGGCATGTGAAGATAAACACTGGATTAAAGCTATGGAAGAAGAATTAGAGCGAATTGAGAAAAATAACACTTGGACATTAGTTCCCCGGCCTAAAGACAAAAATGTGATTGGAACAAAGTGGGTATCCAGCAACAAACTTAATGAAGATGGTAAGGTTATCAGAAATAAAGCAAGACTAGTGTGTAAGGGATATTCTTAGAAAGAAGGAATTGATTATAATGAAACCTTTGCACCAGTAGCCAGAATTGAGGCAATCAGATTATTCTTAGCTTTTGCAGCACACAAGAACTACAAAGTATATCAAATGGACATTAAATGTGCATTTCTGAATGGAGATCTTGAAGAAGAAGTTTACATTGAACAACCTGATGGATTTTCTTTGATAGATAACAAAGATATGGGTTGCAGGTTAAGGAAAGCTTTGTATGGGCTGAAGCAAGCTCCAAGAGCTTGGTATGCAAGATTGGATAAGTATCTTTGAAGATTGGTTTTTCTAAAGGCAATGTTGACAACAACTTATATTATAAAGTGAAAAATGATGACATATTGGTCATAGAAGTTTTTGTTGATGATATAATCTTTGGAGGAGAAGATGGATTATGTAAAGAATTTTCTATTGAAATGCAACAAGAATTTGAAATGTCTATGATTGGAGAAATAAAATTCTTTTTAGGATTGCAGATTTCACAGACTGATAAAGGTATATCCTTGAGTCAATCCAAGTACTTGAAGGAGTTATTAAATAAATTTAGGATGGAGAACTCTAAACCGGTAAGCACACCTATGACTATAAATGACAAATTATCACAAAGGGATGAATCTACACTTGTTAATCTGACTAGATACAAATCTATGATAGGAGGTTTACTGTATTTGACACAAACAAGACCTGATATCATGAATGCAGTATGTATTGTTTCAAGATTTCAGAGTAATCCTAGAGAAAATCATGAATCAACAGTAAAAAGGATTTTTTGGTACTTGCAAGGCACAACAAATCTTGGATTATGGTATCCTAGAGATGAAAACTTTGAATTATGTGCATACACAGATGCAAATTGGGTAGGAGATGTGGATGATAGAAAAAGCACCACTGGTGGAGCATTTTTTCTTTGAAGCAGATTAATTTCTTGGTTGAGTAAGAAACAAAGTTGTACATCTTTATCAATAGTTGAATCAGAATATATTGCAGCAGCAACTAATTGTACACAAGTATTATGGATTAAGCAAATGTTGAAAGATATAAGGGTAAAATGAAAGGAACCTATTACTATCTATTGTGATAACATTGCAGCAATTGATATATCTAAGAATCCAGTATTACATTCTAAAACCAAACATGTTTCTACCAAACTGAATTTTCTAAGGGAGAATGTTGAAGCAAAAGAAATAAAACTGGTTTATGTGAATACTAAAGAGCAGATTGCAGATATTTTCACTAAACCTCTACCTAAGGAGACTTTTCAATATCTCAGAGATTAGCTTGGCGTCATACCCCCACCGACAGAGACTTAGGAAGTTGATGTTTGTCATCAACTGACAGGAATTAATAGAGAAATCTTTTACTCCGGCTTTGATGAGGAAGCTACTTCTCAGGGGGAGTAGTTGGTATACTGAATTGGTTGGTATTTTGTATCTGAAAAGTTTTTTTTACTTTGGCATTTGATGTCAAAGGGGGAGAGATTGGTATGGAAAAACACAAGGAAAACACATGTCACTCTCAGGGGGAGAGATTGTTACTTTGAGAGAGATTATTTATATCTAAATTTTAATTTTTGGTTATGATCTCTTTTGGAAGATTGTTGGCTTTTGTTGGCTTTTGGTATTTGGCATTTCTGTTTTGGCACTTTGATGGTTTTTCCATCTTGTGTTGCCATCAATGCAAAAGGGGGAGATTGTTGGTATTTTGGTATGGTTTTGTCATTGATGTCAACACCTACTAAACCTTATCAACTCTGGCACTTTGGAGAATCAACAACATTCATCGGCAAAGCAAATGACTCATGCACAGTCACCGGTATCTGGTACACCAACGGGATATAATGATCACCGACACTTGGAATGGCATGGAAAACACTTGGTTATGTCGAAGACATAGTTTGGACACTTTGTCTTGGAGATTTGTTTATTGGCATATTCATATTAGCATATTTACTGTTACCAGCAAATAGGTCCATGTTATACACCGACAAGATTATCATTTCTAGATCAGCACGACACACTATGGAGATGTTTTATTATTGTTGTAAATACATCAAGCCAACATGTTGTATCAGTTATTGCATTAGATATTGTTTTAATTGTAAATTGATTTTATTGTAATATCCTTTAGAGCCGACCTACTAAAATTGGTCCTAGGTTATGATATAAATGTAAGATCTTATTTGTAAGATCGAATGTGGAATGCGAAAAAGAATTGTGTGAAGGTATATGCGAGAATAAGAAGAGATATACACACAGACATCATTTGAAGGTGAAGCAAGGTTTGTGTGAAAGCATATCAGAACTACACTGGTACTGAATCCAGCATATGAAGATGCTATTTTGAGCAGTACATCCTTATTAGATTTAACCATCCAATTGTAGTCAGTGTGACTCCTATTTTGTGTTTGAGCAGTGAGCTCTAAGCACTTGGCCTTTTTGCATGTGTAGACCCCATTTGTATACACTTACTATCTACAGTAGTGTCATCTGATTGTGGGTAAGGTTTCCCACTGTTGTTTTTCCCCTTACAGGGTTTCCACGTACAAATATTGGTGTTATGTGTTGTGGATGACTTTGTCTTTTTGTTTCATGCATTAATCTTTACCGGTATTGCAATTAACTGATAAAATTATCAACCGGTATAAAAGACTGGTTTACCGGTATTAAGCATTAAGTTGGTTAAGTTGTTTTTGGTTTGAATTTATTTGACCACTGATTCACCCCCCCCTCTCAGTTGTCTCCGGGACCTAACGTTGATATGCTAGATGAAGCCTAAGTGATTACTTAATCTCTATTGAATTATCCTTTGTGTCTCCTAAACCAACCCTTTCTTAGAGGTTAATTAACATGATACATGTGACTAGTTATAAGAATTAATTTGAGAATCCTAATATTGTTGCGCATCTTTGTCTTGATGTTCCTTGACCTCAAAATAAATCAGTGATTTTGGTTAAAGGTGGCAAGAATCCAACGGGAACTCCCAAATATCTCTTAAACTTAACCAAATATATCACTCAAAGAAATTGGATGAATCAGTAAGTGTCACAACAACCTAGTTATAACATAATTTCTCTCACATATATTAAGATAAGAAACAACAAACAACCTAATCCTGTGTAGTTTGTTTCTTTTTCTTGTCAACTTGTGCTTCCTCTTGCACCTCATCTTACTCAAAAAATTGGAAAGGGGTATGATCTTCTTGAGTAGCTTCATTCTACTCAGCTAAGATATCTCTTTGCGAATTGATTCAATATTTGCCTATAGACAATCCTAAGAAGAATTTTTATTCAATGGAGACCCATTCATCCGAGGATGAATATGGTGATGACTTAAATGATGAATTGTTATTTTTAGCCATAAAAGAAAAAGGATAAAGAAAAGTTTGATACTCTGCATGATGAAGAGAACAATGAAAGATCAATAATTGTAAGAACTACACTACATGCAAAAGAAAAACTTAAATCTTGGAGAATTGACTCTGAATGCTCAAATCATATGACAAGAGACACAAAGAAGTTCCTTGCCTTTGAAATGTATGATGGTAGACCAGTGAAATTTGTTGGTAAAGAGTTTACACCTATTTATGGCAAAGGAATGATATCCATTGATGGTAAGTAGAAGACAAATGATGTTTACTATGTTAAGGGTTTAATAAATAATATTTTAACTGTGATTCAGATGTGCAAAAAAGGCTACAAGCTCATATTTTATGGGCTTAGAGGTGAGATCAAATAAGGTGATTCCAAAAGATTAGTTGCAAAAGGTATAATAACAAATGGAAATATCTATTACATAAAAGAAAATAGAGGAAGTAATTGTCTATTAGCGCAGAATAGTGAATGTTGGTTGTGGAACAAAAGGATGGAAGACGTTAATTTGACAACATTGTGAAGATTAGTTCAATTGATGCAGTGAAAGATCTGCAAAATTTTATCAAATCTACTAATACAGTATGTAAAGAATGTCAGATGGGAAAGAAAACAAAGAGTAGATTCAAGAAAAAGGAGCATTCTACTACAAAATCGTTGGATTTGATTCATATAGACCTATGTGGACCTACAAGGACAAGATGACTAAATGGTGAAAAGTATTTTTTTTTTTTCATTGATGATTCTTCTAGAATAACATGGGTTACTTACTTAAAAGAAAAATCAAAATCCCTAGATAGAATTAAAGCATTCAAATCTATGGTTGAAAATCAAGTAGAAACTAAGATCAAATATTTAAGATCTGAAAGAGGTGTAGAATTTACATCAAATGAATTTGATAGATTTTGTGAAGAGCATGGTATTAGAAGACAACACTCTGTAGCTAGGACTCCTTTGTGAAATGGAGTTCTTGAAAGGAAAAATAGAATTGTTGTTGAAATGACTAAAACCATATTAAATGATACTAACTTGCCTAATGTATTGGAGAGATGTTATGAATATTGTTATCTATATTCTTAACATGGTACAAGTGAGAGTGAATCATACAAAGACACCTTATGAACTATGATATGGAAGATCACCTACTGTCAAATATTTTAGAATCTTTGGAAGGAAGTGACACATCAGAAGAAATGAGGAAGATTTGGGAACTTTTTATGCAAGATTTGATGAAATATTTTTGGGATACTCTACAAAGATCAAAGCATACTGATGCTACAAAATGAGGTTGAAGAGGATTGTGGAAGCACAAATTTCAAAGTAAGTGAAGCATGGAATCAAATTGCTCTAGAACTTGAGATTGTGGTAGAAGATACCCCCTTTACTGCAAAAGAGAAAGACATTTTGGAAGATAAAGAAGAATTAGATTCAAAGGACAAGAAACCCAAGAAAGCACTGAAAAAACCTACAAAATATGTACAAAGTAATCATTCAGAAGATAAGATCATTGGAGATAAAGACAAAGGAGTTCAGACAGGAAGAAGACTAGCCAACGCTAGTGAACAAGAAAATTTATGTTTCTTATCTAAGGTGGAGCCAAATACCTTTATAGAGGCCTGCAAAGATGATGGATGGATGAAGGCAATGGAAGAAGAGCCAAATCAAATAGAAAAGAATTAGACATGGGAATTGGTACCTAGACTAATGGACAAGAATGTGATAGGAACAAAGTGGGTATTCCAAAACAAGCTAAATGAAGGTGGTGAAGTCACAAGAAATGAGGAAAGACTAGTGTGTAAGACTATTCACAATTTCAAGGTATAAACTTTCAGGAAAATTTTGCTTTAGTAGCTAGGATGGAAGCTATAAGAACATTTCTTCTAGATTTGTTGCTTAAAAGTGTTGGAAAATGCACACTCTAATGAGAAATTGTAGGTAATTGAAGGTATTGTCATTGATGGAAACCTTACAATCATGTGATACCGGTAGGCAGACATAGGCACCGACACCGGTAGACTCTACACCGACATACAGATCACCGACACCAAAAAGATTGATCACCAACACCATGGCCGACAGGAATTTTATTTAAATGTATTATATAATTAATTGTAAAATATTTTGTAAGCCGACTTGGTGAATTGTAATATGACTCATATATGTATGTGATCATTGTAGATCATTTTAGAATGCGAATTATGAAAAGAATATAATAGACCTAATGTGCGAATTATTGGGATAAGGGTTTATGTATATAGCAGAGCTTAAACCGGTACTGAATCTAGCATAGTAGATATTGATCTGAAGCAGTACAAGACATTGGATTAGTATAATCCATTTTGTAAGTCAGTGTGACTTCTTTTTAATTGAGCAGTGAGCTCTAGGCACTTGGCCTTCCTACATGTGCAGGCCCCTATTGTAAGCAGTAATATTCTCTTATTGGCCAGTAAGCGAATATTGTGGGTCACAAATGCCACCGAGGTTTTTCCCACACCGGGTTTCCTCGTTAAAATATTGTGTTATGGTGTGTCTCTTATGTTGTGGTTGGTATTCTTATTTATTGCATTATTCTTGGTTTACCGGTACATAGTTTTGATATGCTTTTCATGTTATAAGTTAAGAAAATTATTATACTGGTCAGAAACTGATTCACCCCCCTCCTCTTAGTATCTTTAAGAATCCTAACAAAAAGAACCTTAAGGCATATCAAAAAAATGTTAAGACAATATTATTGAATAGAGAACTTGAAGATGAGGTTTATATTGAATAAACAGATGGGTTTCAATTGTTGGAAGATTTGAATATAGTCTACAGACTCAAGAAGACACTTTATGGACTCAAGAAAACTCCTAGAGATCAATACGCAAGGTTGGACATATATTTTTTCCAACAGAATTTTAAGAAAGGTACTGTCATGCCCAAAATTTAGGGCAAAAACGGAATGATTTTTTTTAAAAAAATACTATTTAATTAACAAGTTCGCTCACACGACAAGCGTTAATAAATTTGCCATAATTATATTCGAGCTAATTCTGAAACGAACCAAGCATCGATTATTGTTTAATTATATTTGCGGAAATCTATCTGGTCTAATTTTATCTCCACGAGATACCTAGTCATTAAATTTTATTAAATCAATCACGTTAAAGAAATTAGGAGAGGAAAATTAATTCAATCCCCAATATGACTATATACTCTAAACATCCTTTTTTAAAAATTTTAATGCTCTAATTAAATTAACTAGGGCATAATTAAGTATTTATTACATTAAATACATTTAAAATTATAAAGGCTAGGCTTTCTTCGTAAAATTTATATATTTCACTTTCCTTTTTACTTCCTATGAGTAATCATACGGAGGAATTTAAATATTTAAAACTCTATTAAATTCTTTTAAATATTTAAAACTCTATTAAATACTTTCTTCAATTTATAACCAGAATTTATATATATATATATATATATATTTATACATTATATATTAATCCATTAAAATTATCTTCCCAAGATAATAGTCACTTTGCCTTCCAACCCTAATTAGGGATTTAGTTTTTTTTTTTATTTATATATATTAATAACTTCTAAACTATCATATTAATTTATTTCATTTACCCTAGCCCTACCTGGGCTAGGGTTTAATCCCTTATTTTTGTTTACCACTGCATTTTTTTTACAGGGCCGAAACCCCAAGGCGGCGGTTTTTTTTTGTTGCAGGTTCGAAGAAGGGCGACGGGAATGGGCCGAGGGCGCCACTGTGTGAACGCACAGTGGCGGCGCGGCACCACTGTGCGTCCACACAGTGGGAGCCGCTAGCGGCTCTCACCACTGTGTGTCCACACAATGGCGGCCGCAGCCGACACTGTGTGTCCACACAGTGGGAGCCGAAGCGGCCCACACTGTGTGTTCGCACAGTGGGAGCCGAAGCGGCCCACACTGTGTGTTCGCACAGTGCAAGCCGCGTGGCCCACACTGTGTGTTCGCACCGAGCAGACCCAAATTTCTCTCTTTTTTTTTTTTTATAAAATATTTTTTTTTTTAAATATATTTTATATAAATATATATATATATATATATATATGTTGATCCTAATTGTAAATTTGACAACTATGATTCTTCTTCGTTTCCATGTAATAATGGGTCGTTTTAGTGTGAATGGTTCGTCAAATATTTGGATGTATTCGTAATAAAAAAAGAGGACCATATGTGAATTCCCAAAGTTTGCCCAAGTTATAATTGTACTTCACATCATGATGGTGAAGGGTCGCAAATCATGTTTTTGAAAAAATCGAGAAACTCTTTGTATTTGTATTTGTAATCCTATGAACGTTTTCAAAGTAAAGGATATGATTCAAAATAACATGTTGACTTCTAAACTCCAAGTTAAATGATCCCTCGAATCGCCAATAAATGAATGATAATATTGTATTGTCTAGGATTGTTATTGGCATTTCCGAAGAGTTTAAAGTAAACATGATCATCAATGGTCTACGCTGATAGTTGACCAAGTGTTAGCGGCAACATGGAAAAATGGTTAAAGAGACCAATGAACACCAACTTCGAGTTGCGAATGAGAAATTATCATCAAGTTGGCAAAAATCATCAAGTGACCGATATGTTTCTTTATGCAAGGTTTTAACATTGATATCTTCTTCATCGGTGAGTTGGCTAACTTTATTAAGTTACCAAGCGTTTTGCATCGAACTCACTTATGCATGAAAGATATTGGCAAGTTGACCAAAGGGTAAACAAGCCAATATCGATAGCCAACTAACTGTTTTCAGTTATGTTTTGGATTGCTATCGGCAGCTTGGTTAAGTTGGCTAACATGCCGATCCTTCTACAGCTGGGAAATCGCTCCACCAAACTCATTTGAACGTCCATTTGGCAAAAGAAACCTACCGCGTGGCCAGAAAAGAAGGTGAAAATTGGTTTTATAACTACCTTCACTGTTTGTTTTACCGATATATATGCCTGCTATCGTGCTCTCTAGACTCCACTCGCAAGTTGAAGACCACTCGCAGAGGTTGGATAAGAAGTGTTTAAACGCCTTATTTCTGCATGGCTCCTTTCACGCGGGTGTAGAGGTATTCATTTCAAAGTGAATGGAATTGCAGACATAGCGCCAGGCTCTGCAAACATGGCATAGGTTGTAAACATCCACCAAACCATCGCTGGGAGGAAGATGTATATCAGATATCGCAGTTACAAATGCTCTGGTCAACTTGCATGCTATCGTTTCCCTTAACTCTACTCGCACTTTCAAATTTTAAAGATGAAGTATTGCTTTTCGTGGTGCATTCTGCAAGTTATCGATGAAAGATCAGGGAGTGTATGGTGCGCGTGACTATTTACATGTTATCTACTCCAAAACAACTGCGATAATAGTTCATGCAGAATTCCCGCACAGTAGAGTTTCCTGCACATTTTGCATAATGAATATAGTTGCAATGGTGCCCACCGGAATGTAGGAAGATCTCGGTGTGAATGCCTAGGATCTTTAGAAGATAGCACTTCATCGCCACGAGAAAGAACAAGGGTTTGTGTGAGCAATCTACAGGTAGCAAAGTGCAGTGACCCAGAGACACATCGATAGGCACCATGTGAGAGACAGAATATAGTTTGGAATAGCTCGATAAAGTTGCAAAGACAGTGATAAGAGGCTTAGACCAAAAAGAAAACAAAACCAAGACACAGTGGTAGTGCAGTCCAAGCTATTGGACAATTGACTCACAATACTGAAGACATTGACAACATGGATGGTTGATAGAAATCATCAATGAGCGGAGAATCTATCATGGCATGGTCACAGCTATCACAACAACCCCAATAGATCTAATGCGTAGTCCAATAAACAGTGAGGAGATAATGGTCCGAGTCTTTGTCATAATCAGCCCCAAAGCACCAAAAGAAAAGTCATTTTTCCATTCAAAGAAGTGACAGAGAGGTCAATCACAAACCTCAGTTTGAAGAAGGTAACATTGTGTCATTGATTGTCAAGATAATCATGAGCAGCCATTCAAGGAGGAACAAATGGATCATCCATGATAAAGACAGTGGGTAATCTTCAAAGTCTCAAAGTTCCAGTAACATTGACATAGAGGACTTCAATACAAAGGGTTTGCGAAAATACCATCATGAAGTACAAGGCTCAGGAGTACGAGTACGCTCCGATGATCACCACCATGATTCCAGAGGTTCATGATACCAAGATTGGGCACATAAATTTGCAGGAGATCAAAAGGTTCTTCATGGAAGGTGACAGATCAAAATTGTCTTGCAGAGTGGCGGGAAGTGGCTTGATTGAAGCAGCATGTTTTCCCATATCAATTCAATGTGCAGATTTGGTACTAGAATGCTCAAAAAGATATAATCCCGATGCGAGAGAGATAAGAGCTGCAGATGGATCCTTAATGGCCAAACTAGACGGAATTTCAATAGCTATTATTCTTCATTTGCCATATAAGGAAAAGTTCACTCACATCGATAAGCAAAAAGCTTATAAATACTTCAGCGACAATAGAAGCAAATGCCTTAACAATCTGGCTAAAGAATGGATGGTTGCACCATGGGGAGGACAGTCTCAGCTTCCAAAAACACTCCATCGTTCTCTTTTCATCAAAGAGATTTGTTACTTGATTTTGTTACTCCATAGAGTGACAGGAAGTCTTGACTCCACTGAGTTTGAAATGTGGATGTATCTCTTCATAACAGTCATCTCTGCCGGTAAACAATTCATTGACTGGGGCCATCTCATCAGCAACTGCATACATGACCAGTTAGTGCACTTCAAAACAAGTCAATGTTTCCATATGATCTCTTACTTGATATATGCTATTGCTAATTTGAGGTCATGGCCAGGGTTGAGTACTAATGGTGTCCTGAATCAAGAAACTCAAGTTTACCATTATTACAAGCAATTGCAACTTGAAGAAAGCTTTGTGTATTTCAGGCGGGTGAATGATGCTTTCACAATGTGGGCAGTAAGGTTATTACAAGGAGACATTGCCACCAGAATATCAAAGGAAGCTGCTAAATTGATAAAGAAATATGGAAGTTTCTTCATCCAGTTTCCGAGATTTACCTATCTTCGAGTAGGAGGATTTGAAGGTTATCCACACAAGCTACCCAGATATGTTGATGATAAGCTCATTTTAGTTGAGCTTTGCTGGCAATTGGTTTCAGTTCAAAAGAAATGCAGAGATAGAAAGAATAGAGGGGTAGCCTTTCCCATTTGTCTCGGGCACTATAGATGTGAGTCAAGTTCAAGAGCAGATGAGACAGAAAAAGCTTTATCCAAGGTCAACTTGTACCCATATTAGATGAGGTTTCCTTTTGATAGTAAGGATTATGTCAAGAGCAGCTTAAAGTTAGGCCCTGGCTATTTTCATTTTCCTAATCTCAAAGACTTTTGGGAGGATTGCGAAGACGAATTCGAGGTTAGAAAAAGAGATTGGACCAGGTTAACTTTGAAGCAAATGAAAGATTTCAAGATGGATTGGACCATAGAAGGCATTGAAGATGATGGATCTGATTTGATTGATCCTATCTATTTTGAGCAAGTCCAGTCCCAGCCACTTCCCAGTTTGAATTGGGCAGGTCCAGAAATGAGAGATGTTAGAGAAAGAACAAGTTTTGTAATCAAGAATTCTGAAGCCTGGATTAAGAAGAAGATTACTCAAATGACTGCTACCAGACCAACAAAGGAAACTCCAAGAAAGAAAGGAAGTCATCTTGAGAGCTCTACGTCGCTGCATTCTTCCTATAGTCCAGCTAGGGATACTCCTTCTTACCAGAATACTCAAGGAAGTGATGGAGATGAAGACCCTCCAAGGAGGAACAATCTTCAAAACACATGTGGTGATGAACCCCGACAAAAGAGGAAGAAATCCAGAGAAAAAGACATAGAAGAAAATTCTATTACAAGTCAAGTAAAGGATCAAGTTCCAGTGGAAATTCTAGATGACACAAGATTTGATGATGGAATGCATTGCATATCTCCCTCAGTTCCTATTGAATCCCTACGACAAGAAGCACAACAAAATACTTTAGTCATGGATTCATCATTTCCAAGCAATCCAAGCGATCAATTTGAAGAAATCAGAGAGGTGACTACAACACTAGTAGCAAGACAGGAAAACATCCAAGAGTCCACATAAAATTCTTCATTCCCATGGTTAGAACAAAGTCTATTGAAGAAGAGGAGGGTAGAAAAGCTAGTGGTACCTGAATTTAGTAGCATATCTGATCTTTTTGAAAGAGCTGAAAAACCGAAGAAACTCAAAGTATCCTCAAGAATAAAGACTGATCCAAATTTAAGGAATATGTGCTTAGAGATTGCTCAACCCATATCTGAGAAGGATACAAATGAGGCCACCTCCGCGGACTTTGTTGTGACAAAGATTGATATGGGACCTTCTTCTCATGAGTCTGATATTCAGAACTTCAATGTGATGGCAGCCAGAATGGTGGAGAGAAGTGAAAAGGATAAGCAATCCAAGGATCAATTGAAACAACAAGTGCACACTTTGTCTTCTTACTTGAGATCCGTAGTTGATACCTCCACTATGCCACTAAGTGTAGATCGCCAACCAATTATATTTACACCAGAAGGAGTAATTGAAAAGAATGTTATGGATAATCTTCAAAAGTACCAAGCCTATGGAAAGGTAACTGAAGGATGGGTAGAAAAGGTCAAAACTCTCGCATGTGAATTCCTAGTCCAAGCAAAATCTATCCATGACGAGGCCTTAATAAAGAAAAATACTATTGAGAAAGACTTGAGGAATATCAAGAAAGAGGAGGCAGCCTGGAAAGAAATTGTGAATGATTTTAAACAAATGATAGAAATTGGAATGGACACCCTTGCAATCGAGAAAATTTTGCCTAGTAATGAAAAAGATTATCCAGAGATATGGATAGAAAGCATTAACTGGAAACTAGTGATCATAGATCAAGTTTCATCAGAGTTAGAAAAGCTCATGCTTTCATGTGATCAAGTGTGTACCAAACTCCAAGGACAACTCACTACTCTTCTCCCAGATGTGACATTGATGGAAGATTTGCAGGTGTTACAGAATAGCTTCCAGAACATGGTAGATCAGCAGCTTTTTAACAAGACAAACTTCAGTGAAAATACCATCGAAAGGTTGATTGATATTTACTCTTCCTTGAGAATTTCTATGCCTCAGACACTCAGCATGGTGACAGAACTAAGTGGCATTTATAGAAACTTGAAGACATGGAAAATGAGGATAGCTAACATCCTAATTCCCAAAGGAAAATCCGTCACTTCAGCCATCAGACTTTTCAGAATCTTCAGAGACAAAGGACCTGGACAACATAATGTGCCTATAGAAGCGACAACCTCATCGACAGTGCAAGGAGTTAGCTTAGAATAAGTGCAAAGTTGCATTTTGTATAGCCCTTATTTTTGTTGTGTTACTCGCATCATGTTTTTGTCTTTCTTGTAAATAACTCTCATGATCGAGTTTCCTTTTCTCTCATCTCTATTTCTGTATTGTAATAAAGGATAATCTTAGCTCTTTTCATATGAGGTAGTTATCCTAAGTTCTCATTTTGGGTAGTTATTCTAAGTAGTTATTTCTCCCAAAATTGAAGTAGTTATTTCAAGTAGTTGAGGAAGTTATAAAGTAGTTATAAAGGTGGTTAGGGTAGTTACCTCAGGTGGTTACCACTTCACCTATATATACCTCATTATTATTCAATGTAAAGGGGGGATTCCACTTTTTCACAGGCTTTGTATAAGAGACTTGGATAGTATTATTCAAGCAATTAAGCAATAGAGATCAATTTGGATGTGTGTTCAACTGATTCTCATGGGTTATTATCAATGTTCTTATGTTTGATTGATGATTACCTAATGCTTTCCCTTTAACATTGAATGTGAAGAAGTTTATTTCAAGTTGTGGTATCTCAAACTTGATTATATGGAATTTATTTAAATCTAGATTCATACCTTATATGGCATTCAATCTTTCTTTATTGTTCGTTCTTTAAATTTTTGAAAAATCCAAATACCCCCATTATACAAGGGAGCTGCCCCTCTCAAACGCAGAGAAGAATTACCATTCTTTTGTTTTTGTGATTCTTCAACTGTTGTGAACGCTTTGTTGCTAATTACAGGGCAAAACAGAGTTTTTCAAGAAAGTTTCTTAAAGCAACAAATCTGTTTACCAACAATATATATATATATTTATATAAATTTATAAATATAAAAGTTATAAGGGTGAAATTATACAAATATATTTTTTTTTATAAGATTTACATGCAATTTTTTTATTTTAAAACAAATATAACAAGGAATAACATTATGTAAAAATCAAATTACATGCGCACATAATATATATATATATATATATATATATATATATATATATATATATATATATATATATATATATATATATATATATATATATATATATATATATATATATATATATATTATGTGCGCATGTTAGGGCCTTTTTATGTAATTATTCTAATTGCTGATAAAAGAATGAAGCAAATCTATTGTTAAGCTTTTGTTCAACACTATTTAGAAATACAATTTAGGAAATACAATTTAGGAATTACTATTTAAAGATACAAATTACTTTTCTATAATAAATGCATTTATTAATTTCCCAACTAAATAAAAAAAAATCAACTAATTTATTTACATGTAAATAGCATATCCAAATCATGATTTTTTTTTTTATATTACAAAAGAAGCTTTTGCATGCAAATCAAAGCAATCCCTTTACTTTTCAAAATGGAAATAGAAACATATCTGGCTTTTTACAACTCTTTCATTATTCTGCAAATATTACAAGATACTTCTTTATTTAACTACAATATTAAATCACATGTCCTATCTCAAAATTACAACTTGCTTCTCATTCAATGAACAAGGTATTTTTCTACTACAAATTTAAACAAATAACTACAAAATGGATTTAGGTATCTTCAACAATAATCTTCTGCATTTTTTCACTGTTCCTATTCTCTTCTCCTGACTTTTCCTGCATAATAAAAACATAATATGACCACGAAGTACTCACCTCCCAGCCTAGGCTAATTGGTAGCCACCCCCGAGCTCGGAGAACCAATTCCTAGACGGGTAACAAATAGGCAAACACATAGAAGGCGAAATACATACAGATTTTCAGACACACTCCCAACTTGGCTTCACAGCACCACACTTTGGTGATGATCTTTTCAAAGGGTGGTAGTGGACCAATACCCTGAGGAGAACTGCAAGTATGAAATAAACAAGTAGCCACCTCATGGCACAATAAATATATCAAGAATCTCAAACCCTTATTCCTTATGCCCCCCAAAGGCATTCTAGCCTTATATCCCTCCTTATGACCCCCATTGCACAAACAGGCCATGCAGCAAGGGTCACACAAAGATCCCTTGTGATCGCTCTCAAACGAGAGTCTCTCACTCGAGGGTTGTCACTGCTACCACCCACAAGATCCTCCTCTCTCCCAAGAGTAAGAGGTCTTGAGAAAACTCCCAAAACACAACAAGCATAATGAAGGATTTTCAAATGAAATTCTAAAACAAGACATACACAAGAAACACAGATTTCTTTCACCATTCATACATTCAAACACATGCAAGAAATAACCATTTTAAAGACTAATCAAACCAACCTTATTCTGCCCAATGGTAGATTTGATATTTGAGGAAGAGCTGCCCAATCCACGGTTCTTCTTCTTCTACCCTTAGTTAAATTTTCTATTCCAAAACTATTCTTTTTCTTTTACAAAATTTCTCTTGTCTCCAAAAATGGAGAGTGGGTGATCACCCTCCAATTCCCAAAAATCTTGCTTAAGAAGCTCATTCCCTGAGTTCTCACAAGTTTCTAAAAACCAAAAAGGAAAGAAAAGCAGAATGCAAAAAGACACTCATTCCAAAGGAAAAATCTCAATTAGATTTAAACTTCTAATTTTCAATTTTCGCACAACTCAAAAAAGCCAATTTTTAAAGCATTAAAAAGATCATTAAAAAGTAGAAACTTGCCTAAAATTACCCCTAACCCTTAGGTATACCTTATGGGCTTTAGGAAACCCTATTAAACTACCTCTAGGTGTTCATTTAACCCATTTTAAACCCCTCTGAAGTTTATTTTCGGGTCAAACATATGTTGACCACCCCAATTATTATATTCCCAAAGTATTTATGACAACACATTATATTATTTAAGAAAAACTATAGTTAAACACTTTCCCACCAAGAGACAAAAATAAAACATTTAAATTTAAATCCACACGTGTCAAGTGACACAAATAAAACACTTTTACAAAATAAAACATGAAATTGTCTCTTGTGGTTTTTACACATTAAATTTAAATAACACTTAACACTCATGCAGCATATACTGTTACGAATAAAATACAACACAAACGGGGTGTTCTCTCTCCAAATAGACAACCCCTGGCTTACGAACATACATAAGTCTAAGTTTGGTTCTCCGTAATTTTCCATGGTCACATGGTAAATTTCCTGCGCATCTCAATTTATACATTAGTACTTCCAAATATCCATATATAATATAATTCAATAATATAACAATACACATCATTACTTGCATACAATTTTTATTTGTACAGATTAAATACATCCTTTATCAAGCAAATTCATATAAGCAATTTCATCCCCAATTCACATAAACTAACCATACATCATAGTTCTATATTCATAGTAAAGTCCTGCAAATTCAATAATGACATCTATCATTGCAATATCATCCTATCTAACAATCATGTAGTGTTCTATCTCATAAAGCATATAAGTAATTCATCAAATCATAGCAATGTTATCCAAATCCTGAAATCATATAAGTTCTAAGTCTCAAAATGCATCAAAATAAAGTATCCATAATAGTCTAAATATAAAATCCTTTGAATGTCAGACTGAGTCGAGGTGAGGCCTCACAGGTACTGCAGATAGTAATATTTATTTCAAGGTTGAAAGTGACAAACTATTGATGGTAGTTGTATATGTTGATGATATCATTTTTTGTGAAGATGATGATGCTTGTAAGAGGTTTGTAGAAGAAATGCATAAGAAATTTGAGATGTATATGATTGGTGAGTTGTCATTTTTTCTTGGTTTTCAAGTAACATAATTAGAAGATGGTATTTTCATTTCCAAGACCATGTATATCAGGGAAATATTGAAGAAGTTTGGTATGGAATATTGTAAGACAGTTGGAACCCCCATGGTCATTGGTTGTCATTTAAGAAAAGATGAATCTTTGGAAGTGGATTAGAAAGTTTATAGATTTATGTTTGGAGGATTATTATACTCGATTGCTTTAAGACTAGATATTATGCATTCAATTTTTTTGGTTGTTAAATATTAAGCTAATCCCAAGCAATCTCGTGATAAAGAAATGAAAAAGATATTCAAATGTTTGAAAGGGATTCCAAATTTTTTTTTGTGGTATAAAAATGATAATGATTTCTCTTTGAAAGCTTACATAGATGTTGATTGGGACAAATGTGTTGATGATAGAAGAAGTACAAGTGGTGGTGCACTTTTCAAGGGAGATAAATTGGTCTCAACAAGAAGCATGATTCAATGTCATTATCTACAACAAAAATAGAATATATTGTAGTTGCATCCTATTGCACTCAAGTATTGTGGATGAAGAAAACTCTCAAAGATATCAAAGTGACGTATGATGAGACAATTCCTATTTTGTGTGATAATACAAGTGTAATTGCCATTTCAAAGAATCTAGTGATGCATTCAGGGACTAAACACATTTCTATTTGATATCATTTCTTAAGAGAAAATGTTGTTGAGAAGGAAGTCAAATTAGAATATGTGCCTTCAAAGGATCAGGTTGTCGATATTTTAACCAAGGCACTATCAAAGAATAAATTTGAGTATCTCTAGTAGAAGTTAGTCATTATGGCCCCTCCTACTTCAAACTAGATGCATAGAAGTGGTGCATATTTCCAAGGGGAGAATAAAATTCTATCTTTTATCTCTTGGATTGATGTGGTGACTACTCTCAGGGGAGCAGTGAAGGTTGTAGTTTCTTGATTGCAAGAAAATGTTGCAAAAGAGAGATATCCCAGACATGGGGAGTGTTGTAGCTATCAAAGATATATCCAAAAGGGGGAGAACTATTTGGAAGAGTTTTGGGCCCTTTGTTCTTGATGTTAAAGGCCGAGAGAATTATAGTTGGAGAGTTAGTTGCTGATTCATGGTATATGTGTTGCCATCAATGACAAAGTGGGAGATTATTAGCAATGTGTGTTCATTGTTGTCATTGATATCAACTTGATATGTGTGGATTCCTACTTGACATGTAAAGGTCCAAAAAATGAGTGTCTAGATGTTGTTATGATGTTTGGTGTTGATATTGAGTGAATATGTGGTATTTTCAGAAGGTGACAATAGTGGAAACTAAAATATACAGGAAAAAGTATTTAAAGTCCTTATGGGTAAATTCTTTGCATTCCTCTTCTTTTGAAGATGATGGATTATAGTTCTAGATTTAATGTCTATGTTTTGTGGATGTTTCACTATTATGTTTTTAGGTGCTCATTTGTTCAAGTTTTGAAGTTAGTTGTTGCAGTTTGTTGACAGTGAGGCTATTTGTCAATATGAGTTCGAAGAATGCTCCACATTTCTCCTCTATGTCGATTCAAATGTTGTAGATTGGAGGACATGTTCATATTGTTCATGTAGTGCTCCAATTCAAAATTAATGTGTTGGTTTTCTCTACAAGTGAAGTTATGTTGTCTTATTGTTCGATATTATCATTTGTGTGTTGTTTGACCCACTCAGTTGGTTCATCTTATTTGGATCATACTCTTTTGATATAGATATGCATTGGAGATTTAGTTAAGGTGTTTTTATGGGTCTTACCATGGTGGGTGAAGATTAACAATAAGTAACTTACATTGGATAACATTTTTGAGTCGATTGGTTAACATGCTTTGTTGTTTATCTACACGTTTCATTTGATGTTGACTTTGGAGGATGTGTTGTTATGTATAGTCAATTGGAATCAAATTAGGAAGACATGTGATGCATTTGGGTCCTCTTTATCTCCTTGAGTAGACTTTATTTATCATTGTTTCTCATGGTGGTTGATTTGGTATAAAAATGTTTATTCTATTTGTGGCCAACATAGTTGAGAGTTTTTGGTGAATAAGGTGATATAAATAGATGTGTAGATGCGTGAATTATTGTGTGGATTCATTAAGTGTGTTGTGGAAGAATACATGGGAAGAAAAAACATGAATATCAGTTTATGATGAGCTTTGATGATCATATCTTTTAGTATATCAGTTTTTTGAGGTAGCGAATGTGTGTGTGACGTTTGCCATGATTTTGGTTGATTGAATCAAACGTTCAAATATAATATCATGATTAGGAGATATTATTTATTTCAATTCATCATTCCTCTATACCTTTCAAAAGATAGCGATTCCTTTTGGTAGCTTGTGTAGATGTGTATCTTACCCTTGGATTGTGTGTCACAACTTGCAAGTCCATTGTATCTTACCCTAAGGTTGTACACCTTAGTAAGTGAAAGTCCAAATCAGGAGTAGTGAGCTTCCTTGTCCTCAAGCCTAAAACATTTTATTCAGTTATTCATATAGTGAGTTTTATTCTCACCATGGTTTTTCCCGTATTGGGTTTTCCATGCAAAAATCTGGTGGTGTTCATGTATTTGGTGTCTATTTTTTCATCTTTTATTGGTATTTTGTTGGTTAAAGATAATTAATAAGAAATTATGATTGAAAGATTTTAAGGATTTTCTCAAAGCTATTCACCTCTCCCCCATCTTAGCCTTTTGGTGTGTTCAACATGGTGTACATTGCAACACCCATTTTTTATTTT
Organism: Cryptomeria japonica; assembly: GCF_030272615.1. Lineage (NCBI taxonomy): Eukaryota > Viridiplantae > Streptophyta > Pinopsida > Cupressales > Cupressaceae > Cryptomeria > Cryptomeria japonica. Next base: position 548,144,316 of record NC_081406.1, on the reverse strand, counting down.
CATTTTTGGATTACCTAGCAATTCAAGGCTGTTTTGAAATCTTTTTGTTAGATTATCTAGAAAACTAAGGTTTTTATTTGTAATATCTTGTAAGAGTCAACTAGCATAATGTACCTTTCTAGACCTATTTGACTCTCCTTTATTTAACATCACTCTTACTAAGCATTCCATACTAGACCAAGAAGTCATGTATATTCTCTCATATGGATCCTAGTAAGTATCCCTTACTAAAACTAGATTTCGTATCCTTCTTTGTTCTTTCATGCTCCATGTGCGTGTAACATATGTTGATAATGTTGCTCCTTTTATCTTGATATTTTAGACCATGAGATCCTAAGTCCTTGGAGGGTTGGTGTTGTCTTGTCTCTTTAATTTATTGGGGAAATTATTTCAATTCTATCTTGTACCTTATTGATAGTATGAGCATAAGATCTTACTTCCACTAAAGTGGGGACTAAAATTAGTGTTTTAAATTGTATCCCCATGCAATTCACACTCATTTTAGGATCACTTTAGTGTTTTTTGTTTATGGCCCTAAACCTAACTGATTTTGCTCAAACTAATGACAAATTTGGAAGCACAACACCTTTCTCTGCTCACTAACCAAGTTTTGGCTCAAAATCCCAGGTCTATATTGCCTAGCACCATAGTCCTCTTGGACTAGGGTGCATAGAAACCTAGACCTCCTATTCTATGGAACCTACCACAATGGTCTAGTCAAAATGGGCCCAAATTTGAACCTTCAATGGTTGGGAAAATAATAAGTGGGAAAGTGGTGCTCCCTGGTGTTGACTTTTTTCAAAATTTCAATATGTTTTGTGAGGTTAAGTATAAATATAAATCTCTCCTCCTAAATTGAACATATCTCCATAAGAAATTCGATTCTAATTACACTCTAATTGAGAAAGTAATCAATCATCTTCAACATAGTAAAGGAGAGATCAAGCATTCACACATTCAAGTTAGCATATATGATCAAGTTTATGTGTTTCCTCCATGAATATGAATATGAGTAAGCCAATTCCATAACCAAATCATATCAGAGGATACCGGATCATGCCGGATCCAAACTAACCAGAAACCACACATCCTACAAGGACCAGAAGGGTACTGGTAAAGAATCCAAAACATCTAGTATTGACATCAATGACAAAACATCAATGCAACACATAATCAATTCCTCCAAATGGACAACATAGATGTCTTGGAGAATATTACTAGAAGATTACAAAGGATGCCTATTATGTTCCTCAGAATGGACTGGTTACTGCTGCTAAGATCAAGGATGCTGAAAATAACATTAGAGCCAAGGAAGCATTGTCGAGCGCCTTAACTGATTTAGAAATGACTAATGTAATGGGACTTTAGACTGCACATGAGATTTGGGAGAAGCTTGAGACCCTATATAAAGGAGATAAACAAGTCAAAGTTGCTAAGTTGAAGATTTTGAAATGGAAGTATGAGATGCTGAAGATGGGAGAAGATGAGAACATAAGCATTTTTATGGCTAAAGTGAATGAACTTGTCCTAGGTATCAGATGTGCTGGTGGAACCCTTGAAGAAGATAATTTTTTTGCTAAGATGTTGAGATCATTGTCACCTTCTTACAAACATAAGGTAGTTGTTATTGTTGAGATCTAGAGTGTAACTATTATGAAAAGAGATATGATGGTTGGAAAGATTGTTGCATTTGAACTAAGAAAATTTGGTGAATCACATAGAAAGTCTGAGACAATATTTAGAGCATCTGTGTCTAGAAAGAAGAAGTATGATCCCGATGAATGCAAAATATCTAGATATGAAAGAGAGAGAAGAGAGATGGAAGAGAAAGAAATAGAATTGGATGAGCTTGAAGCATTGATTGCCTGAAGATTGCCTAAGTGAGCTGGTAAGTATGATGGAAAATTGTGTCTAAAATGTTTCTCTTGCAATAAGATAGGACATTTTTCTTCTAGGTGCTCGAAGAGAATGGTTAAATATGATAGGCATGACAAATTTGATAAGCATGAAAAGTATGATAGATATGAGAAGCATGAAAAGTATGATAAGCCTTACAAGTCTAACCAGAAGTATAAGCATCAGAAAAACTATTATTATGCTACTGATGAAGGTGTTACAGATGAAGAATCAGAAGGAGATGAAGTTGTGTTTATTGATATCAAAGAAGATGGACCGGTACCTATTGATTCCACAAGCTGCACTATTGAGGAGAAAGCTTTAGCTACTAAAGTTGAAGAGAAAGATGAATGGTTGATTGACAACATTTTTTCACATCATATGACCAGTGATAAAAGTAAATTTGTGAGTATGGAAAGTATATTGATGGTGGAATAGTAATATTTGGAGATGACAAATCCTATGTGATCCATGGTAGAGGTTCTATTTCCTTTGATGATAAGCATAATACTAATGATGACATGTATGTTTAAGGTTTGAAGCATAATCTTTTAAGTGTTGGATAGATGGTTGACAAAGGTTATGATTTTCAATTCAAGAATGGAAAATGCAAGATCCTAAATGCCTTCAGTATAGAGATTGCGTTTGGAACTAAGACTAAAGGTAATATCTTTCATTTGAATGCTGGTGAGAAAATTTTATTGATTGCTCAAATTGATAAAAGTTGGTTGTGGCATAGGAGAATGTGTCATGTTAATTTTGACTCAATGATTAAGATCAGTTCTACACAAGCTATTAGAGATTTTCCTAAAATTGTTAAGCTTGCTAATTAGTATGTAAGGAATGTCAAATGGGTAAGCAAATATGGATTTCTTTCAAGAGTAAGCAGTATACATCTAATGGATTGCTAAATCTTGTGCATACTGACCTATGTGGACCCATAAACATTAGAAGTGTGCATGGTGACATATATTTCATGTTACTAATTGATGATTATTCTAGAATGACGTGGGTTGTCTTTTTGAAAGAGAAATCAGAAGAATTGGAAAATTTTTAGATATTCAAAGAAAATGTTGAGACTGAGATAGGATTGAAGGTGAAATCTCCGAGATCTGATAAAGGAGGAGAATTTGGTTCTGGCGAGTCTGATTCTTTTTGTGAGAAGCATGGAATTAGAATACAATTATCTACTCCTAGAAACCCACAGTAGAATGGAGTTATTGAAAGGAAGAACATAACTATCTTGGATGCTGCAAGGACTATGCTAATTGAAGGGAATGTTCCAAAGATCTATTGGAGAGAAGTTGTTAGCACTGTTGTTTACACATTCAACTGAGTATATATAAAAGGTGATACTAGTAAGACTCCTTATGAGCTATGGTTTGGTCATGTTCCTATTATGAGATATTTCATAATTTTTGGAAGCAAGTGTTATATCAAGAGAGATGAGGATATAGGAAATTTTGATGCAAGAAGTGATGAAGGAGTTTTCTTGGCATATTCAACAAAGAGAAAAGCCTACCGGTGCTACAATAAGAGACTAAGAAAGATAGTGGAAAGTGAAAATGTGAAATTTGATGAGAACTGTGGCAAAGAAATTAGAGCATATGGATATGATGATGGTCAACATGTTGTTCTAACATCTATTCAGACTGAAGAATTGAAGCAAAATGATCTGGTAGAGATAGCTAACCCATATATTGCTGCTGTCGATGGAGAGATGCAGGAACATGAAAAATCAGAATAATTAGAAGACTTTGAGGTATGTAAGATTAAATCATTCTGAAAATCAGATCATTGGTGATAAAATTAAAGGTGTGATGACTAGAAGAAGGCTAGCTGTTGAAGAGGTATATTTGATTTCTAAAATTAAACCTAAAGACGTTGTTGAGGCTTGCAAAGATAAAAATTGGATAAGGGCAATGGAAGAATAATTGAATTAGATTGAAAAGAATAACACATGGGAACTTGTTCCTAGACCTAAAGACAAGAATGTGATTGGTACTAAATGGGTATTCATGAAAAAATTGAATGAAGCCGGTGAAGTTGTCAGAAATAAAGCAAGATTAGTATGCAAAGGATATTCATAGAAAGAAGGGATTGATTATGAGGAGACTTTTTCTTTGGTAGCTAGACTTGAAGCTGTTAGACTATTGCTTGCATATGCTTCTTATAAAGTTTTCAAGGCATATCAGATGGATATCAAGTCATCCTTTTTGAATGGTGATCTTGAGGAAGAAGTCTACATTGAGCAATTGGATGGATTTTTATTATCAAATGATGGAGACATGGTATGTAGATTGAAGAAAGCTCTTTATGGATTGAAACAAGCCCCTAGAGTCTGGTATGCTAGATTCAGTAAGTACTTGTTGAAATTAGGATTTGATAAAGGTACTGTTGATAGTAATCTGTATTTCAAGATTGAGAATGATAACATCTTGATTGTTGATTTTTTTGTTGATGACATTATCTTTGGAGGAGATGATAAATTGAGTATGAAGTTTGTCAGTGATATGCAAAAAGAATTTGAGATGTCTATGATAGGAGAGATGAAATTATTCTTAGGTTTGCAAATTTCACAAACTAGAAAAGGTATTTTTATATCTCAAACTAAATATGTGAAGGAATTTCTGAAGAAGTTTGGATTAGAAGACTCTAAACCGATTGGAACTCCTATGGTGACTAGCTGAAAATTATCTAAAAATGATGAATCTTCGAAAGCTAATCAGACCTTGTACAGATCTATGGTTGGTGTACTGCTATCTTGAATCAAACTAGACCAAACATTATGCATGATGTGTGAATGGTTTCTAGATATCAAGTTGTTCTAAAAGAGAGTCATGTCACTGTTGTAAAGAGGATATTCAGATACTTGAAAGGGACTGTGGATTACGGTTTGTGGTATCCGAGGAATGATGATTTTATGTTATGTGCTTACAGTGATACTGATTGGGCTAGTGATGTTGATGACCGAAAGAGTACCTTTAGTGGTGTATTCTTTTTGGGAAATAAATTGGTTTCATGGGCTAGTAAGAAACAAGATTGAATCTCCTTATCTACTACTAAAGTTGAGTGCACTATTGTTGCTAGTAACTACACTCAGGTAGATTGGATGAAGCAAACATTGAAGGATATCAGAGTTATCTATGATGAGCCTACTATCATATATTGTGATAATTCTAGTGCTATTGATATGTCAAAGAACCTGGTGCAACATTCAAAGACTAAACATGTATCAATCAAATCTCATTTCTTGAGAGAAAAGTCAGTGAAGAGGAAGTGAAGCTGGAGTATGTGTCTACAAAGGAACAAATAGACAATTTTTTACTAAGCCTTTGCCTGCAGATACATTTGTCTATTTGAGAGACAAGTTAGGGGTATCCACCCCTCCTAATGTGAACTAGATGCATTGAATTGCATCAATCTGGTGGACTTCACAGTCTTATCTATTTTTCTGGATTGATGAGTTGGTGTTGCTACTCTACTGGAGTAGTCAGTGTGTTTTAGGGGGAGAGAATCACATTTTGTTTATCTAGGGGAGAGTAAGTTTTCTTTTATGTTTTGAGATCTTTGGCATTGTTGTCAAAGGGGGAGAGAAGCATGTGAAAAACTGTTTTATCTGCTTGATCTTAGGGGGAGTTTGTTGGAGATGTTTAATTTATTTACATTGATTATTTTTCACATCCATATGTTGAAATCAATGCCAAAGGGGGAGATTGTTGGACATTGTTGCTGCTGGGATATGTTGTTGTCATTGATGTCAACATATTCCTATGATTTATTGCTTCAGTGATTGCAGATTGGTTTATTGGGATCATGGTTTGTTGTATGGATTATTTCTTGTTCATTATATCTTTTTTAATTGGTTATAGTGATCCAAAAAAGCTTAATTAATCATATCATATGATCAAGTTTGTACTTTGGTTTTTTGATCAGTGCTTTATAGAGTTTGGTATTTCCTCCAGTATATTTCGGTGTGATCATATCTTGAGCTAAGGTTTTGGGAGACTATTTGGGATGGTCTTGTGTATCTTCATTTCGGATGGTTCATGATTTAGTGCTCCAAAAGTTATCTTTCTTCATGACAGTTGTTTCTATTTGAGTGTTCTTGAGTTTCAAATGTTGATCGATGAAGATTTCATAAGTGGTGTTGGTGCAACTATTATTGATGATTCTAATGTGCTTGTTGGCATTTCCTAGTTATGTCATATTTCTTCTGATGGTTTGCATTGATCGTTGTGTGAGTTTTTGGTAATTTTTTTGAATCAATGATGTTCTTTGTGTTATGCGATTTTCTTGGTGGTGTAGCGTGTTGCGGTTGATCATGGCAAGATTTCCAGTGGCGTTGCATGTTTGAGAATTTGATTTAGGTACATATTATATTATGTGTATCATTATATTAGTTTGGTGGTCGATCTTTGTATCGTGTGATGTAATTTTGTAATTGTGAGATGAGGGTTTAGCCTACCTTGTTGTCAAGGTTGATGAATTATATAAATAGGTGGTATAGTCATATAATCTAGGTATCAAGGTTGTGTCAGCATTAGTAGATAGTGGTATATGTGGTGTTTAAGAGGATTCATCTTTCGGTGTGGTGTATTGAGAAGATATTGGTGTAGAGAAGACATATGTGCTTAATCGTAACTATCATCAGGCATTAGAAGATGTTATTATTGTAGTTCATTCCTTCCAGATTGTAGTCCTAATCTTGTTGTAAGTCAGTGGGACTTCCCTAAGGGTTGTATCCATCCGAGTTATTGTATCTTGAGCAGTGAGCTCTAGGTAGTGTGCCTAAATATTGGTGCATTCCCCATTATAACCATTTTCACATACTACTGCAAAGTATCATCTTATTGTGGGTAGGTTCCCACTGTGGTTTTTATCTTAACCAGGTTTTCCACATCAAAATCTTGGTGTTGTGTGTTGTGCTATCAATTTTATTATCTTTGTTGTTGCTGCAGTTTATCAGATCTATATTTGTGGCCAGGTTTGATAATCTAGTGAAATAATTCACCCCCCTTTCTAGTTTTCCTTCATTCTTGTTGCCAACAATATGTCATTGTTTGGTTTCTAGAGTTAAGAATCTCGTCTAAGACTTTGGTCTAGTTTTGAGCATGCCACAACATACATAAGATTTGCAGTTGAAAAATGTTTGGTTTCAATAATGAAACATCTCAACTAAGACTTTGGTCTAGTTTTGAGAATGTACACCCCATCTAAGACATAAGGATAAACAAACAAAGAATGTTGTTTGTGAGGAAATCCACAAACTTGAATTTAACACATGTTACAAGGAGGCTACAATGTATGCCACCCCTTAAGATTTCAACATAGCCCAAAGTTGATTTTTTAAGGAAGATAGAAAAAAGGACACACACCTTCATCACCAAGGAGATATCCTTTAAGAAAAAACATATATAAATTCAAGATAAAGAGGCATAACTCTTTTTGAAAGGAACACAAGCTATAGAAACACTTCCTAACACTAATCTAGTGGGGGAGATAGTGCAAATTTGCTTTCCAAATCTTCTATTACAAAATTAAAAACACATTCAGAGTTAGATAATAAATATGCATAAAGATAAACACAATGAACATAAGATATATTATGGGGAAAACCCTTTTAGGTGAAAAACCTCTCACTCCAAAAGCATAGTACTTTGTATTCTAGTATTCAAATTCCTACAATACAATATCAACACTTAGCTTCTTCAGCAAGAGTCTACAACTACAACCCATAGCTTGGATTAATTCTAGCAGCATAAAAATTCACTTGTAAACTTAACATAACTAATACTCTACAAGGCTACCTTTTATAGAGAAATACATCAAAGAAGGAAGCTTCTAAAAGAAGTAACAAGATGGGGTCGTACAAAGAATTTGGCCCTATTTTTCAGCCACCAAAAAGCATGCAAATGACACATGTACATCTCCAAATGACTTCCCATTCAAACCTCCTAAGTTAGGCAACCAAAATTTACTATTTGGAGGTATGACAAATGCTCTTACGCATCTTATAACACTTACAACTGTAAGAGAATATATCATAAATGACCAATTTAGCTTATTTTATTACAAGTCATCTTAACCCAACTTGGGCACCCACCTTCTCCATACAAAAGGTGTATCTTGCCACTTGTCAAATATGTCATAGAATCTATCATAGTCTAACACTTGTCAAGATTGTCAAAGTGGGAATCCTACCTCCACATGTGCATCATATGTGTCAAAGAGTCATCGCCAAGTAGGATGCCACTAAGCATGTGGCTTCCACTAGATGACTAGACATTTGTAGGCAAATAATAAATAAATAAATGCAAAATCAATGATAGGATTTTTGTGGTGCCCAAACTTTTGGGCAAAAATGCAACAACAATTTTTTTTAAATAACGCTAAAATACTTGAGATCTACGTTCAGTTAGATGTGATAGTTCAATTAGTTTCACTAAAAAGATAGCCTAAATTTCAATTTAATTGGGTCTTTATTGTGAGTGATAAAATATTATTCCAAGTGAGGAAAAACATTTAATTTACTTTGAAAATAATTCCTAATTAATTTATATTTCAATTTCCTTTTAATTTACTAATAACACCCATTGTTAATTAAAGTTGAATAAAATATTCCTATAAAGTCAACATAACTTTATGATTAATTAATTCGCCCAATTGCAATCTTCAATTTTAAATATATTTAGTGTTAATATTATTTCTTTATATTATTTAAATAATTCCATAATCCAATAAATTAATATTAGTGCATATTTATTGCATTAATATTAATTAATTGAGCAAATGAATATAAAATTCCAAAACATCATTATAATAATTAAATCATTAATAATGTTTCCTAAAAAATATATCTTCCATTATTGAAAAATAATCCCTCTTAAAATTTAAATAATCATTTACAACACAAACCACTAAAATACCCCTATTTAAGTTATAACACTTTTTAACATTACAATAATTATATCCTCCTATATTCAATTTAACCCCCCTACAAAATAAAACATCCATCTAATTATTTTCCAATAAAATTTCCCTCTCAACACAAAATATTTTTTTGAAAACAAATACTCTCTTAGATTAAAATGAACACCTAAAAGCATTTATAAAACTACTTTATTTAAAATGGGGTTTTTCCCCAATAACTTTATTTTAAGTTTTAAAACTCTTTTTATATTCTACCCTTTATGGGTTAACCCTATTTTTTTTTAATTATATTTTATTTAACCCTTTTTGAGGGTTTCATCTAAAATATTCATATCTCATCTCCATCTCTTTTATTTCTTTATTAACATGCCCTAACCCTAAGTCGGGTTAGGGTTTTCATATTGAATGTTTCTTCTTTGTTTGCAGATTTTGAGTTAACCATGGCAGCCATGATACTACACAGGCAGCAGTGGAGTGCTAAACATTGGTGACGGGTGTATGAAGGAAAGTGGTGGAGGGGAGGGGAATCTGCAGCCGCAGTGGCACCATGGTGGCTCCACAATTGGTCGCGACCCACTACGTACACACCCATAGTGGGTCACCCCATTGTGGGTGTAGCTGCAGTGGTCGCGGTTGCTAGTGAGTCACCCCACTGTGGACACCCCACTGCGGCGCCAGGACCTGCCAAAAACAGAGAAAAAGATACATTTGATGCATTTTTTTTTTTTGTTTAAATTTTTTTCTTAAACAAGTTTTTAAATCAGACAAATACGATTATATATATATGTATATATATTTAAAATACTCATTGTGAACAGAGTATATCCCAGTTTATTATATAGAATATCAACATTTAAATTTGTTGTGTGTGTGTGTGTGTGTGTGTGTGTGTGTGTGTGTGTGTGTGTGTGTCTATATATATGTACACAAAGGTGAACTCGCTGTTTTAGAACAGGTTTATTTAATTTAAACAACAACATTATTTTATTTACATGTTATATATATATATATATATATATATATATACTTAGAGATGATATCACTGTATTTTCTTCCAGAACTAGTTTATTTTAACAACATTAATTTTTTTTATTAACCATAATATGTATTCATACAAATAATGTGATTTCTTTTTTCTTTTTAAACAAAAAATGACAAGTAAAATGAGATAACAATGAATGTATTAAAATATATATATTTTCCCTTTTATTTTAAAAACCGATATAGTCTAAATGTGGAAATCTAACTTTGTCTAACTATCTAGCTAATAACTTTAATGCAGATCTGAAAGTAATTAGATGTTCAAATAAATTTATAAAGTTCAACAAATGTCTCTTTTCTTTCCCACACTAGCTAGAACAAGAATGTAGTAATAGAGCTGCTAATAACCTTTTTAAAAAAAAAAAACTGAAACTAATTCCATTATCATGTTTATTTAACTTTTTACAAACTCTGAACAAAATAAACAACCAACAACCATAATACTCATTACAACAACAAATAGGAATGTTGTTTGAATGCTTCTTTTACTTCAATCTAATGAATAAACAAAACTGAAAGTAAATACATCTTTCTTTCTTTTCTAGAAATAAATTGTTCACAAGGAAATATATGAACCTTTCCTTCTTTACATTTTTTGTGTGTGAAAAGTGGATTTGTATCTATATCTGTATCTGAATACACAACACTTCAATTAAGTCCTTAGATGCATGGTTAGTAAACCAATAATGAACAATGAATAATAAAACCATTACAAAGCGACCTATTGCCTTCTAGTAGATGTGAGTTTAGTTTTTCTCTCAGATTTCTATATGCAACACCAATGACTAGACAACACCTAAACGAAAGATTTAATCTATATGAGTATGAAATTGAGCTAAATGGATGCAAGATATGCAAGATTAAGCTAACATGATTTAAGCAATATGAATGAACATTAAATATGCAATAACTAATATGTAATATTCTCAATGCACAAATCTCAATAAGCCTAGAGCAAAAACAACATAATAACATTAATCTTCAGGTTCCTTTTTTTTTTATGAAAGATGAGGGCCTGAATTTATAGAAAATCTAGAGAGAGAGAGCAACAGTCAAGATCGATCAATGATGAGCGATAGAGATTCTCCAAGAGGAAGCACAATCCAGGTGAATTAATGTGATTGGTTGCTTTTCTCAGCTTTGAACTAATTTTAAGATAAAATCAGAAAACTAATTTATTTCATATTTTTATATTTTTATTCAATTTTGATATTTAATTGATTTTATGAGATTTTTCAATTTAATTCCATTTTGATTTCTTTTCTCAATTTTAATTCTTTTTCAAATTAATTTTTTTTTTAATGATTTCATGACAAACTGATTTATTAATTCAATATGCTAGTATATTTAATTAAATAAATAAGATAATTGATTAAAATGATTTACTTGGAATGATTAATTAATTAAATGATTATTTAATTAATATTGAATGATTTATTTGCCATGTGACATTGATGATTGAGAATTAATTAATTAGGTGCTCAAGATTAATTTAATTTGCCTTTGGTTAGGACCTTGGTGATGAAGCCGAGATTAGGGGCCCATGGTTTAGGTGACCATTTTTAGGGTATTACACATTTTTATTGAAAATGACTAAATACAATAGGAAGATGTAAATTTGTAAATGAACAAAGGAGTGCACTTTCAGCACACTTTAAACAACCACTATAGGAAGGTAGCTTTCCTCCATCCTCTAGATAAGTTGCAGACATGCAATAAAACTTTGATTGTGACCATGGAGGCTCACCTCCCAACCTAGGCCTACTAGAGGCCACCCCTGAGCTAGGAGAACCAAGAACCAAATAGCTTACACACATTCACAAACACAAATACAAAGGAAACCAGATTTTAAAAGGAATTATTTCAACAAAGAACTCCCAACCCAAGGCTTGCACATAGTCACCAAGTGACTCAAAACAATGGGGTTAAGGTGGACCAAGTATATAAAGGGAGAAATGCATTAAAAAAATTGATAACCAAATGTCTTCACAAGGATAAAATATATACATCTACTTGGTCTCTCACTTGACCAAAATAATCCTTATGAGCCCCAAGGCTTCAGGACAAACTCCCCTTATGACTCCCATATGATATATATAAAAAAATAGCAGCAAGGCTCTTAAACCTTGTTTATCCCTCTCTTCTTAGAAGAGAGACTCTACACCCTTAGATTGTCCTATACCCTCCACCCCAAGACTACTCTTCCCTCCCAAGGGCGAGTTTAGTCTTGACTCCCATGTACAAACAACAAGGAAATCCAAAGAAAACCAACTTAAAAAATTTCAAAACATAATATCAAAGACATAGAAACACATTCTTCTCACAATCAAATTTAGATTTTACCGTCACACAACATGCACTAGCACATTTGGAGCAGTTTTTCGATGAGCATTTGTCGGAACTTAGATAACTAAATGTAAGAATTTTGACGTATTTGTTCATCGCTATTTTTTCGTTGGTGATTCCGACGACAGGATTCACATCAAAAATCAGACAACACCACGTCGAAACTTTCGATGCACCCGCGATATGTTTTTTTGACGAGGAGACATCAAAATTCTGACCTCATTGCATCCTTTATCGCCATAACCTTTTGCCGATGACCCTTTATTTATCATCCTAACCTTTGCCAATGTATTTTAATTTGCTAGTGTCCATCGGGATAAGTCTTATCAAAAGCCTCATTGGCTATCGCCAAGACATGATTTCTCCATTGCCGCTAGTGTGTGTTCTGCCGATGGACCATCTTCAAAGAGATGTCATGATTTCTTCAATGATTATGACGACAGACGAGGCTGCATCCTGGACATTTTTTTCATCACAGGTATGATAACATCGTTAGTTATCTTGTGGTGTTTCGTCAGAATTCCAACCTTCCCCAACATTTAAAAAAAAAAAAATCCTAACTGCTTTTGTCTACACTGATGACCCATTATTGTTGTAACCTTTTCCGAAGCATTTTAATTTTTGCCAGTGTCCATTGGGATAAGTCTTACCGATAGCCTCATCATCTATCGGCAAGACAAGATTGCTCCATTGCCACTAGTGTGTGTTTTGTCGATGGACTTAAATGGTGTATTCTATCCCAATCACATGCTTCTACTTGTCAGTGTTACCATCGGGTTGAGTTTTGTAGATTACAAAGCATTAATATCAACAACATTAATATTAGTGAGCTTACAAAAGATTAAGCGCAGTAGGTACTTCATTATTAAGAAGATAAAGATGAAATAGCTACAAGAATGCATGAGAAGACTTATCATAAGGAATCATAATAGTGTTTAAAAACCTCATTCTCACATGTGGAGAGGTTGTTGATGTTGATTCGAAGGTTGATATATGTGAAAACAAACTGGTGCAATAAAAATTCAACGTTTTCCTTGCATTTCATGAGTAAAATCTGAAGCGTATTGTGGTTTTATTTCTTCATATTTATCTACACCCATTGGAAAGTGTTTGGTGGATGTTATGAGAATAATTTAAATTAATTTTGAAGGTTTAATCAATCATTTTGTGCACCAAAATGTTGACTGTCCCGAAGGCTATTATTTCATAGTTTTTATTGGATTTTGGGGTTTATTATGGATGAATCACCCATTCCACTTTTTGTTTCTACTATGGCTTGTGGAATGGGTCCAATATTTTGTAAAATAATATATACTATTCATATGTGTGCAGGAGAAGCATGAATGTTTGAATGGTGATCACTAAATGAGCAAGTTGTGTGTTGTGTGAGTAGGGGGTGCATGGTACCATGTATTTCATTTGAAGATTTTCCTTAGTGAGGGTATGTTTTTATGATGGAATGTGTTAATATATGTTTAATTCAAGGTGAGACAACCTTTTTTTTGTTTAGGAAGTGTTTGTGGGGTTCATTTTGAGAAGGCCCTAGTTTTTGTTCCTAGAAAGGAGGGTTTGTGTTTTGGGGTAGAAAATGAGCATGGCTCTTTGAATGGGAATGAAAATCCTTTGTTTTGGAAGGTAACTCAAGAATTTTTTTGGGTTTCAAGTATTGGTTGTAATTTTTGTGGGTACTTGATTTGTAAAAGTGGCCTAATTAGGCCTAGTTTTGGGGTAAAAGTCATCATTCCGTATAGTTGGTCCAAAGGAGTAGTGTGATTATTTTTTATATGTTATGTAACTCTGAAAGGGTATCTGAATATGTGATTTTTTCCAAGTGTTTTGGTAAGTTTGGAAGTTAAGTCCAAAAAACAGGGTTTGGAGACCTAATTGGGGAAATAAGCCTAGTTGGTACCTAGTTTGGGGTTTGGGTATAAACAAGTCATTTGGGAGTTTTAATTCTATTGAATCAGGTTGTTTTGGGTAGGAGAAGACCCTAGGAACTGGAAAACCAAGTTGGAAAGGTTGAAGTCAAGTTTTGGTCCCTTGAGAGGGCTTAGTGTTGAAGGGTAAGTTGGTAATCCTCTGGGTTAAAGTTCAAAATCAGTTGATAATTGTGTGAAGACCCAACCACCTAAGAAGGAACTTGGAGGAATCCAAGGGGAATCGAGCTTAGATCAGGAGCCAAGTAGAATTAGAATCAGGATCCAGGGTTTTAGTGAAGAATCAGTAACTTAGTTTAATAATCAGTTTCTAGTAGTTCCACCTCCTTTTATGCATGCTCTTTCTTCAAATTCAGCCCAAAATAAACTCAAAATGAGGTAGTGTGTCTATTTTAAAAATCTTAAGGAATGAACAAAGAAAGTGTGTCTATTCTAGAACAAAATAAACTCACAAAACCAATGAGGCTTGCATTCACTTGTAATAGAGAACTGTCTCATAGAAGCATGCTCACAACCTGCAAACAAGATGCTTAGCATAAATAAGATTAATAGTGGAGCATATTGAAATATTGAAAAGTGTGTTACCTTATTGATCTTCTCTTTGTTTCAAGAATAGTTTAATATTCTCTACTTAACAGGGCCAACCACGCGAAGGTGGAAGCTCATTTGGCTCCTCTCCCCCCTCAATATCACTCTAAATTCTCCATTAACATCTAACATTCTTTCATCCATTAATGAAACATAACATTCATTCATTATCACATAAAATTAATTAACATATAACATTCATTAACACATATCATTCATTAACATTCATTAACACATATCATTCATTAACATTCGTTAACACATAATTAAATTCATTAACACATAAAATCCAGTTGTTAACATATAATAAGATTTGAATCATTTTTTTTTCTTTCTTTTTGAATCTTGGAGGTAAAGACTAAGTGGATGATCGTTGTCTTCATCATTTTCCCCCTCTTTAGTTCTTCTGCCCTCTGATCATGATCTAGTTAATGTATGCCTAGTCCTGTACTCACGATGCCTGTGCAAAGGGGGGTCCGTTGTAATAACAAAGAAATGGGTTAAATTCACGAGTTTTATTACTATTGTTACAAGTATTTCATTAATTAAAATAAAATTATAGGGGTTCTCTTTACCTGATGGGGCCACATCATCTTCCTGATCATTTTGTCTAGCCTTATCCTCAACATCTTGAGCACCCTCTAAATCCTCTGGAGTTGAAACATGAAAGATTACATTAATCAATACACAAATTGTAATTAAATTCATTTAAAGGAATAATAGTGGTCCTCTTTACCTGGTGGGGCCCCATCACGTTCCTAATGTTTTCTACCTGGATCATGCTCAACTTGCTCACCATGGTCTACATGCTCTAAAATAAAAACAAAAAATGTTACATTAATTACTACACCAATTTCAATTAAAGATGTTTAATTGTAATAATAATTACATGCTCACCCTCAACATCCTGAACACCCTCTAAATCCTTTAAAGTTGAAACACAAAAGGTTACATTAATTAATACACCAATTTCAATTAATTTTGTTTAAAGGAATAAATGTGATCCTCTTTACCTAGTGGGGCCCCATCATGTTCCTGATGTTGTCTACCTAGATCATGCTCAACTTTCTCACTATGATCTACATGTTCTAAAATAAAAACAAAAAAGGTTACATTAATTACTATACCAATTTCAATTAAAGATATTTAATTGTAATAATCATTACATAAAAAAAACTTGTTTAGCACATGAATACCTCTACTACTGGGATGCACACCACGACCTTCATCATGTGCAGGTTGTGTTCCACCCTGTGCAGGCTACATTCCAACGTCATGTGCATTGCTATGATTACTTGATTATTTAAAACAAATATAGTCATTGTTGGTATATGTGCAAAGTTTGATGACATGATGATATTGTATGTTGTCATTGATGTCAATATGCTGAAGTATGAACCGGTATATTGAAGAAAGCAAACTGGCAAGTGAATAGGTATGATGATGTGAACCGGTATATGTGAAAAGGTGAACCGGTATGTTGGAATGTGAACCGGTATATGCAAAGTTTGTATCGGAGTTTCATTTGATATGACTACCGGTTGGTAGTCTCAGCTTCAGGGTTTTCGGTTGATGCATTTCAAGTTTGTGTGGTTTGACCGACGACATCCTGTGATGAGTTAGCATTGAAATGAAGATGAGATCACGATTGCCATGTCAGCCTTATGCATGTGAAGAATCTTCTCAAGGATCTTGCATGAAGAAGATTGATTCTATCCACCTCGGGAATGTACAAAATCTCAGTAAATGGTGGAGAACGCACGATGGGTTATCAGCTTCCAGAAGTAGTGAAGAACGGACGATGGAGAGCATCTTGAGATTTGTTCAAGATTGTTTTACTCTATGCAATGTGATTAAACGGTCAGGATTGGACTGACTGTATTGATAACCTAGATGCTTAGGGTTTAGGTTTTTGGCTACCGACCTAATTGTTGTCTATAAGGTTGATGATGATTTGCATTGTAAAGTTGTTGGTAAATGTTGTGTGTGTATTCAAGTGTAGAGATACTTGATTCTTGCCAAACCAGTGCAGTGAGTTGAGATCTGCAGAGTGTAATTGTAGATGTAAAGGAACTAAAGTGGATATGCCTTGGCATTGAGTGTTGTTATCAGATCAGTGTACTACCTATTGACTTCTAACCATTTCAGCAGTTGAAAATCCTTTTACCGGGTAGCTTTAACAGGCTTTCTATAAATCCTTTAACAGGGTGACTCAAAATCATTGGGTTCTTCAAATCCTCTTGCGAGGTAACCTTTAACAGGGTTCTAACCTTTAACCGGGTATTTTCCCATCCCTTAACCGGGTGATCCCTAGCAGGATCAGTTCCTAGCAGAACCTGTTCTAAAGTCTTTAACCGGACTAGGATCCTAACAAAGCAGACTTCAGAAGAGTTCAAGAACAACTTGTGTGTATTCATCCCCACTGTCATTTTTCCCAATTGGGTTTCCATGTGAAAAATTAGTGTGTCATGTGTGATGCCTTTTCATGTGATGATTAGTGTTTTCTGTTAAGTGGTAAAGCATGCTGATCCAGTGGTCATTATATTTCTGATGATGTATTACTTGTTTATGCATATGGGTGAAGTGGAAATAAGGTATTAGGTTGTGTGAAGATCTAAGTGTTACCGGTTTATGTCTTTCATAGTCTCACTGTGTTTTACCGGTAGTGTCCTGATTTAGATCGGTGATGTTGTTTACCAGTTTGTGTAGTCTTTGTTGTTTAAGTTGTTGAAGAAGTTTTTGTCTATACTGATTCCCCCCCCTCTTAGTATCTATTGAGCATCTACTATTCATCATTATTCATCGGTCACATAATGTTGGAAATTACCATCGAATAGATTATTGCTCAAGTGTTCAATTTTAAATAATTTTCATTTAGCTTATTTACATGATTGATGGATGCACTGGATTCTTCTGTTTGCCAACTCAATCCTTTAGATGTTTAGCCACGACTCTATAGCCCTCCTGGAAGGCAATTTTCATGTCATCTTCTATGGGCACTTTGTTGAATTCTAAGCCCTGCATTTTTTGCTTAATATCATGAATTTTGCTTGTATTATTTAATGATTAAAAAAATTATTTGTAATTTATTATTTCGATGCGATATTTCATTTATTGATACTTACAATTCATGTGACAACTTTCATATAACCACAAGAGTTGAGTTTGTGTTTCCCGTACTTTTCTAGTCTTGCCTTAGTTGCCTTTGATGTGTCAAGAAGTCTATGAAAAGTTTAAAATATGTTAGATTATATAAATATAAAGAGTAACTAGTACATAATTACATTCTTAATACTATCACATATGCCTGGTGCTGTATTTCCTTTTTTCCTTTCAACTCTCTCCTTTGCATCCAAAATCAGGTCCTTCCACTCCCTCTCTAGAACCACAGGGGGATGCTTGTACTTTTTGTTCTTCTCTAAATGCGTCCTATACTGGTCCCTCACATACTTTAGATGTTTTCCATCTTGGTCAAGGACCTTGCTTTTCTCGAATGTGTCATTTCCGAACAACCCAACCAAACGGTTTATGAGCTCATCTTTTAACCTTTTTTCTTGCTCATTCCACTGTTTACGTATGGTGGGCCCGAAGATCTCCAATATAATTTTATTATATTTTTTTTTATAAAAAATATCATTTCCTGCAAACAAATCATGGTATGATTAGTCCAAAATGAGTGATTAATAAGTAAATTGAAATTACTCTATATAGCATAATAATTTTAAAGTACTCGGAACCTTCTCTATCTTTATGGGAAGCAAATCTTCGGTCACCACAAATGTGACTGGCAATGTTCCCGTACTAGCAATACGAGAAGATCCAAGAAATGATGGTATGGTATCACCACTAGTGGCCTCTGCATCCTCATGTACATGTCTTGTTGCAAAAAATGAATCCACTATGAAATGCTCTCAAGAAAGAACACTTCAAGAGAAATAAACACATAACAAAAGAGAGAGAAAAAGAGGGATCTACCAACTCTGGGGTCAGTATGATGTGCATTACTGGATGTCTGTATGCTGCATGTTTCTGACATTGCATTTGGCAATGTAGGTGGGGATGATGGGATCTGATGAGGCAACGTTTGCACAAGAACATGGACATCACCTAAAAAATAATACATTAAATATATGAGAAATAACACAGTGGTGCAGGAGCACCAAGAGCATAATGAGGAACTAGGACCAAATTTTTAAAGCAGTAGTTTTAATGTATGGAACATGGACATCACTTGAACTACTTGGAGTACCCTGATCATGGCCACCAGCTTGATGAGGATGCAATATTTCCTATAAAAACATGTACATATTTTAATTCCTGGCATAAAAGAGTATAAATTATAAACCATTTTTGAACTTATGTTATAATTAAAGATTTCATTACTGCTTACTTGCATGTTTTGTGCTCTCTACATCAATTATTACAACCTCTCTTTTATTGCATCAGTTTTAGGGACTTGGTATGCTAGAGCAATAATTTCTCTATTAACTTTTTTTTTGGATCTTTCTCATCATTGTGACAGGGTCTGTGGAATATGCGATGTCATCATCGCATAATGGTGATTCCACCATTGTATTGTCATCAGGTAATGTAGGTGCCTTTCCTTGAACATCCGTCTATGACAAGAATATTAGTAACATTGTCAAAATTAATCGAAAACCCTTAAGAAAAGAATATAATAATATAACATTTTTCTTCTATCTAGTTTGTACAATTACAATGAGGTTTAACTGCTGGGTAGAAGGGCTAGGAGATACATCCCTATCTATGCTATGTATTGGATGAATGTCTCCCTGTGACAAAGATTAAATATTAAAAAAAACATTAGCGAAATGAAACCAATAGACTTAGAAAAAAAACGTAATAATAAAATGGTATATTGGAGTCATTAATTGAAGGTTGGTTTAAATGGTATATAGTATGTACCATCCCCATGATAGTAACTTTGTTTGTATCTATGCAATTCAAATTGTAATCGATTAGCAGCTCTTCCCCTGCACTTATTGATTTTATCACACATACAAATACACAATTTCCTTGCGTGCCTAAAATATGCAATTGGGTTGCTTATTAGTTGACCCAGGTCATGTACTATTTATAAAACCTCCAATATTCCATGTTGCTTTTGGCTTTCCATCAATGTACATAGCCACTCTTTTACTTTGATCATTATCTTTCCAATGTATATAGTTCATTGAGAGTGCATACCTACACATACTTTTTTTATATCGAACAATCTGCATCCAATTTTTATAATTGTAACAAGGTCTGACATACTCCATCAATTCAACAACTTTGTTGTAATGGACCTTTATGCCATCCATGGAAAATAGGCCCAAACCATGTAATGATGATGGTGCTATGCAATATATCCTCTCGTTAACAAAAAAATCAGTGTTTATTGGAGGAAGTTCCTTGGGTACCCATTGTTTATGTAGATGTTTGTACCTCAAGGGCACCTTGATGTCGCGTATTCTCTCATCATCATAAGAACATGACCCCCCTCGAGCAAGAAAAAATTGCATGCGTTTATTTGATTTTCTCCTAATCTTTTGACCTCTAGTCGATCTCCCTCTTTTAGATGCACTACATGTCTCACTTTTGTCTCTTCTTCTTGAATTTCCCTCACTCGAGGAAGACAGATCTGACAAATACCTATTTGGTGGTACTTGCACTCCATCAAATGAAGAAGTTGGCCCTAAAGTTGATGTTGAGATTAAAATTTGAATAAGCCCAACTGGGGCCTCAAGTGTTGATAACTGTATTAGATTTGTTGCATATAGGAGGGTCGAGAAGGTGGAATGAGCTATAACATGTGGTTTCAATGAGAAAAAAAAATCAAAGTTTTGAGAAAATATTGTTGCTAAAATTTGGGTTATTATTAAAGAGAAAAAAAGCAATTAATAAATGGTTTCTATAGGGTGTTTTGACTTATACCTGTCGTTCCATGACACTGTGTAGGATCCTTGTCAAAGGGGTTCAGGTTCCTACATATGTAATTCATTTATCTTATGTTAGCTAAAAATTACATTATACGTATGCTAAAAATTACATAGTAGACAATATGAACAATATGCAGGGTTATGGCCAAGAAGAAGGGTTTTATTCTTAAGCTTGATCTCTCTAAGGCTTATGACTGGGTCGATTGGTATTTCCTCATGAAGGTTCTCTTGGCTTTTGGCTTCTTTAACAGATGTGTGGACCTCTTCAAGAAGCTTATCTCCTCTACTTCCTTTGTTGTTCTTGTTAATGGATCCCCCTCCCCTTTCTTTAAAGCCTCCAGAGGCTTGAGGCAAGGGGATCCCATCTCCCCTATTCTCTTCATCATTATGGTTGAATGCTTTGGTAGGTACATGGAAAGCATGGTGACAAGAGGTATCTTTAAAGATCTCCAACCCTCTTCTGCTGATCACACATGCTCCCACCAACAATTTGTGGATGACACCATCATTATGGGGGATTCAAGTATTTCGGAAGCCAAAATCCTTAAGGACACCCTATGCAAGTTTGCATCTGCTTCTGGCTAGCTTATCAATTGGGTTAAAAGTGAAGTGTTTTTCATCAACACTCCTGAGAGAAGATATCATAGAATTAGCAAAATTCTGGAATGTCAGATTGTTGATCTCCCTACTACCTACCTTGGCCTCCCCCTGGGTGTCGCTCCCCCTGATTCCTTTTGGAGTTCTTTGGTGGATAAATTTCAAAGAAAGCTTGTTGGTTGGAAAGGTTCTCTCTTAAATCAGGCTGGCAAGTTACAAATTCTCAAAGAATCCCTTCAAAGCATTCTTATTTATGCTCTTAGTCTCTTCAGATTCCCAGTTAAGTTTGTTGATGCTATAGAAAAAATCCAAAAAAAAATTCTTTGGTCTGGGGTTGAGGAAAAGAAGAGAATGGCTTTAGTGGCATGGGACAAGGTTTGTAGATCAAAAAGAAAGGGTGGTCTGGGTCTGAGGAGAATTAGGACCCTCAATGAAGCTCTTTTGTCTAAACAGATATGGAGATTGTTCCACTCTGAAAATGAGTGGTGTGAAATTTGGAGAAGTAAGTATCCTCTTCTGTCTTTATCTCTTTTCTCTTTCATTAATTCTGATTTCAGTATCAACGGGTCTCACATTTGGAATCATGCTTCTAAGTGTAAAGACAACATTGCCAAAGGGGTAAAATGGAGAGTTGGTAATGGTAGGAAAGTCAGATTTTGGGAAGATCCCTGGTTGCTTGATAAGCCTTTTCTGGAAATCCCTAATTGGGCCCCTTTTTCTGCCCCTTGTAAAAGATTTTTTGGTTCCTTGGTTGAGGGGTACTAGATAGGTGACAAATGGTAGAACATTGAAGGCATTCACCCTGGCCTCATCAATCTCAAGAAACACTTGTTTTTTGCTTGGCTGAATAATGAAGAAGAAATTCTTATTTGGAAATTTGAACCCAAAGGCAACATTACTATTTCTTCCATGTATGGAGTGCTGACTCCAGCCCCCTTAGAGAACCCCCTCTGGTCTAAAGCTTGGATTAAGGGTCTTATTCCAAAGATCAATATCTTCTACTGGACCATTCTCCAAAAAAAAAAATTGACTTTAGACAACCTGAAGATTAGAGGTTTTAATTTCCCCAATAGGTGTGCTTTGTGTCTTGAGGAGGAAGAGTCTGTGGACCACTTTGATATTCACTGTTCTTTCACTGTCTTAATTTGGGAAAGTTTTCTTAAGAAATTTTGTATGGAATGGGTGTTTCCTAACTCTATTCAAGATTTGTTCCATTCTTGGAGCTACCATTGGTCTAATCCCTCTTTGAGATCTTTGTGGCAGCTCTCTCTCCCTCACATCCTATGGGGGATTTGGAAAGAAAGAAACAACCGCATCTTCAGGGATACTTCTCTCCCCCGGGCTGTTGTTTTTCAGAAAATTCAAAGGGCAATAGTAGAGAACCTCAGGATCATTGGAGAACCTTGCAATCCTGTCAATTGCCTGGAAGCTCACATCCTCAACTCCTAGAACTTGAAGAGTGATGTTAGTATTGATTCTAAACAAAGTTAGGGATTTGAAGCTAAATGGTACTCTCCCCCTCATGGATGGCTCAAAATCAACTTTGACGATGCTGCTAAAGGCAATCCTGGTCCAACGGGATGTGGTGCAATTCTTAGAGATGAAAATGGCATTTGTAAGGAAATTGTTGTTGTTCCTATAGGTTTCCAAACTTGCCACATGGCGGAAGCTATGGCTGCTCTCCAAGGCATCCTTCTGGCTAAAAGGTGGAACTGTCCCTACCTCTGGATCGAGGGGGACTCTAATAATATCATTAACTGCCTTAAAGGAATTACTAAGGCTTCATGGACTATCAACAATATCATTAAGGTTTCTAGGGATCTCATTAACACCTTTGATTAATGTTTTATTTCCCACATTTATCATGAAGCAAATGGCCCCACTGACTGGGCAGCTAACATGGCGGTCACTCATGACAACATGATTACTTGGAAGGGTGAAGAGGATCTCCTCAATGATGCCAGATCGATCATTTTCATGGATCGATATAACTGCACCTCAAAGATCTTAAATGGATTATATAATGATTAATAGCATGACTTGGAGGGTTAATATTAATTATTATTGTGTCAGTACCAATAATGATAAGACGAATGCCACCTTCTCCCATGCTTTTTGGGTATTTGGGATTGCTTCAAGAATATTCTTTCCTGTAGCTATCTGCAACTCTCAATTTTCTGGTTTGAGCTATAAAATTATGGGAGGAAATAGGCATTGCTATGAGCCCAGTAATTGTAAGGAATGGAAACAAAAGGAAGAAATCTAGACTATCTTGTAGAAGCACGGGCTAACAAAGTGTATGGAAAGACTCCATGGGAGGGATGCTAAAATCACTAAGTTTTATAGTAAAAATTGGAGGAAGGGCACCCTGAAGATGGGAGATCAAACTATCTCCATTGATGAAGACCTCATTGCTCAGGTGACAGGTCTCTGGAGGGAGGGAAGTAATTTCTACAGGGACAAAAATCTTAGCAATGAGGCCATCGAGTGATACCCTAAAACTACTAAGGAGAAGAAGCACCTGGTTAAGCTTAGCAAGACCTACTACCCTCCCAGGGATTTTGCTAAGCCTTGGAGGGAGGTTCTATTTGCTATTATGCGTTACATCACTTTGGATGGCAGATTTACCAAAGTTTATGGCTACCATTTTGTCCTGCTCAACTATTTCAGGTTTGAAGACAAAGTTAACATACCCTATTTCTTGATTTGCTCAATGAATGCCACTATCAAAGCCCATAGATAGAACCCTAAGGGAGACACTACTATGCACCAAGGTCTTATGGTTTTAATCTATGATCATATTAAAGCTAATCAAATCACCCACCCCCAGCTTTCTATCTCTGATTCTGAGGAGGAAGGGTCGAACTCTGATTTTTCTATGGGTGAGGATTCTGATGGTGATTTGAAAAGTGAGACTGAGGAGAGTGTGGAGGACTCTGAAGCTGAATTTGGTAAGAAAAGAAAACAGGTGAGCATTAAGTGTCCTCTTCTAAGGGAAAGAAAAAAGGTAAAGAGAAGGTCTTCCAGATTCACTCTTCCTCCTCCTCGGAGGTCTACGAGGACTCTGAAAAGGATGACTCTCCGTCCCCTCAGAAGAAGAAAGCTAATTCTTCCTTTCAGAAAATGAAAAAGAAGAAAAGGCAGGGCAATTATGAGTTGGAGTCGGAGGACAAAGTTCTTAGTAAGGATTCTGATGCGGACCAAAAAGTTGAGGAGGAGATTACGGGGGATGGTTTCAACCAAAGTGTTGGTGGACATTTCGATAAGATTACCGATGGAGATGTTCCCAAAACTGATCAGGCTAAGGCTAGTGAAAAAATCCCCCCTTCAAACCCTTCTGTTGAGGGTTTGAAGGGGTTTGTGGACACCCTCAACTAGCTCATAAATAGTCACAAGAAAGTTATGGAGGAAAACAAGAAACTGAGTTATAGGGTTCAAATTCTAGAGACAATCAGCATCGGTGAAGGTAAATCCATGGCTGAGTATGTTGATAATCTGGGAAAGTCTATTGCTAGAGATGAAGAGATTAGGGATGCCTTGAACCCAAGGTTTGAGCAAGTGGAGAAGGCCTTGGAGGAAATAAAAACCAATGACACTGCTAGGGACCAAAGAATGGTGGATACTGACAACAAACTCAACAAAATTGAAACCTGTCCTAGAAGCATTGCTGAACAAAGCCATAACATTATGAAGGCCTCGACTAACAACACCAAAATCCTGATCAGTAAGCTAGAGAATGAGAAGGGATCCCTGGAGCAAGAACCTGACATGGAAGGAATGGGAGATGTGCAAGGACCAAGAATGAGGACCAGAGGCAAGAAGGAGAAAAAGGAAAACAAGGAAATTGAAGAGCTCAAAGTTGCTTTGGCAAATTATGACTTGTTGGTCATCAAGGCTGCTGATCTTCTAAAGTCTCTATAGGTGTTGTTAGCTGACTAGGTCTTTTATTTGGTTTTTTATGCTTTGATGTTCCTAGTCTTTTGTTGTCTATTCGATTTACTAGCCTTCTTGCTAGTCTTATGTATGTTGTCTTATGGTTGGTCTTGTTGTTCTTTGTTGAACTATCTTTTGCTCTTATGTTAAAGGTTTCTGGTCCTTAAAACCTATTTTTTAGATTAATCAGAACAATATGTAGACATCATAATTATTGTATATTTTTTTCCTTACCTTTCGTTTATCTAGAAAGTGCAGGGTCCTGAACAAAAGGGTTGGCGATGTCTGTAGTCAATTACCTGTTTCCACCAAGGATGACATAATCAGACAAAATATATACATATAATCAACATCAACAATTGAGCATCATAAGCATTACATGATACGTATATTTTATGCAAGTTTATATTTCAAAACGAATCTAAGAGATCATGGCAAGAAATAGAAAATCTCCTATGTGTGTTAGAGGTTTTGTTCAGTTTATATTGAATCCATTAAGTAGATTATAAACATTTGTATTCATAAGATGAAGTAAAAGTTGCAAATATTGAAACTTGTACTATCGGCCAAAGTTATCCTGATGAAAACACTTAGACAAAATGAGTAGCGCATGGTCGGGATATCATACACCTATGCATAAGCATGATAAGCTGAAGTCGAATGCATTGGTGGAAGTCATATTGATCATTTCCAAGGATCCAAGGAAGTTAGGTAGATCGGGGAAACATATACCGATTATGATCATCGGCAAAACATACACTGGCAGCAAAGGAAAAA
This sequence comes from Cryptomeria japonica, assembly GCF_030272615.1. Lineage (NCBI taxonomy): Eukaryota > Viridiplantae > Streptophyta > Pinopsida > Cupressales > Cupressaceae > Cryptomeria > Cryptomeria japonica. The sequence goes on along the minus strand of NC_081406.1, from coordinate 548,118,326 downwards.
TATTGTATTGCTGAAAGTTGTTGAGGCTATCTATAAGACTTATCCTGATGAACACAACCAAGGATAAAAGTGCATTGGTGAAGGTTATAACAAAGAAAGATCACCAATGTAGCCAAAGGAGTCAGGATGTATCATTTTGAGTCTCCTCGATGCTCGATGAAGTGATTGGTTAGATCATCGGGAAAGATTATACTGATGGAACATGATGTTGTGGGAAACGTTATACCAGAGGAAAAGGTCATCGGGAAAACTATGCTTGTCACCATGACACATTTGAAGTTACCCCGATGCCCGATGATAGTATCAGGTTCACATATACCAATAAAGCAGAAGGAGTGTCATCAACTTATGTTACCCCAACAGGAAAGATAAAATTTCTAAAAGGAAAAGGGATTTTTTTGATGGCGCCAAAAATGAAGTTTCATCAGAGAGACATACACCTATGAGCCATTGTCATATCAAAATTTAAAACTGAAACAATGAACTTTTATTAAATGCTTGCATTAGGTATATTTATTTATGGTTCACACGAGGTAGATTTATGATCATCATTACAATTTTTACATAGCAAAGCAATTGATAGAATAGAGAATTGAATTCCTGAGATTTAGAGAAAAAAATTATGATTGCAAAAATGGAGTCTTCGAGTTCCACATGAAAGAAAAGAGAGAGAAAAGCCTCTAAATCTAGGGTTAAGAAATCTAAGAAAGAAGAGGAAGCCTCGATTCAAAGACTGAACCAAGATATGATATAAAAAATGCAAGCACCAGTCTCTAAGTCTAGAACATCGAAACAACATTTGTCGGGGAGGGAGCAATTAGAAGATAAATACAAAAATATCAGAGATTTGTGGACCAAAGTGAGAGGATATGAATTGTTCATGTTTCACTACCTGAGAAGAGACAAGGAAATGCCACTATGCAACCCATGGAAGACCAATTTGGGTAAGCCGATTGTCCCAAATGTGTTTGTAAGTGTGAAATTGCTAGAAACCCTAGTGAAAAACTATAATTATGTGGGGAGGTATATTCAGGCCCCCAATGGAGATGCCTTTATTATGTTTGTTATTAGTACACTGAATAAAGTATTTAACCTGGATCCCAACCCTGATAAACCCTTGTCTTTCAGATAATTGGAAGAAGAATACCTCAAAATGGATACAACATATATTGGGTGGAAGGTAGCTATCCATATGAAGGAGGCAGGTATACTGACAAAATAAGATAGGCCACCATTCAACATTGAGTTATTTAGAAATTATGTACAATATACTTATATGTCTTGTGGGCAGTTAGGAGGAGTTGAAGTTCCTGATCTAATGAGTATTGGGCCATTAGTTTTAACCTCGGATATCCAAATGTATGAGCCCAGACCATTTTGTTATGCCTCTTATTTGGTAGAAAAATTACATGAGGGTTTCCTAAACCTTAGGGATAACAAAATCCCTAATTTCAAGTTTTATTCATTGTCTATGCATTTAGTATTGTTTTATCGACATTTCAGGGGTATGTGGCCTGAGGAGTTAGTGCTTAATACTGAAAATAGGGAAGGGGAGGAACAACTAGTTCAATTATGGACTTCTATTTGGGACTCTCGTTATGTGAGATCAAACTACATAAAATTTGAAGAGTGGATAGTGAAACCATTATACAGGATGTACAGAGTTCCTTGTGATGGATCAATTTCAAATGAGATTAAGGCATTTTTAAGGCCTAAAGATTTTGATGATAGGCAAATTGTGAATCCTAACTAGGGAGATTGGTACATGGACCAGAACTTTACTTGTTTTAGGATCTATGGATTTGAAGGAAGCCCATACATGTTACCAAAATGTGTTCCTGATAGAATAGCATATTTGGAGATTGTAAGACAATTAAGTGTCTCAAATGCTAAACACTTTGGAGATCAACATAAATAGGCTTTCTTGACCGAAACTCTTAGTTTTGGAGATTTCACTATTGTTTCTATAAAGGCATATGAAATAATTGATAGAAAGTTAATGGAGGAGTATAATTTGTTTGAACATATTGCAAGAAAAAAATATGATACGGAGGGGTACATCCACTCCTATAAGAAAAGACAAAATCTAGGAGGTTATTTGCACTTGAGTTTGGAAGCATAAGACATGTTCAAAAATATGGAAGATGTAGAAGCACAAGAGGTAATTGATAATTTGAATAGAGAGCTGGAAGAAAAGAAACAAAGGTTGATGGGAATGGAGACAAAAGAAGAGATGTCAGAAAGTGAACTAGATGACCATGACGTTGTTTCTAGATATTGGGCAAAGGAATAAGAAGAAGAACCAAATGAAAATGAGAAAATTATGACTAAGATGGAGATTCATGCAGATTCAAGGTTAGAGGAACTTTCTTCTTTTGTAGTAGATGATGTATTTGTGAAATCTAAAGAATTCAAATCATTTCTCTATAATTTCAAAGGCAAAAGGTTGAGGGAATCTATCCACATATAACACCTAAAAATGAGGTAGAGTTGTTGAAAAGGTTAAAGGAGGATATAGAAGCAGAGTTGGTTACAATGAATCCCCAAAAAGGGAGGAAATTACTTATAGAAGCTGAAGTAATTCTGTTTCTAGGATGGGATTTGAGTGCATCTTTTATTTTTGACAGTCTATTACACTCTGACAACAAAGATTTCAAATTGGACATTCAAGGATTAAATGATGTGTTTATTGGATCCAGGTTTGACCAAGATGAGAAAGCCATACTACTATGGGCATTGTATCCTCTGAATAAAAGGCCTAAAATTATTGATTTGGATAAAGCATTTGGCCATATGATGAAATTGAAATTTGGGGAAATTGATCCCATTGTTTCAGTAGACATTGGAGTCGACATTTCAAAGTTTAATAGAGCACAAATAATTAGAATAGTAATGGAAAGATATCAATACAAAGGATTGTATGAGGAAACCATAAGAAGAAGTGGAAAATCTATGCCAATGATACTTTCCCCTGATAATTTGAAATAGAAAAAGAAATGTGAAGCGCTGCAACAATAAAATCAGTTAATTCTTAAACAAATGCGGAATGTAAGAGTCATTGATAGTGCCTCTTTTCTATTGAATAAAAGATTTGAAAATTTGAAAGGATATTTGGAAGATTTCTAGGTTGTTTTTCAAAAGAATATGGACAATGCTATATTACATAATATGATAAAGAATAGATTGGGAACCAGATTACATGACAAGACTTTGGACGAGACAGATGCTAAAGAAATTGAGAAGATCAAACAACTGCTTACAAAACATGAAAAATTTGAGGGAGAGTTACAAACTAAATATGATGAATGTAAAGACATAGTCCATCATGGTATCCAAGTGCTAACTGGTGAGAGGGGAGAATCCAAGGATAAATACAAGTGGATTTCAGAATGCCAAAATTTTTTATATTCACTATCGTGGAATCTGGAGGTGTCCTTGCCGAAGCAAGACTAATCCCCCAGTGTGTACAACCCACTCACAAGGTAGCAACACACACAAAGTTAACACAGCCGGGGACTCGAACTCAAGACCATGGGGAGCATACCCACGCCTTAAGTTGCAATCCACGACCGGGTGAGCTAGGGTCGAAGCCTTAGAATGCCAAAATTGACTTAGTGCTATCTGATTAGATGGAATTGATTTGGAGGAAACAATTATACAAATGGAACAATATGTCACATGGGAGATCGATGTTAGGGACCTAATCCATGATGCAGACACCTACAAATCAGTAAAGTACTTGGAGCATATTAAAAAATGTGGTGAGATACTTGGGGATTGAATTTTTTTTCAAATATTTCAAAATGTTATCTTCAATGCTTTTATGTAATATGTCTAGTAGTTAAGTTAGTTTTAGTCAGTTATTTTTAGTTAGGAGTTTAAGTCTTAGTTAGTTTAATTCCAAATGAAAGGGTATGCCCTTTCATTTTGGAATTGAATCCTCATCTATTTATAGGGGATACTTTTGATGAGAAGATATTCATGATCTGTTAGACAATTCAAATAACCAGAAGACAACTGAGAGGGGGGGAGTGAATCAGCTGTCATAGATTACTGGAACCATTAGCAATTTAAAATTTAATATCGGAACCCAAAACATTAATACCAGAATAGAAGTTAAACCAATTAAGCATAAATAGTAATAATAGAATAAATACCATCCACATAACACCAATATTTGTATGTGGAAAACCCGGTAAAGGGAAAAACCATGGTGGGAAGCCTACCCACAGTCAAAATAATACTTCTGTAGTAAGTATGTAAATTACAATTGATGGGTCTGCACTTGTAGGAAGGCCAACAACCTAGAGGATACTACTCATCACAAAAGGAGCCTCACTAACTACATAGAAATCCATACTACAATCTAGAGAAGTGCTCAACTGTAAAAGATAGCATCTCATGCCTGAGTACAGTTCTAGTTAAGCTCAATACCAAATGACTAAATTGTCTTACATAAACCCAATTTGATCTTCAATGATCGACCAAATCCTCTACCTGAATGATATTATATTATTTCTACATTACATTCCTTGACCATGACCTCTAACCATAACCATGATGATCTACAATGAGATCTTACATCTATATATACAAATCCTCGACCATAAATAATTAGGTCGACCACTAGATAATAAACCAATTACATAATTACAAACCATGTCGGCCTTAGAACAAACAAATAATATCCAACACATAAGACATCCTATAAATACATCAAGAGGCCCAATCCACATGTTACATTAAAGTCGGTCCATAACCTAGATCAACCAGGACCCAGTATAGGTCCATACACTACAACAATGATCTCCATTCGCTAAGTCTCGAACATGATCACCAACAACATCCAAAAATGCCACCAGAAGCTATACCAACACCACTCATGCAATTAATCAAAGATCTTTATCAAAAGCTCTACTAGTGAAACCCTTGCCCGAACCAAAAAATAAACTTCTAAGCAAACAGGATAGCATCCAATCACCAGACCAAAACCAACTGACCAAATATGAGAATGAGTATCATGAACAAGCCAATTCCATCACCAAACTATAGCGGATCCTACCGGATCATGTTGGATCCAAATCAACTAGAAACCACTCAACCTCCCAGGACCAGAAGGGTGTCGGTAAAGCATCCAAACAACTAGTATTGGCATCAATGAAAAAACATCAATGCAACACATTATCAATTCCACCAAATGGCCAACAATCTTCCCCTTTGGCATTGATGGCAACACTAGCTGTGAAAAAGATCTAAGTATCAAGAAATGCCAAACAAGTCTCCCCCAATGGAAGACAACCAACAATCTCCTACATACAACTCTAAATGATAATATCTCTCCCTTTGCTTTTCTTATTCATATCTCTATCCCCTTTGACTTTTTCTTTTTCTTCCTTTGTCTTTTTCACATCAATATCTCTCTCCCTTTGACATTAATGCCAGGAATCTGACAAAAATATCAAAGCAAAAATATAAACCATTGAATCACAAAGATAACTACTCCTTCTGAGTAGTAGCATCCCACATTAGTGCTGAAATGAATAGTATCTTTGATAGTGTATGCCAGACTGATGTCAAACCACATCAATAAAGTCTCTAGCGGAGGGGCAAAAACTTCCAATCTATCTCTCAGGTACTCAAATGATTCCTTGGGAAAAGGTTTAATGAAAATATCTGTAATCTTCTCTTTAGTGTTCACATAAACTAGTCTAACTTCATTTGCTTCCACCTTTTCCTTCAAAAAGTTATACTTGATAGATATGTGCTTTTTTTTAGAATGAAATACCGGATTCTTTGATATATCAATAGTAGCAAAGTTATCACAGTGAATAACTACCGGTGCATCATAATCTACCTTTATATCCTTCAACATTTACTTCATCCATAAAACTTGTGTATAGCTAGTAGCCGCAACAACATACTCAGATTTAGCAATAGATAAAGAAGTACATGACTGCTTCTTGCTAATCCATGAAACCAATTTCTTTCCAAGAAAGAAAGCTCCACCAGAAGTGCTTTTCTGATCATCAACATCTCCAACCCATCAGCATCTGTATATGCACATAAAGTAAAGTTATCATACTTAGGGTACCACAAGCCATATTTTGATGTACCTTGCAAGTATCTAAAAATCCTTTTCACCACAATCTCATGATTTTCTCTAGGATCACTTTGAAATATTGAAACAATATAAACAACATTCATAATGTCAAGCCTAGTCCGAGTCAAATAAAAAAGACCTCCAATCATAGATTTGTATCTTGTAGGATTTACCAGTGTAGAAACATCTTTTCTTGTCAATTTCTCACTTGTAACCAGAGGAGTACTTGCCGGTTTAGAATCTCCCAAACCAAATTTATTCAACAATTCCTTAGCATATTTAGTTTGACAAATGAAAATACCTTTGTCAGTCTAAGTAATCTGCAATCCTAAGAAAAATTTCATCTCACAAATCATAGACATCTCAAATTCTTTCTCCATATTCTTAGAAAATTCTATGCATAACTTATCTTCACCTCCAAAAAAAATGTCATCAACAAATACTTCAATAATCAGTATTTCATTATTAGTGATCTTATAATATAAATTACTGTCAACACTTCCCTTAGTAAAACCAAGCTTCAAAAGATATTTATCCAACCTTGCATATCAAGCTCTAGGTGATTGTTTCAATCCACATAAAGCTTTCCTTAACCTACAAACCACATTTTTATCATCTGATAGTGAAAAACCACCAAGTTGCTCAATAGAAACTTCCTTATCAAGATCCCCATTCAGAAATGCACATTTAACATCCATCTGATAAACCTTGTAGTTTTTATAAGCAGCATAGGCAAGAAATAATCTTACAACTTCAATCCTAGATACAAGTGCAAAAGTCTCTCCATAATCAATTCCTTACTTCTGAGAATATCCTTTACAAACCAATCTAGCCTTATTCCTTAAAACTTGACCATTGTCATTCAATTTATTCCTAAAAAACCTATTTAGTTCTAATAACATTTTTATTTTTAGGCCGGGGAACCAAGGTCCATGTGTTATTTTTCTCAATCTGATCTAATTCTTCTTCCATAGCTTTCAACCAATATTCATCTTTACATGCCTCAATTACTGATACCGGTTCAACTTGTGAAATTAAACATACCTCATTAGTTGCCAGTCTTCTTCTTGTCATCACTCCATTACTCTTATTCCGAATGATCTGATCTTCAGAATGATTCATTCTTACATACCTAGCAGTCTTCTGACTTTCTGTTCCTCTTCCATGCTCTTCAGTTACTGTAGAATTATTTGATACTATCGAAGTAATTGGTTCAACACTCTGTTCCAATAAAGGTGCTATTGGTTCAGATATAATCATTTCCACTACCGGTTCCTTCTCATAAACTCTAATTTGACTTCTGTTTAGCTCATCTACTTTGACATTAGCACTCTCCAGAGTTCTCTGCAATCTCTTGTTATAAGATCTTAATGATTTTCTTTCATTAGAATAACCAAGAAATATGGCTTCATCACATCTAGGATCAAATTTCACAATGATATCATCTCTCTTGATATAGCATTTACTACCAAAATTTTTGAAATACTTAACTGTAGGTATATTGCCAAACCATAATTCATAAGGTGTCTTATCAGTTTCTCCTTTGATATGTACTATGTTGAATGTATAAACCACTGTGCTCACTACTTCTCTCCAGTAGATATGAGGTAGATTAGCTTCCATTATCATTGTTCTGGCAACATCCAAGATAGTTATGTTCTTCCTTTCCACAACTCCATTCTGCTAAGGTGTTCAAGGAGAAGAAAATTGTCATCTTATACCATGCTTCTCACAAAAGTTATTAAACTCACCGGATGTGAATTATCCACCATGATCTGATCTCAAACATTTAATCTTCAATCCTGTCTCAGTTTCCACTTTAGCCTTAAAATATTTTAAACTTTTCAAATGCTTCAGATTTTTCTTTTAGAAAAGTAACCCACATCATTCTAGAATAATCATCAATGATTAGCATGAAATATCTATCACCTTGAAAACTTTTAACTCTACTAGGGCCACACAAATCAGTATGAATAAGATTAAGAACATCATTTGATTTATCTTGTATACTCCTAAAAGAGGTTCTGACCTATTTATCCATTTGATATTCTTTACATACCGGATTATAGGGCTTCATAATCTTAGGTATATCCCTGACTGTCCTAGTTGAACTGATCTTCATAATGGAATCAAAATTCACATGACACGGCCTTTATGCCATAGCCAACTCTCATCAATCTATGTGATTAAACATGTCTTCTCACTAGAGTTCAAATGAAATATATTACCTTTTGTCTATGTATCGGTTACAATCTCCAAGCCAGATCTGTTAATGATTTTGCATTTTCCATCCTTGAACTGTAATTGAAATCCCTTGTCTACCAATTTTCCTACACTCAATTATTCTTGAAACCTTCAACATAATAAACATTGTCAGTATTCTTCTTACCACCCAATGATATAGTTCCTTTTCCTTTGATCATACATGGTTTGTCATCTTCTTTTATCTCCAGTCATATGATGTGAACAACCACTGTCAATTACCCATTCATCCTTGTCTTCAAATTTAGCAGCAAGTGCCTTCTCTTTAGGTACATTCTCTTCTAGTGCCGGATCATCTTACTTGATAGCTAGGAACACTCATTCCTTCCCATTGTTGGAACAACTAGCAGAGTCTTTTGTAGGTTCATCATTAGAATTAGTAATGTGTTCCTCATCCGCTATGTAGCATGATTTGTCTCTGTTTTTCTTGTATTTATACTTGTTTGGATATCCAGGGTTAGGGTTTAAATGATCTTCTAGTTCTTTCTTCAAATATTGAATTCCTTTTAGGACATCTAGATGCAAAATGACCAATCTTATTACATGCCAAACTTTGAAAGGTACTTTTCCTTTATACTTACTTCCTACCAGTCCTTTAGGTACTCTTCTAGCAAATAGTGCTTCTAGTTGTTCAAACTCATCATCTTCTCTTTTCATATCTTCTAATCCTTTTCCATACAAAGCTTTCCAGTCTTACTTACTGGTTGTAGATGTAGATGCATGAAAAGTAGGTTCTGACTTCACACCTCCAAAAGGTCCAAATTCTTCAAGCTCAAAAGCAGATAGCTTCCCAACCAAAGTATCTTTGTTGACAAATTTTTAGCCATTGTTCTCAACTCTTTAATAGAAGTAGCCTTCATTTTGTAATCTAGTGGTAGGGCTCTTAGGACTTTAGAAACAATTTCATCTTTTCTTAGAGTTCCACCACAAAATCGAATTCCCATAACAATCTCATTTACCCTTTCCATGAATGCAACAATCCTTTCATCTTCTTCCATCTTTAGGTTTTCATATCTCACCTGGTAACCATCAATTTTAGCAATCTTCATTGTAGGGTCACCTTCATTAAGAGTCTCCAAATTATCCCATATAGCCTTTCCAGATGATTTGTCGGTTAATCTCATTATTTTCTGATCAGAAAGTGCACACAAGAGGGCTTCTCTTTCTCTACAATCATTCTCAAGCTCTTTGTCCAAGTTTTCCAGAGGAGGATTGTCAGATCCCAGATTATAGGGTGTGACACCATTTTGTGTGATCTCCCAAATCTCCTTGCCAAGACATCTCAGATGAGTCTCCATCTGAATCTTCCATATTGTGTAATTTGTTCCATCAAGCCTCGAGATATCCCTCTGGAAGATAGCTCCAGAAGAACTGAATGAACTTGAACTGTTAGTCACCATAAGATCTTCCTCAAGCGGTTAAGCTTTCTGCAGAGAGGACCAAAGCTCTAATACTAATTGTTATATAGTTCAAATAACCAGAAGACAATTGAGAGGGGGGGGGGGGTGAATCAGTTGTCACAGATTACCGAAACTATTAGCAATTTAAACTTTAATATTGGAACCCAAAACACTAATACCAAAATAATAGTTAAACCAATTAAGAATAAAGAGTAATCACAGAATAAATACCATCCACATGACACCAAGATTTGTATGTGGAAAACCCGGTAAAGGAACCACCATGGTGGGAAACCTACCCAGAGTCAGATAATACTTTTGCAGTAAGTATGTGATTTACAATTTAGGGGCCTGCACTTGTAGGAAGGCCAATAGCCTAGAGCTCACTGCTCATCACAAAAGGAGTATCACTGACTAAATAGAAATCTAGACTACAATTCGGAGAAGTGTTGAACTCCAAAATATAGCATCTCCTATGCCTAAGTACAGTTCTGGTTAAGCTCAATACCAAAGGACTAAATCCTCTTACATAAACCCAATTTGATCTCCAATGATTAACCAAATCCTCTGCCTGAATGATATTATATTATTTGTACATTACATCCCTTGACTATGACCTCTAACATAACCACGATGATATACAATGAGATCTTACATCTATATATACAAACCCTCAACCATAAACAATTAGGTCAGCCACCAGATAATAAACCAATTACATAATTACAAACCATGTCGGCCTTAGATGAAACAAATAATATCCAACATGTAGGACATCCCAAAAACACATTGAGAGGACCAATCCACACGTTACATTAAAGTCAGTCTATAACCTAGATCAATCGGGACCCAGTATAGGTCCACACGCTACAGCAATGATCTCCATCCGCCAGAAGCTACACCAGAAGCTACACCAACACCACTTATGATATTGATCAAAGATCTTCATCAAAAGCTCTGCTGGTGAAACCCTCACATGAACCATAAACCAAACTTCTAAGCAAACAGGATAGAATCTGATAACCAGACCAAAACTAATTGACTGAATATGAGCATGAGTATCATGAACAAGCCAATTCTATCACCAAACTATACTGGAGTCTACCATATCATGTTGGATCCAAATCAACCAGAAACCAATCATCCTACCGGGACCAGAAGGGTGTCGGTAAACCATCCAAATAACTAGTGTTGGCATCAATGAAAAAACATCAATGCAACACATAATCAATTCCACCAAATGGCCAACAGATTAAAGGAGAAAAGAAAAGAACATTCCGGTATGGTAACCTAATTGTATGTTTAATGCTATTTTTCATCAATGAGACTCCCGATTTTAGGAAGAGAAAATGGGCATTTGATATCCTAGTAGGGAGGCAACTAAAATAGTTTATTACTACATTGGGTAGTCAGAGAGATGATAAAGTTATTGGCCATTTGGTGGAATTGATTATGTGTTGCATTGATGTTTTGTCATTGATGCCAACACTAGCTATTTGGATGCTTTACCGATACCCTTCTGGTCCCAGTAGGTTGAGCGGTTTCTTGTTAACTTGGATCTGACATGATCTGGTAGGCTCCAGTATAGTTTGGTGATGGAATTGGCTTGTTCATGATACTCATGCTCATATTTGGTGAGTTGGTTTTGGTCTCGAGATCTGATGCTATCCTGCTTGCCTATAATCTTGGATTTTGATTCCAGCGAGGGTTTCATAGGTAGAGCTTTTGGTGGAGATCTTTGATGAATTGCATAAGTGGTGTTGGTGCAACTTCTAATGGAGTTTCAGGATGTTGTTGGTCATGTTCGAGACTTAGCAGATGAAGATCATTGATGAAGATCATTGTTGTAGCCCGTGGACCTTTTTTTTTTTGGTCTTAGGCCGACATGGTTTGTAATTATGTAATTTGTTTATTGTTTGGTGGTTGACCTGATTGTTTATGGTCGAGGGTTTGTATATACAGATGTAAGATTTCATTGTAGATCATAATGGTTATTTTAGAGGTCATGGTCAAGGAATGTAATGTACGAATAATGTAATATCATTTAGGTAGAGGAGTTGGTCAATCATTGGAGATCGAATTGGGTTTATGACAGAGGATTTAGTCCTCTGGTATTGAGCATAACTAGAACTGTACTTAGGCATAGGAGATGTTATGTTTTATAGTTCAACACTTCTTCGGATTGTATTCTGGATTTCTATGTAGTCAGCAAGGTTCCTTTTGTGATGAGTAGTGCACTCTAGGATGTTGGCCTTCCTACAAGTGCAAGCCCCTAAAATGTAATTCACATACTTACTGCAGAAGTATTATATGACTATGGGTACGTTTCCCATCGCGGTTTTTCCCTTTACCGGGTTTTCCATGTACAAATATTGGTGTCATGTGGATGGTATTTATTATGTGATTATTGTTTATTCTTAATAGGTTTAACTTCTATTTTGGTATTAATGTTTTGGGTTTCAGTATTAAAGTTTTAATTGCTAATGGTTCTGGTAATCCATGACAACTGATTCACCCCCCCTCTCAGTTGTCTTCCAGTTATTTGAACTATCTAACAATTGGTATCAAAGCTTTGGTCCTCTCTGCAAAAAGCTTAACTTCATGAGGAAGATCCTATGGTGACTAACAATTCAAGTTCATTTGGAGCTATATTTCAGAGAGATATTCCTAGGCTTGATGGAACAAATTACACATTATGGATGATTTGGATGGAGACTCATCGTAGATGTCTTGGCAAGGAGATTTAGGAGATCACATAGAATGGTGTCACACCTTATAATCTGGGATTTGGCAATACTCCTCCAATAAACCTAGACAAGGAGCTTGAGAATGATTGTAGAGCAAGAGAAGCCCTCTTGTGTGCACTTTCTGATCAACAAATAATGGGATTAATTGACAAATCATCTAGAAAGGCAATATGGGATAAGTTGGAGACTCTTAATGAAGGTGACCCTACATTGAATATTTCTAAACTTGATGGTTACCGAGTGAGATATGAAAACATGAAGATGGAAGAAGATAAAAGGATTACTGCATTTATGGAAAGGGTAAATGAGATTATTATGGGAATTCAATGTTGTGGTGGAACTCTGAGCGAAGATGAAATTATTTCTAAAGTCCTGAGAGCCCTACCAGTGGCTTACAAAATGAAGGCTACTGCTATTAATGAGTTGAGAACAATGGCTAATACATCTGTCAACATAGATACTTTGGTTGGGAAACTATCTTCTTTTGAGGTTTAAGATTAAATGTTTGAGATCAGATCATGGTGGTGAATTCACATCTGGTGAGTTTAACAATTTTTGTGACAAGCATGGTATAAGAAGACAATTGTTTGCTCCCCGGACACCTCAGCAGAATGGAGTTATGGAAAGGAAGAACAAAACTATCTTGGATGCTGCTAGAACAATGATAATGGAAGCTAGTCTACCTCATATCTACTGGAGAGAAGTAGTGAGCACAACGGTTCATACATTCAACAGAGTACATATCAAAGGAGAAACCGGTAAGACACCTTATGAATTATGGTTTGGAAATACACCTACAATTAAGTATTTCAGAATTTTTGGTAGTAAATGTTATATCAGGAGAGATGATATAATTAGAAAATTTGATCCTAGATGTGATGAAGGTATATTTCTTGGTTATTCTAATGAAATCAAAGCATATAGATGTTATAATAAGAGAGTGCAAAGAATTGTGGAGAGTGCTAATGTCAAAGTAGATAAGTTGAACAAAAGTCAAATCAGAGTTTATGAGAAGGAACTGGCAATAGAAATGATTATATCTGAACCAGTAGCACCTTTACTGGAATAGAGAGTTGAACTAGTTACTCCAGCAATATAAGAGAACTCTACATTAACTAAAGTACACGGAAGAGGAACATAAAGTCAGAATATTCCTAGGTATGTGAGATTGAATCATTCAGAAGATCAGATCATTGGGGATAAGAGAAATGGAGTGATGACAAGAAGAAGACTGAAAAATAATGAGTTATGTTTAATTTCACAAGTTGAACTAGTATCAGTAATTTAGGCATGTAAAGATGAATATTGGTTGAAAGCTATGAAAGAATAATCAGATCAGATTGAGAAAAATAACACATGGATCTTACTTCCTCAACGTAAAAAATAAAATGTTATTGGAACTAAATGGGTTTTTAAGAATAAATTGAATGAGGATGGTCAAGTTATAAGGAATAAGGCTAGATTGGTTTGTAAAGGATATTTTCAGAAGGAAGGAATTGATTATGGAGAGAACTTTGCACCTATACCTAGGATTGAAGCTATAAGATTATTTCTTGTGTATGTTGCTTATAAAAACTACAAGGTTTATCAAATGGATGTTAAATATGCATTTTTGAATGGGGATCTTGATGAGAAAGTTTACATTGAACAACCTGATGGTTTTTCACTCTCAAATGATACACATATGGTTTGCAGGTTAAGGAGAGCTTTATATGGATTGAAACAAGCACCTAGAGCTTAGTATGCAAGGTTGGATAAATATCTTTTGAATCTTGGTTTTACTAAGGGCAATGTTGACAGTAATTTATATTATAAAAACACTAATGATGATATACAGATTATTCAAGTATTTGTTGATGACATTATTTTTGGAGGTGAAGACAAGTTATGCTTATAATTTTCTAAGAATATGGAGAAAGAATTTGAGATGTCTATGATTTGTGAGATGAATTTTTCTTAGGTTTGCAGATTACTCAGACTAACAAAGGTATTTTCATCTATCAAACCAAATATGCTAAGGAATTATTGAAGAAATTTGGTATGGGAGATTCTAAACTGATAAGTACTCCTATGGTTACAAGTGATAAATTGACAAGGAAAGATGTTTCTGCACCAGTAAATCCTACAAGATACAAATCTATGATTGGAGGTCTGCTTTATTTGACTTAGACTAGGCCTGTCATTATGAATGTTGTTTATATTGTTTCAAGATTTCAGAGTGATCCTAGAGAAAATCATGAGATGGTAGTGAAAAGGATTTTTAGATACTTGCAAGGTACATCGGAATATGGCTTGTGGTACACTAAGGATAATAACTTTACTTTATGTGCATATACAAATGCTGATTGGGCTGGAGATATTGATGAACAGAAAAGTACTTCCAGTGGAGCTTTCTTTCTTAGAAAGAAGTTAGTTTGATGGATCACCAAGAAGCAGTCATGTACTTCTTTATTTGCTGGTGAAGCTGAGTATGTTGCTACTGCTACTAACTATACACAAGTTTCATGGATGAAGCAAATGTTGAAGGATATAAAGGTGAATTGTGATGCGCCGGTAGTTATTCACTGTGATAACTCTGATACTATTGATATATCAAAGAATCCAATATTTCATTCTAAAACAAAGCACATATCTATCAAGTATAAATTTTTGAAGGAGAAGGTGGAAACAAATGAAGTTGGACTAGTTTATGTGAACTCTAAAGAGAAGATTGTTGATATTTTCACTAAACCTTTGGCCAAGGAATCATTTGAGTACTTGAGAGACAGATTGAGAGTTTCTTCCCCTCTAGTAGAGACTTGATTGATGTGGTTTGGCACCAGTCCGACATGCATTATCAGAGATACTATTTATTTTGGCACTGATGTGGGATGCTACTGCTCAAGGGGAGTAGTCATCTTTATGATTCAATGGTTTATTTTTTTTCTTTGATATTTTTGTCATATTTCTGGCATTGATGTCAAAGGGGGGGTGATATTGATGTGAAAAAGAAAAAGAAAGTGAAAAAGAAAAAGAAAAAGACAAAGAAAAAGAAAAAGAAAAAGAAAGTGAAAAAGAAAAAGAAAGGGGTAGTGATATTGTTGTGAAAAAGGAAAAGAAATTCAGAGCTTTACAGAGATATTATTTACAGGGGGAGATATTGATAGTTAGAGCCATTTGTGGGAGATTGTTGGTTGTCTTCCATTGGGGGAGACATCTAGTGTTGTCATCAATGCCAAAGGGGGAGATTGTTGGCCATTTGGTGGAATTGATTATGTGTTGCATTGATGTTCTGTCATTGATGCCAACATTAGATGTTTGAATGCTTTACTGACACCCTTCTAGTCCCTGTAGGTTGAGTGGTTTCTAGTTAACTTGGATCCGACATGATCCGATAGGCTCTGATATATTTTGGTGATGGAATTGGCTTGTTCATGATACTCATGCTCATATTTGGTTAGTTGGTTTTGGTTTGGAGATTGGATGCTATCTTGCTTGTCTAGAAGCTTGGTTTCTGGTTTCGGCGAGGGTTTCACCGACAAAGCTTTTGGTGGAGATCTTTGATGAATTGCATAAGTAGTGTTGGTGTAGCTTTTGGTGGAATTTCAAGATGTTGTTGGTGATCATGTTCGAGACTTGGCGGATGAAGATCATTGTTGTAGTATGTGGAACTATACTTGGTCTCGGTTGATTTAGGTTATGGACTGACTTTAATGTAACGTGTGGATAGGACCTATTGATGTATTTTCGAGATGTCTTATGTGTTGATATTATTTGTTTGGTCTTAGGATGACATGGTTTGTAATTATGTAATTGGTTTATTGTCTTGTGGTCGACCTCATTGTTTATGGGCGAGGGTTTGTATATATAGATGTCAGATGTCATTGTAGATCATCATGGTTATTTTAGAGGTCATGATCAAGAAATGTAATGTGCAGATAATGTAATATCATTCAGACAGAGGAGTTGGTCGATCATTCAAGATCAAATTGGGTTTATGAAAGAGGATTTATTCCTTCATTATTGAGCTTAACCAGAACTGCACTTAGGCATACGAGATGTTATCTTTTGTAGTTCAATGCTTCTCTGGATTATAGTATGGATTTTTATGTAGTCAGTGAGGCTCCTTTTGTGATGAGCAGTGTGCTCTAGGCTATTGGCCTTCCTGCAAGTGCAAGCCCCTCAATTGTAATTCATATACTTACTACAAAAGTATTATCTGACTGTGGGTAGGCTTCCCACCATAGTTTTTGCCTTTATCGAGCTTTCCACGTACAAATATTGGTGTTATGTGGATGGTATTTATTCTATGATTTTTGTTTATGCTTAATTGGTTTATATGCTATTCTGGTATTAATGTTTTGGGTTTCGATATTAAAATTTAAATTGCTAATGGTTTTGGTAATCTGTGACAACCGATTCACCCCCTTCCCCACTCTCAGTTGTCTTCCAGTTATTTGAACTATCTAACAAAAGTATGGGTATACTTTAAAGCATTTCAAAAGGCTATGAAATCTAGGATGAGGGTTCCCAAGCACATCATCGAGAAATATTCAACTGACATATGCTTCATGGTCAAGAAAGATGAAACCTTGATGGAAGGTGTAAAACCCTAGAAGATTTGGATTGAGGAAATGGGTTATGAAGTTTATGCACATATTTTTGATGCTTATGCACAAATGCTAATTGATGCAAGGGTACATGAAATTGTCAAAACCTTCGGCACTACTAAATAAAACAAGCAAGAGGTTGAAACTGAGTTCAACCAGAAGAAGAGAGAGAAGAAGGAAGGAAAGGCAAGCAAATTTGTTTAGAAAGTTTCACGGGACAGACAGGAAGAGGAAAGAACCAAAAATATTCATTGAGCCTATTGCAGCAGAGTCTTCATGTAATGATGACACACCCCTAGCATTCAAAAGGGTAATAAGGAAGAAAACTAGAGAAACCAAGGTAGAGGCTAAGAAGCAATCGGTTAAGAAAGTTACTATCATGGTACCGACACTGAAGAAAGCACCAAAAGAAACACCTTAGGCCCCATCCGGTACTGGAAGAAGGAAGAAGAAGGATGACATTGATCTGGCAATTGAATCTGGTAATGTAACTATTATTCCACCAAAGAATTTTGCAGAGTTAGTTGATGAAATTAATAAAGATGGTATAGTAAAGAATGTACAATTTTATTATGAACATTTAGAAAATGATGAACAAAGAGAAGTACAGGAAGCAGTTTTGTTATATTTGGATATTTATAAGAAAGCCTTGTTAGAAATTGAAGACCAAATACCAACACAGTTGTATGATATGTTAGATGCTAGAAGACTATAAGAAATGCAAGAGGAAAAGCATATAAAGATTCAAGAGTTGTTATCTGTTTGTGTTTCTATTGCTCTAGAGGAGATGGATAAGACACTTAAAGTTGCAGATAGGAAAATCTTTAACAAGAAGTATAGAATAATCAGTCTTATGTTAGGAAGGGTCAATGAGATAATCAAGGAGGACAACAAGGTATGGGTTAATTTCTTTGAAGAGAACCATGGTTTTTATACCTCACTGGAATCTAAGACTGATACTGTAGACATCTCGATTGAAGGGATGGGTAAAGGTATTATGGGTACTTCACCCTCAATTTTGAAAAACATTAAGATAGTGGAAATTGAGCCCCTGGTAGATACAAATGTATAGACAAATGTTGAGATACCAACAAATACAGAGAGTGTAAAGATTGATAATGTACAGGATACTAATGTTGAGGGCAACAGTCCTCCCGATCAGATTGTACAGGATAAGGATAAAGTTACTAGGGAGGAATCGATAGTTACTGAGATTGTACCAAGTGGCAAAGCGACTGGTGCAAGTGAGGAAGTTATAAAGGTTAAATCATCAGTGGAGAAGAAGGAAGAATCCGGTAGGGAACTGGTAGTTAGTCCATCATTGTTTTCAATTGACACCTCAGAGATTGAAAAGAAAAGCATAACCGAGATGAGTTATATTGAACTCATGATGATGGTTACACAAAAAATGATGAAGGATCTATGGATAAAGGTGTTATTTATTAGTCTATCACTGTTCTGCATAGACTTGTCCCAGAGTGTAAATTTAGCAATGAAGTGAGCCCATCTAGCAAGCTTAAGATAATCATTGAACACATTTCAAAGGATTTTCATTCCTTGCAGCAGATTTCAAACTGGAAAGTACTGGAGAGAGTCACACAGGCAAAGAGAGATACATTTGATCAAATGATTGAGCCTGAAAGGAAGGAAATCAATGATAAATTGAAATTGACAGATAATACATTAAGACAATGTACTAATATCTATAGATTATGCTGTAATACAGGTTTCCTCACAGCTGAGACAGATAAAAAGATTAAGGATATTCATGAGGAGATTGCAGGTATATCCAATTATTTTGATGGATTGAATTCATTGACTACATCCATTAATACTAAAATTTTGGTTTTGGAAGCCCAAGTTTTTGCTCTTGAGAAGGAAAATGATAAAATCATAAGAAGAGCCAGAAGTCTTAGAGGTTTGGTGAGTTCTCGGTTGGATTCACTTAGTGTACATAAGAAGGAGTGTATAGATATGGTTGGTAAGCCTACATTGGTTGAGTTAAGTGGGAAAGAGTCATTTTCCCATAGGCCAAATGGACTTGTATCTATTTCCGGCACTTTCAAATCTGGCTAGGATACCTATCTTGAACTTTTGGATAAGGCTTATCCAAATATTTTCAAATACATTAAGCTCCGGTAAGGTATTTTTGGGATATTCATTGTACAGTATATTTCATTCTTCATCTTGGTTTTTGGTATTCTTTTTGGAATCTTTGATGGCATTGATGTCAAAGGGGGAGTGATATAGATGTGAAAAAGAAAAAAAGAGTTGTATACATTAGGGGGAGTATAGGTGGAAAACTATGGAGGTATGGATTATTTTGTATTGATGGATATTCAGCTTAGGGGGAGTAGATTCAGGATGAAACCGACAGTTGGAAACTATGACCATTTTTCACATGAGTGTTGCCATTAATGCCAAAGCAGGAGATTGTTGTAAATTGACACTCAATTGGTTGGTTTCAGTATGTTGTCATTGATGGCAACATGGCAATTTATTCCGGTTTCATATTCTAGGTTAGTTGTGTACCGACAAGCACTTCACATACACTTCACCGACACCAGCAGGTTGGATATAATTCTTTGGTTACCAGCAATGTAGGATGACATGGTTTAGAATTAGGTTATCGATATCGGAGGCCGACATCATTTGGAGATCCGACATCGGCAATTGTTTTGATATTCATGTATTTATGTTATCTAGCTGACATGTATATTCATATTGCAAATATCTTTGTAAGCCAACATAAGGCATGGTGAATTATAAAGGGTATATAGGTTAGTTGGTTAGATCATTTTGTAATAGGGAAAGATAGATATATGTATTGGGAAGGAAATAATGAAGGAGATGCAAAATATATTAGTGAGATCATGTAAGTGAGGATATTTATGTAAGGGTTATTCCGGTAAGGGTTTAGGGTTTTAGACTGGAACAGACAGAGCTTAACCGGAACTGTTTTCAGGCATAGAAGATGTTATCTTTGGAGTTCAATCATTTCTTCAAATTGTAGTCTAGATTTGTATGTATTCAGTGAGGCTCCTTTTGTGATTGAGAAGTGTACTCTAGGCTGTAAGCCTTCCTGCAAGTGTAGGCCCCTATATTTTGTAATACCTCTTCATATGGCCAGTATTGTGGGTCACAAATCCCACCATGTTTTTTCCTCTTTGTGGTTTTTCACGTATAACTTTGTGTGTTATGGTATTCATTTATGTGATTGTCTTATTGGTTGCTTTACTTATTTCAATTCTATATGTACCAGTATACCGATTGGTGTATGCATGTTTTAATAAGGTTAAAATTGATCATTCTGGTAGAACACTGATTCACCCCCCCTCTCAGTGTTCTTGGATTCCAACACTTCTCTTACGAACAATCTCTCCTTAGTGAATGTGTGCAATCTTTTACTAAGGATCTTTTTCTTCCTAGCATAGGAGAAGGTATGTATTCTTAGCCTCCTCCTTCCAAAGATGTTATCTTTATAAAATATCCCTTCTATTTATGGAGGTGGATATCTTTAGATAATGGTATCCTCCTATTTTAATCCCTCAAAAGGACCCCTTTACACTTATTACAAGATATCTATTTTACAAGTATCTTTTCCTTATAAGTGTTGGGATTAAGGTGTCTCAACCTTTGAAAACCTAACATTGATTTTGCATTTATTTATTTATTATTTTCCTACAAATGTCTAGTAATCTAGTGGGAGCCACATGCTTGGTGACATCCTACTTGGTGATGAATATATGACACATATGTTCCACATTTGGATTTAGGCTTCCCACTTTTAGGATCTTGACAAGTGTTAGCCTATGCCAGATTCTCTAACATGTTGGACAAGTGGTTGGAGATAGATTTTGCATGGAGAAGGTGGGTGCCCAAGTTCGGTTATGATGAGTTGTAACCGAATAAGATAAAATTAGTCATGAATTCTCTTACAATTGTAAGTGTTATAAGTTATGATGGTTGTAATATGTGTAAGAGAATCTACCATATCTCCACATAGTAAATTTTGGGTGCCCAATTTAGGAGGTTTTAATGGTGATTCATTTGGAGATGTACATGTGTCATTTGCATTTTTTTTATGGCCAAAAAATAGGGCCAAATGCTTTGCACGACCTCATCTTATTGCTTCATCTAGAAGCTTCCTTCTTTGATGTATTTCTCTATAAAAAGGTAGCCTTGGAGGGTATTAGTTATGTTAAGTTTGCAGGTGAAGTGTTATGATGCAGAATTAATCCAAGTTGTGGGTTGCAGTTGTAGACTCTTGTTGAAGAAACTAAGTGTTGATATTGTATTATAAAAAATTTATTACTGGAATACAAAGTACTATTCTTTTGGAGTGTAGGGTTTTTCACCCAAAAGGGTTTTCCCCATAATATATCTTGTCTTCATTGTGTTTATCTTTATGCATATTTATTATCTAATTGTGAATGCGTCTCTGATTCTATAATAGAAAAATTATACAAAAAATTTGCACTATCTCCCCCACTAGATTTGTGTTAGAAAGTGTTTCTACACCTTATCTTTCTTTCAAAAGGTATCAAAGCTTGGCCAGTTTTGGTTTTGTTGTTGGGTAGTAGTTTTTTTGTGCTGATCTCAATTTGAGTGGGAGCTCTTGTAGAGTATTTTCAAAATCTTATTGTAGGAAGAAGATGGCAAGAACATCCACAAAATTTGATATGGAGAAGTTTAATGACAACAACTTCAAACTTTGGAAGTTGAAAATGCAAGATATGCTCGTGGATAGATATCCATGTGATGTAATATCAAGAAAAAAACCTTAGACTACATTCCAAGATGATTGGGATAAAATGGATTCGAAATCCAAGGGTTTGATAAGACTTTGTTTGGCTGATTTGGTGCTCCTAAATGTCCATGAGGAGAAGACTACAAATACTCTTTGGAAGAAGCTTGGAGATGTTTATCAGGCTAAATCCCTAGTAAAAAATCTTATTAGGAGAAAGAAGATGTATTATTTGAATATGGAAGATGGAGGATTCAATGTTGATCATCTCAATGCATTCAATAT
Source organism: Cryptomeria japonica (assembly GCF_030272615.1). Lineage (NCBI taxonomy): Eukaryota > Viridiplantae > Streptophyta > Pinopsida > Cupressales > Cupressaceae > Cryptomeria > Cryptomeria japonica. Next base: position 548,096,196 of record NC_081406.1, on the reverse strand, counting down.
GATTGTTGCATAGTTGGGTTTTGTTGGTGACAATATTGAGGAGGAGGATCATTGCATGATTCTATTGTGTTCTTTTCCTAACTTATGGGACCACCTTGTTATGGTTGTTGGGAGTACAACCACCAAGTTCAATATGGATGAGGTGGTAGCATCGTTACTTTCTGAAGAGATGTGGAGGAAGACTTATGAGTCAACTAAGAAGGCTCTTGTGGTTCATGGTAGATCAAAAGAGAAAGGCAAGAAGAAGGACAAGAAAGATGAAAGAGGCATATCCAAATCACATGGGAGATCTAAGTCTCCTGGGAAGTCCAAGGTAAAATGTTGGAACTATGGCAAAACTAGTCATTTTCGCAAAGAATGTAAGGAGGAGAAAAATAAGAAGAAGAGACCCTATGATTCAGATTCATAAAAATCCTCTCAAGGTGATGGTGAATAACTTATCATAGCCTTGGAAATGCATGCATCAAAAGATGTGTGGTTGGAAGATTTGGGTGCATCTTTTCACATGACCTTACATCGAGGTTCATTTTCAAATTATGAATAATATGATGGTGGAAAGGTGTATCTCAGTAATGACCCTCATTTCAAGGTTGTTGGTTGTTGAAGACTCATGATTAGATTCCCTAATGGCCAAGTGAAGGGATCGATGTTTTAATGCACATCTTAGGTTTGGCATGGAATCTACTCTCTATAAGTAAGTTCTGATTAATTTAGAAAAATAGGTTTTCAGGACCCGAAACCTTTAACATAGGAGATTAAGATAAGACATCTAAAAGTCCAGAGCTTATAAACCACTTACAAAACAACTGGCAAAAAATCCAGCAAACCAGAAATATAGCTAAAGAAAAAAACAACAAATAAACTAGGAAAGCACTACACAGCTATAGTCTTTAGGAGGTCCTTCGCCTTTTTCACCAACTGGTCATAGGTGGCCCCAACAACTTTGAGATCATCCAGGTCCTTGTTAGGTTTCGTTTCTTTCTTTTTGCCTCTGGTTCTAGTTCTGGGTCCTTGAGCATCTCCTGTGCCTTCAGTGTCAGGGTCAATATCCAAGGTCTCCTTCTCCTCGTCCAATTTGCTGATGAGAGTATTAGTGTTGCTAGCAGAAATCTTCAGGATACTTAAACTCTATTCTGCAATACTCTTGAGGCAATCCTCAATTTTGCTGATTTTAGTGACAGTGCCCGAAATAGTTTGATCATTAGCATCAGCAAGAGTTTTCCTTTCCAGCAGGTCTTTCTCTATTTTCTTAAATCTGGGGCTGAAGGAGTCTCTTATGTTTTTCAGCTTTTGCAATGGTGTTTTTCAGGTCCTCAATGTAATTAGCCATAGTCTTCCCTTCCCCAGTGTTGATAGTTTCTAGAATCTAAATTCTGTGGTTGAGATTTTTGTTGTCATCCACAACTTTCTCATAACCAGTTATAAGCCACTCCATAGTGTCCATAAAACCTTGCATACCCTCTGAAGGGGGGTTAGGGGGAGGATCAATCTTACCGGGGATATCCTATTCCTTTTTTGGAGTGTCATGAACATTAGCTATGTCTTCAACCCTAAGAGCCTCACCAGTGGTCACCTGCTCCAAGTTTTGTTCGCCTTTCGAAGTCCTTTCCTGCTTATAAACCTCCAGCTCCTTCACATTCTCCTCCTTCCTCTTATTCTTGTTTCTAGTCTAAGTGTGGACTTTAGTTTTCTTTTTCAGAGAACCCTGAGGTTTCTCCTTCTCTGAGTCTTCAGAGACCTCCTCCTCTGAGGAAGAACTAATCTAGAGGATTCTTCCTTTAGGTTTTTTACCCTTTGAGGAAGAAGGTCTTGTTTTCATATATTTCCTCTTCTTACAAATTTCAAAATCCGAAACATCCAAGCTCTCCTCAGAATCACTCAATGGGTCACTATCGGAATCCTCATCCACTGAAAAGACAGAGTCAGACCCATTCTCCTCAAACTCTATAGAGGGTTGCAGGTGGGCTATTTGATTGGCCTTGAGATGGTCATAAATAAGGACCATTAAGCCTTGATGCATGGCAGTGTCCCCCATAGGGTTCTCTTTGTAGGCCTTAATAGTGGCATTCATTGAGCATAACAGAAAATAAGGAAAATTAACCCTCTCATCATGCCTAAAATGATTCAGCAAAACAAAATGGTAGCCGTAAACTTTAGTAAACCTACCATCCAAAGTAATGTAGTGCATTAAAACAAAGAGGACCTCCCGCCATGGTTTAACAAAAGCCCTAGGGGGATAGTAAGTTTTACTTAACTTCACCAGGCATTTTTTCTCCTTTTTGGTTTCCGGATATTTGTCAATGGCCTCCTTACTGAATTTTCTGTCTCTGTAGAAGTTGCATCCTTCCCTTCTGAGGTGCATGGCTTGGGCAATAAGGTCTTTATCAATTACAAAACACCCTTTCTCTAGTTTTTGCAAAAAAAACTGGTAACCGTGCCATCCCGTCCGTGGAGTCTCTCCATAAATTTTGAAAAACCACCCTTCTACAAAATGCTCCAGAATGCCTCCTTCTATTTCCATTCCTTGTAGCTGCTAGGTTTGTATCGTCATCTGTTTTCGCCCATATTTTCGCTGTTCAGAGCCAAATTTTGAAACTTGTAGAGAGTTTTAGCCAGAAAGCTTATCAGAACTATCAATTTAACCTAGAAAGCATGGGAAGGGATAGAATAAGTATTATAATAAATGAGGCTGACATTATTATAATAACATGAAGTACTCCATTTAGTCCTTTTAATTATTATTATGTCCATCAAAAATCTTTGGAGTGCTTCTATATCGGTCCTTAAAAATTGTTAGTCTGACATCCTCAAGGAGTCCTTGTTCTCCCTTCCATGTAATCATTTCATATTTTTTAACCGCCACATTGGTTGCCTAGTCAGCAGACCCATTAGCTTCACGGTAGATATGGGATATGTAACTTTATTCAAAATTGTTGATAAGGTCTCTAGTGGCTTTTATGATATTGTTGATTGACCATGAGGGCTTAGAGGTCCCCTTGAGACATTTGATGATATGGTTTGAATCCCCTTCAATCTATATGTAGGGGCAATTCCATTTTTTAGCAAGGAGAATACCTTGGAGAGCTGCCATTGCTTCTGCTTTATGGTTTGTTTGGCTCCCTATTGGGACAACAACCATTTCCTTGCAAATACCTTTATCATCTCTAACAATAGCTCCACAACCCGCAGGGCCCGGGTTACCTTTTGCAGCACCATCCAAATTGACTTTGAACCAGCCATGAGGGGGGGTTTGCCACCTAGCTTCAAGTGTTTTATTTTGATTAGGGTCGGAACTGCCAGCAATCTTAAAATTCCAGGAGCTTAAAATGTTGGATTCCAGGGGGTTGGTCGGGAAATAGGGACCCTCGATGATCCCAATATTCTCCACAATCGCCCATTGTATTTTTTGGAACACAATATCCTGATTGAGGGATATGTCCCTGAAGATACGATTATTTCTTTCTTTCCATAATCTCCACAGGATGTGAGGAAGTGATAGCTACCACAGAGATCTCAAAAAGGAGTTAGTCCAATAAAAATTCCAAGAGGAGAACAGATCACTGATAGTGTTAGTAAACACCCAATCAATGCTAAAACTTTTAAGAAATCTTTCCCAGACTGAGGTAGAATAGGAATAGTGGATGGCCAAGTGGTCCACTGACTCTTCCTCCTAAAGACACAAAGCACATCTATTAGGGAAAGAAAAACCTCTGCCCTTGAGGTTGTCTAGGGTCAAGGTCTTATTTTGAAGGATGGTCCAATAGAAAAAGTTGATTTTGGGGGTTAGACCCTTAATCCAGGCTTTAGACCAGAAAGGATTAATAGGAGGGGTGGAGGAAAGGACCCCATACATTGAAGAAATAGTTATAATACCTTTGGGTTCATGTTTCCAAATAAGGGAGTCTTCCTCTTTTTTCAACCAGACCGAAGATAGATGGATCTTGACCTTAGTAAGGCTAGGGTGGATACTTTCAATGTTCTGCCATTTATTGCTAGACCAATGCTTTGCAACTAAAGGGCCAAAAATTTCTAATACAGGAGGGAGCATGAGGGGCCCATTCAGGGATTTCAGTCAAAGGTTTATCAAAAAGCCAGGGGTCTTCCTAGAATTTAAGTTTCCTGCCATTTCCTACTTTCCAAATCACTCCTTTAGCAATGCTTTCTTTGCACTTAGAGGCATGATTTCATATATGGGACCCATTAATACTAATTTCCAAATTGGTAAAAGAAGAAAGAGAGGAGGACAGAAGAGAGTACTTACTTCGCCATATTTTACACCATTTAGTGTCTGAATGGAACATTCTCTAGACCTGTTTGGATAGGAGAGATTCATTTAAGGTTTAGATTCTTCTAAGGCCCAGACCTCCTTTACTTTTTGGTCTGCAAACCTGATCCCAGGCCACTAGAGACATTCTTTTCTTGTCCTCAACCCCTGACCATAGGAATTTTCCTTGAATTTTCTCAATTGTGTCAGCATACTTAACTGGAATTCTGAAAAGACTTAGGGCATAAATCGGTATACTTTGAAGAGAAGCTTTTAGAAGTTGAAGCTTTCTAGCCTAACTTAAGAGGGCTCCTTTCCAACCAGCTAGTTTTTTATGAAATTTATCCACTAGTGAGCCCAAAAAAGGATCAGGAGGTGTTATATCCATGGGGAGGCCAAGATAGGTCATAGGAAGATCAGCAATCCTACATTCCAGGATTCTACTGATTCTTTGTTGTCTTCTCTCAGGAGTATTGATGAAAAAAATTCGCTTTTGACCCAATTAATAAGTTGTCTAGAAGCTGAGGAAAACTTACAAAGAGTACTCTTCAGGATTTTAGCTTCAGAGATACTAGATTCCCCCATGATAATAGTATCATCCACAAACTATTGGTGGGAGCAAATAAGGTCAGCAGAAGAAGGTTGGAGTCCCTTAAAGGAGCCTTGCATAACCATATTTTCCATGGACCTTCCAAAACATTCTGCCATAATGATGAAGAGGATGGAGGAAATGGGATCCCCTTGCCTTAGTCCTCTAGAAGCTTGGAAAAAGGGGGAAGGGGAACCATTGACAAGAACAACAAAAGAGGCTGAGGTGGTAAGATGGCTGAAGAGGTTGATAACTCTAGTAGAAAAACCATAAACCATAAGAACCTTCACAAGAAAAGGCCAGTCAACCCGGTCATAAGCCTTGGAGAGATCAAGCTTGAGGATGAGACCCTGCTTCTTAGCTCTAACAAGAGAATGAATGTTCTCATGGATAGTTATAATAGAGTCAAGAATTTCTCTTCCAGGGACAAAACCATTTTGCTGGTGATTAATCAAAGCAGGAAGGATAGATAGAATTCTGGTAGTAAGAACCTTCGAGATAATCTTATAAAAATAATTGCATAAACTGATTGGTCTAAACTTGTCCATAGAGTCTGCACCTTGGGTTTTGGGGATGAGAGCAATGAAAGTACCATTGATTTCTTTCAAAAAATTTCTAACCCCAAAAAATTCCTTGACCCCATTGGAGACATCTTTCTCGACAATGTCCCAGAAATCTTAGAAAAAGAACATGGGGAAACCATCTGGGCCAGGCGCTTTGTTACCATCAAAATAAAAAACAACATTTTTGATTTCCAAGATAGAAGGAATGGAAGAGAGTGGGACGTTCATCTGTTCATCAATGAGACAGGGGATGTTATGAAGGAAAGAAGTTTGAGCTTCAACATCCAATCTGTGATCCCTCTTGAGCAGTTCCGAGAAATACCTTTTAGCTTCATTCCTTATTTCTTCCTCCTTGAGCAACTCCCCATTATCCACAATTAGTTTGGTTATCCTATTAGCCACTTTATGCTTGATCGTCGATATATGAAAGAATCTTGTATTCCTGTCTCCTTCCTTAAGCCAAATGCATCTTGATCTCTGCTTCCAAAAAGTTTCCTCTTTAGCAATGATTTCATGGTATTTTTTAAGAGTCTCATTTTCATCACCAATGGACACAGTATTGAAACCATCCTTCTGAATTTGGGCCTGTATTTTTTTTAGGTCTTTCTGGACTTTACCTTTAGCCTCGAAGATATTCCCAAAGCTAGATTTATTCTAGTATCTTATGTTATCCTTTACACTTTTAAGCTTCTTAACAACTCTGTACATAGTAGCTCCCTCAACATGGATACTCCACCATTTTTGAATATTAATTTTGATATCTGGGTGAAGGGCCCACATTTTTTCAAATCTGAAGGGGAAGTGTCTCCTTCTATTAATTGAGTCGGCAATGAAGGTGATAGGAAAATGATCTGATCCAACCTGAATGTGGGCCGACAGAGAATAGAAATAATGACTGTACCAGTCATCAGAGATGAGAGTCCTGTCAAGATGAACTTGGATAAGATCATTACCAGTTCTCCTATTAGTCCAAGTGTAATTGCATCCCTGTATTTCCACATCATTGAGAGTCCGAGTATTAATAAAGTCCATAAGGGACAGCCTACTTTCTAGCTGAGAGGGGCTTCCTCCAAATTTTTCCTCCTCTCTCAAAGGAGTATTGAAGTCTCCCATGACCAGCCAACTAAGATTTCTGAAGCTGTCCCTAGCTTCTATGAGTTTTTTCCAGAAGGAATTTCTAGCTTTCAAAGTATTGGGAGCATAAATTTTAGTGAGGACCTATGAAGTACCATCTTTTAAATGCTCAAATTTAATGCAAGAGAAGTTATTTTCCTAAATAAGAACACGACCTTTGACAGTATTAAGATTCCAGATGGTAGCTATGCCTCCTGAAGCACCTTCCTAACTACCACCACTGACATTACCATTTTTGAAAAGCTTCAAAGATTCAACTTTTTCTCTACTCATTTTGGTTTCTTGAATTAGAAAAACATCAGGTTTACTATCCCTTATCATATTCCTAATGATTTCATGTTTATGAGGATTATTAAGTCCCCTAATATTCCAAGAGATAATATTCATAGTTACTTACCGATTCCTAACTCCTTAAGAGTCTTCTAGGTCCCATCTGCAATGTTCTTACTGGCCTCCTTGTCTCTGACTTTATGGTTAGAGGGTCGACCTGGGGAAGAGGAGATATACCCAACTTCAACTTGAGCTATTCTATTGGATTTCCTTAGATGAGAAGCCAAGGGAGTGATTCCTTTCTTGTTCCTATATTTTGGTATTTTCCACTCAGCATCTTTCTCAAGAGCCACTTCTAGGTTACTGAGGATTTTGGAAATTTCATCTTCATTACCCCAATTAGGGATTCTGGAAGCATTTGAATCACTGTTTGTTGTTTTTGAGTTTTGGTCTGAGTTTGAAAGATTCATACCCAATATTGCATATTTTTGGGCTTCTTGCATTTCTGAACTTGTCATGAGTAGTGAAGAGTTAGTCTTTTCTTCTTGGGGGCCAGGGATCTCCCCTTCCTTGGGTTGGTCATCTTTCTCTTGCAATTCCTTTCTCGCATAAGTGTCAGCTACCACTTCATCTATGTCATTTGAAGATTCAGTCTATCCTTTTAGTTCCTCTATTTGAGTTGTAACAGAGGTGTTGACTTTGGTTGACTCATTTCTCAATACTTCCTGTGTTGAGGGGCTGGAGATAGAAGTTGAGGGAACTTCCTTATTCTCCCCCAATGGATCAAAGCGATTTTTCCATACCTTTTTTTCTGGAGCCTTTTGATTTTCAATCTGGGGTTTAGACTGCTTGAACTCTACTTTCAGCTTGATTGGACAGGATTTTGCCCAATGACCTACTTTTTTACAATGGAAGTAGGCAAAGGGGATATATTCATATTTAATTTGTTGTTTCCATGTTCCCAACTTTGACACTAGATCTATCTATTTTGGCATATCTGCGTCATGGGCTATCCCTACATAAAACCTAACATGAGTGAGTCTCCTTTTTGAAGCTATGACTGGATCTATAGAGAGGAGTTCACCAAAGGAGCTTGCAATTCCTGAGAAGATGCTTTCTGCCCAATATTCAAGAGGCAAACCTGGTAGCTTTACCCATACTGGGACTTGTGCCAAAAGAGAGTCATTCATGTTTAGATTCAGATGCCATTTCCAGAGAACCAAAGTCTTCTTTCCTACCATCTAGGGACTCCCACATAGTATCCTTAATTTATCTTCTTCACATGAAAAAGTAAAAGACAGGAGGCCTTTAGGTAAAGCCGAGATTTCAACATTACCCTTCAGGGCCAATTTTTGTTTGACATAAGCCCTAACAACTTCGATATTTGGATGTGAACCAATAAATTTGCCTACCAGGGAGTTCAACATACTATTTATATTATGATCCAGAACCAGATCAGGAATAGAGATAGCAAACTTTCCACTAGAAGGATCAGAAATATTCTTGACAAGAGGTAAAGAGGATTTACCAGATGGTTTAGTTCCAAAAAGGGAAGACCATTTTTTTGTTTCTTTTCTGCTCTCCAAGGACTCTTTGCGTGGGATGGGCCCCCCACTAGAACCCTCCCCCAAAAGCCCAGAGGAACCCTCTTTCTTTTCTGGTAGAGTACCACCAGTCTGTGGGATGTCAATAGCCTCCGGAATGTCCGAAGGCTTATCCTTCTCTCCTATGGTGCCAGGTACTTTGTTCTGGCCGCTCCCACCATTATAACTAGAGTTCTCGCCTTGCAGAGAATTTGAAATTTGAATTCTCCCATTGCTGCTTCCTACTCCTCCAATCTCTCCCATTGTTGCTTCCCAAGATCATGTTACTCTCTATAAGTAAGTTGAGTGTTGTGGGTGTCCAAGTTGTTTTCTCGCAAGGTGGATGCAAGATGAATATAGATTCTATGGTGCTTGCTAAGGGTGTTCAGATAGGCACCTTGTATAAGCTAGATGCATGCATTGTACAATTCAATAGTGCTTCCATGGAGTCTAATAAGAGGACTCTAGATTCTTCATCCTCACTATCAGGTCTAGCTATGAAGGGAACTATTGCTTCTACTTTTGATGGTCATGCTTTCTAGGTACCTAAGGGTGCTAATGTTTTGGAGATGAAACTACCAATTGAGAAGACAATGTTATGGAACCAAAACATTGGTCATAGTGGTGAGAAGGGTCCCAAAACCTTGAAAAATATATACCTCATAGAGGGGCTTGATTATTGTAATCTTGTTTGATTTCTATGAACACTACATCTACGGTAAACAAAATTATGTTCAGTTTTACTCTATTTCTCACAAATATTTTGGGTTGTTGGACTTGATACATCATGATGTTTTTGGTCCTATTACTATTCCTTTGATTTCAAAATCTATGTATTTCATTTCATTCATTGATGACTACAATAGAAGGACATTTGTTTATTTCCTCAAAAGTAAATCTAAAGTCTTTAGTCACTTTAAGGAGTTTAAGGCTCTTGTTGAGAATTAGACTAGTAGAAAGATTAAGTGTTTGAGGACTGATAATGGTGGTAAGCTTTTCTCAACAAATTTCGATAGGTTCTATAAGGACCATGGGATTGACAGGCATAAGACAACTCCATACACCTCTTAGCAAAAATGGAGTTGCAAAGAGGATGAACATGACATTGATGGAGAGGGCTAGGAGTATGCTTAGTGGTGCTAGCCTTGAACAAAAAATTTGGGTTGAAGTTGTAGCCAATACTTGCTATCGCGTAAATAGATCTCCTACATCAACACTTGTTGATAAGGAATAGGTATGGAGGTGTGGTTGGGAAATAATCCCTCGATGACACATCTCAAAGTATTAGGTTGTGAAGTTTATGCTCATGTTTCAAGTGCAAATAGATCTAAGTTTGAGAACAAGGTAGTGAATTGGCTATGGTGTCAGTGTAAAAGGGTATAAGATTTGGAGTCCAATGACAAAGAAGGTTCTCTTTAGCATAAGTGTTATTTCTAGAGAGATAAAACCTTCTACTATTGAGCTACAACCAGAGAAATAGTAGAAATAGAATAAGGAGGTAATTCAGATTCCTTATGCCCATTAAAAAGAAGAACTACGAGCTCCTAGTGGACCTAATGATGAGGATATCTCTAGAAACTCTAAAAGTTAAGAAGAATATGAAGAACATCAACCTAAGACTTTGAGGAGGTCTACTCATTATAGGTGACAACTTGATAGATATTAGTATTTATGAGATAGATTGGGATATTCAATGTTAGATTCTAATTGTATTTTTGCTTTGATTTCTAACACTAATGAGCCTAGGACTATTAGAGAGGCTATGGGTATGCATGATACACATTCTTGGATGGAAGCCATGAATGATGTGATGACATATTTGAAGAAGATCAATACTTGGAATATAGTACCTTTACTTGAAGGACGTTAGCCCGTGGAATGCAAATGGGTGCTCGAGAAAAAGTTAGGCCCTAATGATAGAGTTGAGAAGAATAAAGCATGGTTAGTCACAAATGGGTATTCCTAGGTTGAGGAATAGATTATGGTGAAATTTTCTCTCCTATTGCAAATCTAACATCTATTTAGTTCTGGTTATCACTTGTTATAGTTCATGATCGGGAAATTGAGAAAATGGATGTGAAGACAACATTCCTTCATGGTGTTTTGGAGGAAGATATTTATATGTCACAGCTAGAGTATTTTATAGTGATAGGTAATGCAAATATAGTTTGCATGTTGAAAAAGTATTTTTATGGTTTGAAACAATCACCTAGGATGTGGTACCAAAAGTTTGATACCTATGTGTTGAGTTTGGGATTTCAGAGGTCTAAATTTGATCATTGTGTATACTTCAAAAATGATAATGGTCACAGTCTCATTATTGCATTATATGTGGATGATATGTTACTCATTGGGAATGTATATTTTCTTTTTTGACTTAAAGTCTTAGTTATTAGTGTAGTTTGAGATGAAATATTTAGGTGTAGATAGGTACATTCTAGGAATGGAGATCAAAAGAGATAGTTCAAACATAAATCTTTGGTTAAGACAAAGTATGTGAATTCAGTGTTGGAGAGATTCAAAATGACAGCTTGTAGATCTATGATAGTTCCTATTGCATTGGGAACGCATTTATCACTGGAGGACATGGAAAGTGTACCATATGTGAATGTGGTGGGTAGTCTCATATATGATACGGTCTATACAAAACCAAACATTTCCCAAGCAGTGGGATTCCTAAGTTGATATATGGCTGATCCTAGATGAGTGCATTAGGATGTAGTTAAGAGAGTGTTCAGATATTTGAGGGATAATCTTGAGTATTATTTTTGCTATCATGGTTATTCAATTGGACCTAAATATTTTGTAAGTATCCATTGATATTGGGACTCAGATTGGGTAGGTGACATTAACAACAGAAGATCCACTAGTGGTTATGTATTTACTATGAAGGGTGCAATTAGTTGGATAAGTAAGAGATACGATATATTATCTTTGTCCACAATAGAAGAAAAGTATATGGTAGATACTCATTCTTGTAAGGAATCCATTTGGATTAGATGGTTGTGTTCAAATATTGGATTTGTTACAGGATTGATTACTATTTTTTGTGACAATAATATTGATATTTTCTTAGCAAAGAATCTGACTTTCCATCCCAAAACAAAGCACATTGATGTTCAATTCCATTTTTTTTGAGATATGTTAGAGGGTGGAAAGGTAAAATTGGAGAAGGTTGACACTTTGTTGAATGTTGCAGATGCATTGAAGAAACCAATGAGCACAAAAAAGTTTAGATGGTGTTCTAGTTAGATGGGCCTCTAGGTCTCCTGTAGTTGACGTATGGGCTATTTGAAAGGTCTTCAACAAGTCGAAGAGTGTTGGTATTAAGGTGTCTCAACCTTTGAAAATTGTGAGGCCCTACCCCGAGCCCGTCATAGCACTTCATGGATTTTTATGTTAGACTTATTATTTGATACACTATTTTGATGCATTGTGGATTTAGATACTATTTGATAGGTGATTTGATATCATTGGCAATGATGTATTCCATCTTATGTTGATTTCAGTACTTATGTGATGATGATATGATACATTTATGCATGTCTTATGGAGAATTGATTTATATGATGCCTATGATGATGCACTTTGAGTAATTGATCTCATATGGATTTGCTAGGAAAAATGTTAATTGGATGCTATCTCTATTTCTCTTTGATTTGGATCAATTGATGAGATGTTGTGAAATGGATGTTGTATCTGATGTGTATTTCCTTTCATATACTTACATATGCATGTGGTTTTGGATTACTAATGTTGAAATGAGATGTGCAGGAAATTAATCCATGTGACCATGGAAATACAAGGATAACTAAGGCCAAACCTATGTGAAATAGTAAAGCCAAGGTTTGTCTATTTGGAGAGACACTACCTCATATGTGATGTGTTTAATTTCGTAATAGTGATTCTTGAGTGTAAGTTTCATATTTGTAATTGTTAATTTTATTATTCTCAAAAAGGACATGCCAAGTGTATTTTATGATGTCACTTGACACTTGTGATGTGTGTGAGTTGGCAAATGACATGTCCTTAGGAGGGAAAGTGTGTAACCCGATACATTTTTAAATATATTGTTGTTGTCCCAAAAGATAACTTGGTTAGAGAGCCTTTAGTTTGGTCAAATCAAGTTTGACCTGTAGAAAAACTTTAGGTGGGTTTTTGGGGGGTCAAACTAACTCCTAGGGTTGAGTTTAGGTCACTTTTGAAGGCCCATATGATATATCTATGGGTAAGGGTCATTTTTATCCATGTGACCACTCACATGTGATTGTGGATTCACTTCAAAAGTGGGTTTTCCAAGATGGACGAAAATTGAACTTTTAGAAGATTGACTCTTGGGTAGACAACCTTCATTTTTGGTGTTTAGGTGTACTTCCCCATCTTACAACCACCTTTTTCAGTTTCTATTTATAAAAACCATGTAAGAGGTTGGGATGACCAACCTATGGGAACTCACATCCTTTCCAAGGAAGTTGGAAAGTGTGAGGAGAGCCTACATAGGGGATATTTTCAAACTTGGGGCTTTGATCACCCACTTTCAAATCTTGGAGACAAGTTTTTAGTATTGTATTTGGAATTTTGGCTAAGTAAGAGGACTGTAAGAGAATTGGGTAGATCTTCTACAACATACATTTCATAGCAGAGTAAAGGTTGGTATTAATCCTTCCAAGTAATTAGTTGCATTCATCACTAGTACATTTGGAGCGATTTTTTGAGGAGCGTTTCCGATGAGCTATGAGATTTCTTTTGTTTTGTTGGATTTTTTTTTTTTTTTTCAAAAATTACCCCGTGTTCGTTAGAATTTCGACGTGTTAAAATTTCACGTTGGAATTCAGACAAAAAATGATGAACATTTTCGACTGGCTATGGGATTTCTTTATCTTTGTCGGATTAATTTTTTTTTTTTAAAGTATATCCTGTGTTCGTCAAAATTTAGACTTGTTGAAATTTCACGTCGGCATCCCGATGAACACGGATTTTACCTGTTGATCGACATATGTTGGTCCGATGATTTTCACAGCCTCTTGATTTCTTCTTACTCATCAGGATAACATTATCATATGACCTCTCTTCCTGTTGATCAGTGCGAGTTATTCCGCTAGTCTCATCGCACATCGGGATAGCTTAAAATGTGTTCAAGAGATGGGCATAATTTCCCCGATGTTTTTTCCCTTAGCGTATCTCTTCCTGATACATTATGTCTCTTAAGCATAAGCTTTGACCCTTTATCAAAGTAACCTTTTCTGATGCATTTTAATTTTGCCAGTGTCCAACGAGATAAGTCTTACTGATAGCATCATTGGCTATCAGAAATACAAGATTTCTCCATTGTTGCTAGTGTGCGTTGTGCCAATGGACTTCATTGGTGTATTCTATCCCAATCACATGCTTCTACTTGTGTGTTACCATCTGTTTGACTTTTTCCGATAGCATATATTTCATATTTAACGTCGGAATTCCGACGAACACGTGATATTTTTCAAAAAAAAAGTAACCATGCGCCATCATTATATGGGGGCTTAGGGTGTGAAAATTGGGAGGAAGCGGGCACAATTGCCACAGATAGATGCTTGACAATGACTATATGAGAGGTTGGTCCTTTTTTTCTTGTCATCAAGATTTTTTGCATGTTCCTTTGTTTAATGGTATTCGCTTTGGCAAAATATGGATCCTTAACCTCCTTAACCTCTCCATTCTATGGCTGCTAGTTATAAAGACAAGTCGCTGGACATACCAATCTCCCCAATTATGATTCACTATCTTTCTATCATCAAAATATTTAGTTCTTAAAAATCTTTAATATCATCTGAGATTGATCCATCACAAGGAAATCCATACATCCGATAAATTGGCTTTACTATCCATTCCTCAAATTTGATATAATTTGGTCTTGTGTAATGAGAATCCCAAATAGAAGTCCATAATTGAACAGGTTGCTCCTTGCCTTGGTTGTTTCTGACATTAAGCCTCAATTCCTCGGGCCACATACCCCTAAAACGTCCATAGAATAAGATTAAATACATCAATAATGAGTAAAACTTAAAATTAGGGCAATTATTAGGGCACAATTGTTGCAGATAGATGCTCAACAACAACTATACAAGAGGTTGGTCCTTTCGTTCTTGTCATCATGATTTTTTTGCAAGTTCCTTTGCTTTCCTTGCAATCTCTTGTTCACTTTGTTTAATGGTATCCGCTTTGGCAAAATATGGATCCTCAAATTCCTTAACCTCTCCATTTTGCGACTGCCAGTTATAAAGATAAGTTGCTTCATATCTTCTAGAGGGGTGAACAATTCTCTGCAACTGTAAACCCTTCCAACACTCAAAATAGCCCTTTGTATGGAAGCAACTTTTATATGATTATTTAGGACTCTACGGGTAGTTGCTTGTACAATTTCCCCACTGAAAGGGTCTCTTCATTTTCTCCAGTTAGTTGATAAAATTCCTCATCCTAGGATGGCTCTTTATATGGTGTTTTCCAATCCTTAAATCTATGTACCAATTCAATCTTTATGTCACCAAGAGTTTCCCGCTTTTTATTGGATATCCGTTGTTCCGCACTTCTAGCATATTCATCAATATCAAGGGCCTTTAACACATGGGGATATTTTTTGACATGTTCAACTACCATTTCTTTTGTTTCCTCATCTATATCATCTATATGTTGTCCTGCATCTTTACAGTATACATCCTCAACCATTTTTTTGGCTAGTTCATATGACTCTGGATGAATTCTAGTATCATCTAATGGATCTATAACATGGTTCCCAGAAGTTGCTTGTCCAGTCCATCTAACCCTTAGAAAAATAGCAGCATTTATAAAGAAAAGTCACTTCATAGCTTCTAGAGGGGTCAACAATTCTCTGCGACTGTAAACCCTTCCAACCCTCAAAATAGCCCTTTGTGTGGAAGCAAAATTTATATGATTATTTAGGACTATATGGGTAGTTGCTTGTACAATTTTCCCCACTAAAAGGGTCTCTTCATTTTCTCTAGTTAGCAAATAAAATTCCTCATCCTGGGATGGCTCTTTATATGGTGTTTGTCAATCCTTAAATCCATGTACCAATTCAATCTTTATGTTAGCAAGAGTTTCCCACTTTTTATTGGATGTCTGGTGTTCCACACTTCTAGCATATTCATCAATATCAAGGGCCTTTAACACATGGGTATATTTTTTGACATGTTCAACTATCATTTCTTGTGTTTCCTCATGCATATCATCTATATCTTGTCATGCATCTTCATAGTATACATCCTTAGCCATTTTCCTGGCTAGTTTATATGACTATGGATGAATTCTAGTATAGTCCTATGGATCCATAACTTGGTTCCCAAAAGCTACTTTCCTGGTACCTCTAACCCTTAAAAAACCATTAGCATTTATAAAGACAAGTCGCTTCATAGCTTCTAGAGGGGTCAATAATTCTTTGTGACTATAAACCCTTACAACCCTCAAAATAGCCCTTTGTATGGAAGCAACTTTTCTAGGTCCAAGGCCAACTACAAATTGCAGAGGAGAAAATATCCATTCATGTGATGCTGCTAGGTTTATGTCAACACCAACTTGGTTTGTTATTGTAACCATTACCCATTCGACAACTTCATACTTGTCATCTAGATAAAGGAAATGTTCCAGTGAATGAAGCTTCAGTGATAATATCTCTTTTCTAGGACCACATAATGTTGCAACCATGGCCAATGGATTCAGAAGATGTCGACCAAGAGCCACAACACGCCTCACAATCCCATGAATTTTCCCCTACACATTGAATTCACCATCATAGAACACAAGGTGAAACGATTCCTAATAGATATTGGTTCTATCATGCAAAATTGTTTTGAGTTGGAGGCTTGAAATATGAATACTTTATCTCATTTTATTTGTTAGTTACGTATTTTGTTATGGGTTAATAGAAATCTAGGTATTGTATAGAACTTTAAAATAAAGTAGAATCTAATCAAACCCTATATTTCATTTTATGTTATCAAGAATTTTGAGTAGTTTTCTTCATAATGTGTATCTTGTATAGTTTATCTTGTTATTGTCTTTCTTGTATCTTATAGCAGTTCTAGAAGAATTATCATAACTTTCATTTGAACCGTTGGATCTTTTTTATAAATTAGAGGATAAGTTTGTAACAATGATATCAAGAGACTGACTGGAGTGATTGGCTTCATTACAAGGTAAGGGCAGAATTTTTCATGTTTGTCTTCCTCAAAGTATGGTTGGTGTCTATTAAGTTGTTGTCTTGTAAGGGTGTTTTGAAGATTGAGAAGAGACTTTTGATGGGTATTAATCCCATTGTTGTCAAGTATGCCTGATTGGAATTGAATGTTTCCAAGGTTTATGTGCATTAGAGGGAAAATGATTTCTGAGATTGTCACTTCAATTAAATAATTACTAAAAACTTTGAATTGTTTGCTTGTAAATGAATGCTTTAAATAAAAGGTTACTTTATTATAAGTATGATTTCTTAATTGAGATTACTCTGAAAACACCTGATTAAATTATCTTCAAACAACAGTAGACTAGTTCCTTCACCCTTGACATAATGTTGTAATTAGTCTTACTGAATTTAACTTTGCTCTAAAAGACCAATAAGATAGAATGAAGCTTGACATCCAATCATTCAAACTGATAATCAAACTGAAACTTAACTCAAACTATAATAACATAGGATAGCACATTGAAACAATCAAAATGAATAGATTTATCACAAGGAACTAATCAAACAATCAAAATGATAAATACCATCAGAGATGAAAAACACTTGATCTTTGTATTGAAATAAACATAAGATAATCAATTGATTACATATAGCACAATATCTTTTCACCAGTTTGGCATTTCTAGAATATAATCCTAGAGATAGTCTTACTAAAATTGCTCTTTAAAATAATACCACCACTTCAAAGGCATCTACATGAATTATTCAAACTGAAACTGATATTTAAAATGAAACCTAATTCAAATTATAATAACATGAGATAGCACATAAAAACGAGATCAACTGAGACCAAGTATAGGTCCACATGCTACAACAATGATCTTCATCTGCCAAGTCTCGAACATGATCACCAACAACATCCTAAAACTCCACCACAAGCTGCACCAACATCACTTATGTAATTCATCAAAGATCTCCACCAAAATCTCTGTCGGTGAAACCCTTGCTAGAACCAGAAACCAAGCTTCTAGGCAAGTAGGATAGCATCCGATCTCCAGACCAAAACCAACTGACCAAATATGAACACGAGTATCATGAACAAGCCAATTTCATCACCAAACTATATCGGAGCCTACAGGATCATGTCAGATCCAAGATAACCATAAACCACTCAACCTATCAGGACCAGAAGGGTGTCGGTAAAGTATCCAAACAACTAGTGTTGGTATCAATGACAAAACATCAATGCAACACATCATCAATTCCACCAAATGGCCAAAAAATTTATCATATATCTGACTACCCAATGTAGTAATAGACTATTTTAGTTGCCTCCCTGCTGGGATATCAAATGCCCATTTTCTCTTCCCAAAATAGGGAGTCTCATTGATGAAAACTAGCATTAAACAAACAATTAGGTTACCATACCAGAATGTTCCTTTCTTTTCTCCTTTAATCTGTTGGCCATTTGGTGGAATTTATTATGTGTTGCATTGATGTTTTGTCATTGATGCCAACACTAGTTATTTGGATGCTTTACCAGTACCCTTCTGGTCCCGATAGGATGAGTGGTTTCTAGTTGATTTGGGTCCGGCATGATCCGGTAGGCTCTGGTATAGTTTGGTGATGTAATTGGCTAGTTCATGATACTCATGCTCATATTAAGCTAGTTGGCTTTGGTATGGTTATCGGATGCTATCTTCTTTGCTTAGAAGCTCAGTTTCTGGTTTCGATGAGGGTTTCACTAGTAGAGCTTTTGATGAAGATCTTTGATGAATTACATACGTGGTGTTGGTGCAGCTTTTGGTGGAGTTTCAGGATGCTATTGGTGATCATGTTTGATACTTGGTAGATGGAGATCATTCTTGTAGCGTTTGGACCTATAATGGGTCCCGGTTGATCTAGGTTATCAAGTGACTTTATTGTAACGTTTGGATTGGACCTCTCGATGTGTTTTCGGGATGTCCTACATGTTGGATATTATTTGTTCGGTCTAAGGCTGACATGGGTTGTAATTATGTAATTGGTTTGTTATCTGGTGGTCGACCTAATTGTTTATGGTCGAGGGTTTGTATATATAGATGTAAGATCTCATTGTAGATCATAATGGTTATGATAGAGGTCACTGTCAAGGGATGTAATGTACGAATAATATAATATCATTTAAGCAGAGGATTTGGTCGATCATTGGAGATCGAATTGGGTTTATGAAAGAGGATTTAGTCCTCCAATATTGAGCTTAACCAAAACTATACTCAGGCATAGGAGATGCTATCTTTTGCAGTTCAACACTTCTCTGGATTATAGTCTAGATTTCTATGTAGTCAGCGAGACTCCTTTTGTGATGAGTAGTGTGCTCTAGGATGTTGGCCTTCCTACAAGTGCAGGACCCTCAATTGTAATTCACACTTACTGTAGAATTATTATATGATTTTGGGTAGGTTTCTGATGAATACTAAGAGGGGGGGGGTGAATTAGTATGCCAAAAATCAATGCACTAAAACACTTACACAATCTAAAGATAAACTGGTAAAGTAGTCTAACAGTCAAATTGGTTACCACACATGCAAACCAAAATATGAATAAAGCATTCACCCACAAAACCAATACAACCATAACACAATATATTTGATGTGGAAAACCAACTAGGAAAAACCACGGTGAGATGGAGCTCACAAGTCACTATCTGCAGAATAGAAACCAGACCGGTTAAGGTCTTACAATGTTCTTCACCAGAACAGATCCTATTAGGAATCTTGATCTCTGTTAGGAGATAAGTCCAATTAAAGACTACCTTGTTAGAGGATTTTAGATTAACATGTGTGAACCACCTTGTTAGAGGATTTTACAAAGGCTTTGAGGCCTACCCGGTTAAGGGCTACAGACTTGTCAAAGATGTGAGTAATCAACAAGTGTTTGATCTATCAGATAGCACAAACTACTTGGTTAGATCCAGTATTGCTCATAGTTAATGCATTCCAGCATTACTTCAGTCTTCTCTATCTCTCTCATAGTTACAACTTGATCTTCTCAGATAAGATCGTTCTCAACTTCCACCTTAAACCCTAGCTCGACGTTAACCCTTTCAGCAACCTTCTAAAACCCTAGACATGATGTCCTTTTAAAGGAATCTGATTTCATGTCGGTCCAATAGGATTACATTACAATTTCCTAGGTTCAATGAATCTAGACATACTTAGTAACATGACACAAAAAGCACTGTCAATGTGTCGGCACCGTCAAACAATCGGTGGATTGGTAACTCATCGCAAAATGTCGGTTGGTAACTCATCACAGAGTATTACTGGTTCATACAAAATGCTGGTTGCCGGTTTCACAAAAATGAAGACTGGTAAGAATGTGTTGTGCCACTTTGCTCCCTCATACCGCTTGGGATCTACAAACTGCTTGGGGTCGACATACCACTTCAGAACGGGAAACACATTCTACAAAATCACCACTAGTCTAAAGACTAGAATACAACATACCGGTTGGAACAAATACTGGTTGAGCACAAGCTCATACACATAAAGGGGATCTCAATACAAGTGTGTGCCCATCAATGACAATCACAACATAAACAACAAAAATGTCAACAATCTCCCCCTTTGGCATTGATGGCAACACTTAGGAAAATAAAAATTTTGACATCTAAGTGTTTTACAACAAAAATTTGCCATTAACAAAATTGCTCCCCCTAAGCACATACACTATCCCTTAATCAACATAGTGTATAGCAATTTTGCATACAAAGCATAATCATCAGAGCATATAGCATATATCACAGCATATATCAAAATTTCAAAACCAGATACTTCTCCCCCTATGTCAGAAGATCAAAATTTTAAAACCAAAAACCAGATATACTTCTCCCCCTTTGCCAACAATGACAAAGTACCGCTGAAAAACCCTGTTTCCATATATATATATATATAAAGTTTATGACAATAATGAATAATACTTGTCAAAAACCGATTTATAGTCCTGCAAAAATTATTTCATGGATAGAGACCAGGACTCAAGTAGGGAGGTTGCCACTTCCTTCTCT
The DNA here is from genome assembly GCF_030272615.1 of Cryptomeria japonica. Lineage (NCBI taxonomy): Eukaryota > Viridiplantae > Streptophyta > Pinopsida > Cupressales > Cupressaceae > Cryptomeria > Cryptomeria japonica. The sequence goes on along the minus strand of NC_081406.1, from coordinate 548,075,572 downwards.
GTTTGCATCTGGGATACCTGTTCCTCCATGGCATCTACTATGCTCAGTTCCTGTGTGACTGTCAGGGCATCCAGGTTCAGATAACACTTCTAAAGAATTTGTAGTCGTGGAAGTAATACCAGTTGAAGCTCTTGCAAATCCCTAGACCATGTACTAATCTCTTGCTCCATCTTGGCTAAATGGATCTGGAACCGATGAACGGTTTGCCCATATGCTGCAAAGGAATCATAAGGTGTCTTAAATGTGCCCAAGTAGGACTATAATTCCATTTGAAGCTTTTGCTTCTTGGCTAGCACATCATCACAGAACAGATGAGGTTGACAGATTTTACTGAGTAGCAAGTTTCCCTCATCCAAGGCATTCCTTATGTCCTTTTGATCTTTCAGTAGTTCAGTCCTAAGCTCATTCATCTTTTTCACTAGAGCAAAATTAAGAGCCTTTTGGTTCTCTTTCTTTACATTGGCCTCTGCTACTTCTTCTAGACTCTGCACCTGATTATCCACTACAGTACATAGAAGTTTGAGTTGTGCTAGTGATGAATCAGTGTCAGGAAGATTAGTACCGGGGATTAAACCGGTAAGTGTGTCTATAGCCGCCTAAATAATATCTTGTTCCCTTTTCCTGCGAATGAATTCAAGGCACTCTTGGGAAACCTTGATGCTCTACATAAGCTCAGACTCACTTTCATATTGGAGATCAATAGGACTCGAGACAGCAGCCGGTTTGGCTTGGCTTCCGGTTGCCTTAGGAGTCTCCATCTGTGTGCTCTGCATTGCTTCAGCTGTCTTGTCTGCTTCTTCCTTCTTTTTCCTCTCCTTCTCTTCTTTCTCTTTCTCTTCTCTCTTTTTCTTCTCTTCCTCTTCCATCTTCTTCTTGTCTTCCTCTTCTTTCTGCTTCTGCCTTCTTCTTTGCTTCCTCTTCCTTCTTCTTCTGTGCTTCCTCTTCCTTCTTCTTTTATTCTTCCTCTTCCTTCTTCTTCTTCTCTTCCGCTTCCTTCTTCTTCTTTTCTTCTTCTTCCTTCTTCTTCTTCTCTTCTTCTTCCTTCTTTCTCTTTTATTCCTTATCCTCTTCTTCTTTCTTTTTCCTATCATCTTCTTGCTTCTTCTTTTCTTCATCTTTTCATTTCTCCTCTTCCTCTTTTCTCTTCTCTTCCTCTTCCTTCTTTTTCTCATCTTCATCCATCTTCTTCTTCTCTTCCTGTTCCTTTGCCGCTTGTTGTGTGTCCTCAACTTGTTCACCACCCTAATTGGCTTGTTGCCCCTATTTAGTTCCCTCAAAAGGTATGTCCTGAGTGACATCTTCTACATCCAGGGCATCGACATCAATAGTGTCGATTGGTTCTTCCACTAGGTTTCCTTCCTCATCAAAGACCTCATCCGGTTTGGAAATAACCAGTTCCTTTTTCGCTTGGAGGTTGGCCATTCGTGCTTTGTGAGAGCTGATAGCATGAGCCATATGCTGATGAGTATCTTTTTCAACATCATCAATTCTCCCCTCCAACAACCAGAGTTTTCTTCTCCTTGTGAAGAAGAGACCTTTATTTTGATCCAGGGCATCAAATAATTCTGAATTTGAGAGTTCGGGAAAGTACTGTGCAAAGACTTTCTCCCTAATCTCCTATTCCTTTTCAATGGCAATGCACCATTTATTATCTAATGCTTAAAATAATCAATCCAGTGTCTAAGATTTAATCTCTGATGGTGACCGGTCATTTTTACACAAATAAAGAATGATTTCCTGTAGTACTTCATCTTTCTCCTCACTATTAAAATCAGCATAATAATCTACTAAATCATGAAGTAATTTTCTCCTAATATTCTTTACTGTTCTTTGACAATGTGTCAAAGGTTTGTATGAGGAGATATCAATATTTACCGGTGCAGATGCTGCCGGTTCATTCTTCTTCACCTTCTTTGTCTGTCTTGCCTTCTTCGGCTTTTCATTAGACTCGGTTTATTCGGAGTCTGGTTCATTTATCTTAGTCTTCCTTTTTCTTTCGAAGACTTTTGCCGGCGTTACCTCCGGTTTCTTCTTTGCCAGTGACCACTTGGTCACTCTTGGAGTTGCAGTGGTAGCCGATGTTGATGCTATAGGCACTGCCTTGGCTTTCTTAGCTGTTCATTCTTTTCCTTTCTTCACTGATGGTTCTTCAACCAATGCAATCCTCTCCAAGTAGGTTCTGGTCCTCTTAGCCTTTGGATCAAGAGGTGAGGCAATAAGGGTTGAGGCATACCCTTCCAGCATGTCAAACATAACTTCATAGCCCATTGGCTCTACTTCCTCCATTCTAGGCTCAACAACCTCCATTAAACATTTGTCCACCTGAATAGTGAAATAGATGTCATCTTCGTATTTCTTCACTATATCACCTGAGATTCTTACCCTCTGACTCATCTTTCTTCTGAACTCATCAAAATATTTGTTCAGTACTTCAAGGTAGCCGGTTCCAATGGCTTGTACGCTTTCCTTTATCTGCTTGGTTACCGGTTGGTCAGGGGACCACTGGACATCTCCTACACTAGGAAAGTAGCCTTGGAAATAAAAGAACAACCCTACTAGTAGTTGTCCAAACTTAAACCTCAGTGAATTATCCTGTTTGATTTCCTTAAGATTCAACAGGAGTTGCCTCTACATACCGGTGCATAAGTCGAAAGGTGCATCCTCTTTTATCATTCGGTAAGCGGAATTTACCACTGTAGCAGATACAGAATTAATCCTGCTGGCTGAAAACGTTATGTATCCTATCACCATGCAGGTGTATTTCACCAGATCATCCTTGATAGGATTGACTGTCATACCCTGTGAATCACTGGTTGAACCGGTAAGCTTGGCTATTTCAGTTTTGCTCACTTTTCTCAGGGCTGGCACTTCCCTTGTGTTATAAAAGCCGGTGACTGCATGAATTGCCTAAGGCGTAATGTCATGCGTCCTCTCCAGGTACATCTTGTCACCGTGGACTCTGCTCAAAATAATTCTGATGTGATCCTCCATGAAATCTTCCAGAAAAGATATTGCGTTATGGAATTTCTTCTTCTCTAAGATACTAAATTTCGGTTTGATCTTTTTGTCCTTGCCATAAAATAGACCTAACTAAGTGTGAATGGCTAAAGACCCTAGGTCTTCTATTTTGCAATCAATATAATCAGAAATTCCTTCTTCAACTATGACTCTAGCCAGAACTTGTGACAAAGCATTATATTTAGACTTCCTCTGAATAAAACTTTTTGACTCAATTGATGTACTTGAACTGGTATGAGATGCGGAAGCCATTGTAGACTATTTCAAGAACACAAAAAATACCTTTCAAACGTGAATTTAGGGCTTCCTGATTCTGCTTCACTCCACTCTCCGTCGGATGCCAAATCACCGCTTTTTGTTCTCCACTACCACTTGCAAACTGGATTTGAATCTCTTTCAAGGTTATTCAATTTCTTGAAATCTAAGCTCAAATCGCCTTTTCTTCGCTCTGCACTTGAAAACTTTTCTTCGCTCGAAAACAGATAGTGAGAAATGATTTGAAAAAATGCATTTATACATGTCTCTCATGTATCGTCATTAATGCTCCTCTATTAGGGCGTAAACCCTAATTTGCCTTTTTTACCATTTCCGGTCTTCTGCCAAGCGACAGGTATCGCATACCGGTTAAGGTCTTTTACCGGTGTCAACCGGGGGTTCGAAAGCATTTCGCCATTTTCTCCCCCTAAGCCTTTAAGGCTTAGTTTGCCGGTTCTGATATTTCCACACTAGGTACAGAACCCGGTTCCTCTTCTGACATTGTTGGTTTCTTCCTCCATGTTTTCTTCATGTCACCTTGAACTTTTTCAACATCGATTTCTCCTTCCTGAGTGACCGGTATATCATCAGATATAATTTTTCTGCTTCTGCAGAATCTTGCAATGTGACCCGGTTTGTTGCAGTGATAGGAAACAAGTCTAGGTGCTCTCCAAGGTCCATTGTACATGTTTCCATTCTTCCTTCTGCATGTTGCAGCAGTGTGACCATAATCATGACAGATCATACAACTTTCTCTCCATCCGGTTGCCACTTGATGACCACCGCTTCTTGACTGATGATTGAAGACATTAAACTGGTTGTGATTCCGGTTCACAAAAGGTTCAAGACCAGTTCCTTGGGTCTCCTGAGGATATCTTCCAGTGTTATCCATCACAGACCTATATTCAAATGCTCTATGCCCAAACTTGTTGCATGCATAACAATGACCATTAAACTTATTGGATCTAGGTACATTGTTGATAAAATAAGGAAAATTATTGTAGGCTTTGCTCCTACATACATTGGCAGTGTGTCCTTCTTTAAGACAGTTAAAGCAAACAGGTTTGAATTTTTGCTTACCTTTTCCTTTGAGTGTCAGTTGCTTCTTTGATGCTTCGGCATTTGTTCCTGAGGATTCTCCTTCCTCATGTCCAGAGAAACCAAGACCATTGGTATTCTTTGCCGGTCTAGATGACTCAAGCTTTTGCTCTAGCTTGACAGTACTTTTGCTAAACTTAGCAAGTATTTCCTTTGACTCAAAGAGTTTTTTGGAAATAGCAGTGTTTGTCTCCATTAGACTTGCATTTTCAGAGATGGCAATGTTCAGTTCCCCTTGCATGTCTTCCTTTTCTATTCTGCTCTCATGAAGGTGAGCAGTCAGTGCACTAATCTCTTGTTTCAACTTGGAGATCTCATGATCTCTATCCTTTATCTAATCTTCAGCTTTTCTCTGGTTCTCAAGCTCTTGACTAAACCTAATAGTCAATCCTTCCAACTCCTTTCTCAGACTGGAGTTTGAATCATTCAGTTTATTTACTTCAGCAATCATGGCTTCCATGTTAGCTTCATCTTCAAAACTACTTTCAGATAGTTCCATCAGCTTTTCTACATGTTCTCTCCTTTTTTCTTGAGATGCCTTGTATTTGACCATAAGATCATCATAGGATTTCTCAGACTTAGTGAGCCATTGAGTAAGTTTCCTCATGGTGTATTCCCCCATATCTCTTTCCAAGTGGTTTAAGTTATAGAAAGGTTGGCTCTGATAACAATTGATGAATGTGAATTAGTGTGCCAAAAATCAATGCACTAAAACACTTACACAGTCTAAAGATAAACCGGTAAAGAAGTCTAACAGTCAAACCGGTTACCACACATGCAAACCAAAATACGAATAAAGCATTCACCCACAAAACCAATACAACCATAACACAAGATATTTGACGTGGAAACCCAACAGGGAAAAACCACGGTTAGATGGAACTCACAAGTCACTATCTATAGAATAGAAACCAGACCGATTAAGGTCTTACAATGTTCTTCACCAGAACAGATCCTATTAGAAATCTTGATCTCTGTTAGGAGATAAGTCCGATTAAAGACTACCTTGTTAGAGGATTTTAGATTCACATGTGTGAACCACCTTGTTAGAGGATTTTACAAAGGCTTTGAGGCCTACCCAGTTAAGGGCTATAGAGTTGTCAAAGATGTGAGTAATCAACAAGTGTTTAATCTATCGGATAGCACAAACTGCTTGGTTAGATCCAGTATTGCTCACAGTTAATGCATTCCAGCATTACTTCAGTCTTCTCTATCTCTCTCATAGTTACAACTTGATCTTCTCAGATAAGATCATTCTCAACTTCCACCTTAAACCCTAGCTCGACATTAACCCTTTCAGCAACCTTCTAAAACCCTAGACATGATGTCCTTTTAAGGGAATCTGATTTCATGTCGGTCCAATAGGATTACATTACAATTTACTAGGTTCAATGAATCTAGACATACTTAGTAACATGACACAAAAAGCACCGTCAAACAATCAGTGGATTGGTAACTCATCACAGAGTATTACCGGTTCATACAAAATGTCGGTTGCTGGTTTGACAAAAATGAAGATAGGTAAGAATGTGTTGTGCCACTTTGCTCCCTTGTGCTGCTTGGGATCTATGAACCGCTTGGGATCGACATGCCGCTTCAGACCGGGAAACACATTCTGCAAAATCACCACTAGTCTAAAGACTAGAATACAACATATCGGTTGGAACAAATACTAGTTGAGCACAAGCTCATACACATAAAGGGCATCTCAATACAATTGTGTGTCCATCAATGACAATCACAACATAAACAACAAAAATGCCAACAGTTTCCCACCGTGGTTTTTCCCTTTACTGGGTTTTCCATGTAAAAATCTTAGTGTTATGTGGATGGTATTTATTATGTGATTATTATTTATGCTTAATTGGTTTAACTGCTATTTTGGTATTAATGTTTTGGGTTTCGGTATTAATGTTTTAATTTCTAATGGTTTCGGTAATCTATGACAACTAATTCACCCCCTTTCTCAGTTGTCTTCCAGTTATTTGAACTATCTAACAATTGGTATCAAAACTTTGGTCCTCTCTATAGAAAGCTTAACCACTTGAGGAAGATCCTATGGTGACTAACAATTCAAGTTCATCCAGTTCATCTAGAGCTATCTTTCAGAGAGATATTCCTAGGCTTGATAGAACAAATTATACAGTATGGAAGATTTGGATGGAGACTCATCTGAGATGTCTTGGCAAGGGGATTTGGGAGATCACATAGAATTGTGTCACACCTTATAATCTGAGACTTGGCAATCCTCCTCTGACAAACCTAGACAAGGAGCTTGAGAATGATTGTAGAGAAAGAGAAGCCCTCTTCTGTGTGCTTTCTGAACAGAAAATAATGGGATTAACTGACAAATCATCTGGAAAGTCTATATGGGATAAGTTAGAGACAAATAATGAAGGTGACCCTATAGTGAAGATTGCTAAAATTGATGGTTACAAGGTGAGATATGAAAACCTGAAGATGGAAGAAGATGAAAGGATTACTGCATTCATGGAAAGGATAAATGACATTGCTATGGGAATTCAATGTTTTGGTGGAACTTTGAGTGAAGATGAAATTATTTCTAAAGTTCTGAGAGCCCTAACACTAGATTACAAAATGAAGGCTACTACTATTAATGACTTGAGAACAATGGCTAATACATCTATCAACAAATATACCTTGGTTGGGAAACTATCTGCTTTTAAGCTTGAAGAATTTGGACCTTCTAGAGCTGTGAAGATTGAACTTGCTTTTCACGCATCTACATCTACAACCGGTAAGCAAGATTGGAAAGATTTATATGCAAAGGAATTGGAAGATATGAAGAGAGAAGATGATGATTTTGAGCAAATTAAAGAACTATTTTCTAGAAAAGTACCTAAAGGACTGGTAGGAAGTAAGTATGAAGAAAAAACACCTTTTAAATGTTTTGCATGTAATAAGATTGGTCATTTTGCATCTAGATGTCCGGAAAGGAATTCAAGATTTGAAGAAAGAGTTAGAATATCATTTAAGCCTAACCCTGGATATTAGAACAAGTATAAATACAAGAAAAATAGAGACAAATCATGCTATATAGCGGATGAGGAAGGCATTATTGATTCTGATGATGAACGTACAGAAGACTCTGCTAGTTGTTCTAACAATGGGAAGGAATGGGTGTTCCTGGCTATCAAGGAAGATGATCTGGCACTAGAAGAGAATGTACCTGAAGAGAAGGCACTTGCTACTAAATTTGAAGACAAGGATGAATGGGTAATTGACAATGGTTGTTCACATCATATGATTGGAGATAACAGGAAGTTTCTATCTTTGCAAGAATTTGATGGCGGTCTAGATAGATTTGGAGATGACAAAGCATGTATGATCAAAGGAAAAGGAGCTATATCATTGGATGGTAAGAATAATATTGATAGTGTTTATTATGTTGAAGGTTTGAATAACAATCTTTTGAGTGTAGGCCAATTGGTAGACAAGGGATGTCAATTACAGTTCAAGGATGGAAAATGCAAAATCATTAACAGATTTGGCTTGGAGATTGTAACCGGTACACAGACAAAAGGTAATATATTTCATTTGAACTCCAGTGAGAAGACGTGTTTAATTACACAGATTGATGAGAGTTGGCTATGGCATAAAAGGTTGTGTCATGTGAATTTTGATTGCATTGTGAAGATCAATTCAACTAAGACAGTTAGGGATATACCAAAGATTATGAAGCCCTATAATCTGGTATGTAAAGAATGTCAAATGGATAAATAGGTTAGAACCTCTTTTAGGAGTATACTACATAAATCAAATGATGTTCTTGATCTTATTCATACTGATTTGTGTGGCCTTGCTAGAGTTAAAAGTTTTCAAGGTGATAGATATTTCATGCTAATCATTGATGATTATTCTAGAATGATGTGGGTTACTTTTCTAAAAGAAAAATTTGAAGCATTTGAAAAGTTTAAAATCTTTAAGGATTAAGTGGACACTAAGAAAGGATTGAAGATTAAATGTTTGAGATCAGATCATGGTGGACAATTTACATCTAGTGAGTTTAATAACTTTTGTGAGAAGCATGGTATAAGAAGACAATTTTCTGCTCCCCAGACACTTTAGCAAAATGGAGTTGTGGAAAGGAAGAATATAACTATCTTGGATGGTGCTAGAACAATGGTAATGGAAGATAATCTACCACATATCTACTGGAGAGAAGCAGTGAGCATAATGGTTTATACATTCAATAGAGTACATATCAAAGGAGAAACCGATAAGACACCTTATGAATTATGATTTGGCAATACACCTACAGTTAAGTATTTCAGGATTTTTGGTAGTAAATTCTATATCAAGAGAGATGATATCATTGGGAAATTTGATCCTAGATGTGATTAAGACATATTTATTGGTTATTCTAATGAAATCAAAGCATATAGATGTTATAACAAGAGATTGTAGAGAATTGTGGAGATTGCTAATGTCAAAATAGATGAGTTGAACAGAAGTCAAATCAGAGTTTATGAAAAGGAATCGACAAGGGAAATGATTATATCTTAACTGGTAGCACCTTTACCGGAACAGAGAGTTGAACCAGTTACTCCGGTGGTATCAGAGAATTCTATATTGATTGAAAATCAAGGAAGAGGAATAGTGAGTTAGAGGACTTCTAGGTATGTGAGATTGAATCATTTAGAAGATTAGATCATTGGGGATAAGAACAATGGAGTGATGACAAGAAGAAGATTGGAAACTAATGAGGTATTTTTAATTTCAAAAGTTGAACCAGTATCAGTAATTGAGGCATGTAAAGATAAATATTGGTTGAAAGCTATGGAAGAAGAATTAGATTAGATTGAGAAAAATAACACATGGACTTTGGTTCCTCGGCCTAAAAATAAAAATGTTATTGGAACTAAATGGTTTTTTAGAAATAAATTGAATGAGGATGGTCAAGTTATAAAGAATAAATCTAGATTGGTTTGTAAAGGACATTCTTAGAAGGAAGGAATTGATTATGGAGAGACTTTTGCACCTGTAGATAGGATTGAAGTTGTAAGATTATTTCTTGCCTATGTTGCTTCAAAAAACTACAAGGTTTATCAGATGGATGTTAAATCTACATTTTTGAATGGGGATCTTGATGAGGAAGTTTATATTGAGCAACCTGATGGTTTTTCACTATCAAATTATACAAACATGGTTTGCAGGTTAAGGAAAGATTTATATGGATTGAAAAAGGCACATAGAGCTTGGTATGCAAGGTTGGATAAATATCTTTTAAAGCTTGGTTTTACAAAGGGTAGTGCTGACAATAATTTATATTATAAGATCACTGATGATGATATACTGATTATTGAAGTATTTGTTGATGACATTATTTTTGGAGGTGAAGATAAATTATGCATAGAATTTTCTAAGAATATGGAGAAAGAATTTGAGATGTCTATGATTGGGGAAATGAAATTTTTCTTAGGTTTGCAGATTACTCAAATTGATAAAGGTATTTCATCTATCAAATTAAGTATGCTAAGGAATTGTTGAAGAAATTTGGTATGGGAGATTATAAACCGGTAAGTACTCCTATGATTGCAAGTGAGAAATTGACAAGAAAAGATGTTTCTACATAGATAAATCCTACAAGATACAAATCTATGATTGGAGGTTTGTTTTATTTGACTCAGACTAGGCCTGACATTATGAATATTGTTTGTATTGTTTCAAGATTTCATAGTGATCCTAGAGAAAATCATGAGATTGCGGTGAAAATGATTTTTAGATACTTGCAAGATACATCAGAATATGGTTTGTGGTAACCTAAGGATGATAACTTTACTTTATGTGCATATATAGATGCTAATTGGGCTGGAGACAATGATGAATGGAAAAGTACTTCCAGTAGAGCTTTCTTTCTTGGAAAGAAGTTAGTTTCATGAATCAGCAAGAAACAGTCATGTTCTTCTTTATCTACTGTTGAAGCTGAGTATGTTGTTGCTGCTACTAACTGTACACAAGTTTTATGGATGAAGAAAATGTTAAAGGATATAAAATTGGATTGTGATGCACCAGCAGTTATTCACTGTGATAACTCTACTGCTATTGATATATCAAAGAATTTGGTATTTCATTCTAAAACAAAGCACGTATCTATCAAATACAACTTTTTGAAGGAAAAGGTGGAAGTGAATGAAGTTATACTAGTCTATGTGAACACTAAAGAGCAAATTGCAGATATTTTCACTAAACCTTTTCCTAAGGAATCATTTGAATACCTAAGAGACAGATTGAGAGTTTTTGCCCCTCCGATAGAGACTTGATTGATGCGGCCTGGCATTATTCTGGTATGCATTATTAGAGATACTTTTTATTCCGGCATTGATGTGGGATGCTACTACTTATGGGGAGTAGTTAGATTGTGATTCAGTGGTTTATGTTTTTTCTTTGATATTTTTGTTAGATTTCTAGCATTGATATCAAAGGGGGAGTGATATAGATTTGAAAAACAAAACTTAAGGAGTTGTATACATTAGGGAGAGAGAGATTCAAATATTTACAAAGATATCATTCACAAGGGGAGTTTGGTCTTTGTTTCAGAATCTCATTTCTACATATGTTTGCGGGTGATCGTTGGTTGTCTTCCATTAGGGAGACCTGTTTGGTATTTCTTGGTACTTAGATGCTTTTCACATCTACTGTTGCCATCAATTACAAAGAGGGATATTGTTGGCCATTTGGTGGAATTGATTATGTGTTGGATTGATTTTTTGTCATTAATGCCAACACTAGTTGTTTGGATGCTTTACCGACACCCTTATGGTCCCGGTAGGATGAGTAGTTTTTGGTTGATTTGGATCTGGCACGATCCGGTAAACTATGGTATAGTTTGGTGATGAATTGGCTTGTTCATGATACTCATGTTCATATTTAGTCAGTTGGTTTTGGTCTAGTTATCGTATGCTATCCTATTTTCTTAGAAGCTTGGTTTCTGGTTTCAGCAAGGGTTTCATCGGCAGAGCATTTGATGAAGATCTTTGATGAATTGCATAATTGGTGTTGGTGCAGCTTCTGGTGGAGTTTTAGGATGTTGTTGGCGATCATGTTTGAGACTTGGTAGATGGAGATCATTGTTGTAGCATGTGGACCTATACTGGGTCCTGATTGATCTAGGTTGTGGACCGACTTTAATGTAACATGTAGATTGGACCTCTTGATGTGTTTCTGGGATGTCCTATGTGTTGGATATTATTTATTTGGTCTAAGTCTAACATGGTTTGTAATTATGAAATTGGTTTATTATTTGGTGGCCGACCTAATTGTTTATGGTCGAGGGTTTGTATATATATATGTAAGATCTCATTGTATATCATCATGGTTATGTTATAGGTCATGGTCAAGGGATGTAATGTATGAATAATGTAATATCATCTAGGCAGAGGATTTGATTGATTATTGGATATCGAATTGGGTTTATGTAAGAGGATTTATTTCTCTGGTATTAAGCTTAACCGGAATTGTACTCAAGCATAGGAGATGCTATCTTTTGCAGTTCAACACTTCTTCGGGTTGTAATCTGGATTTTTATGTAGTCAGTGAGACTCCTCTTGTTATGAGCACTGTGATCTAGGTTGTTGGCCTTCCTACAAGTGTAGGCCCCTCAATTGTAATTCACATACTTATTGCATAAGTATTATCCGACTGTGGGTAGGCTTCCCACCGTGGTTTTTACCTTTACTGGGTTTTCCACGTACAAATCTTGGTGTCATGTGGATGGTATTTATTCTATGATTACTGTTTATGCTTAATTGGTTTAACTGCTATTCTAGTATTAATGTTTTGGGTTCCAGTATTAAAGTTTTAATTACTAATGGTTTTGGTAATGTGTGACAACTGATTCAACCCCCCCCCTCTCAGTTGTCTTCTAGTTATTTGAACTGTCTAACATAATCTTCCCTAGGTTTATCAACTGTTCATCCAACATCCAATCACATAGATCTAACTTCACATTCTCCCTCACATTTTATGAGCTACATAAATGTAGGAGCTAAAAACAAAATTTAGTTGGTTTGATCATGTTACCTTGTAACCAATGACCATGCTACCGAATCTGATATCTGTGTCGATGATATTACTGATTCTCATTGATAGCCTATTTGATGTTGCACCTGTAATCTTGTTAACCTAATCTTTTGAATTTTTCTTCTTCAGACGTTGTCCAATTTGTGGTAAATCGGTGATTTCCCTGATGGCCTCCTTCATAATCTCATACAGTCTATCCAACCAGATAAACTCTCCATGCACCCTGCTCAAAACATACCTAACAATTTCATCTTCAAATTCTGGAATATCCAGAATGCCGATAATCCCTAGATCAACAATATGCTAGAATTCAGGTTTAATCTTTCTAGAATCTCTCATTAACTCATTCATGTACATGCTCTTGATATCAGATGTTCCCAAATCCTCAATATGACAATGAATGTAGGCTCTTACAAATTCAACATATATGACTCCTTTCAGAACACGGGAAAAAGCTCAAACCGAATCATCCAGGGTAGTGACATGCGGATATTGCTTGAAAATCGGCCTGGGATAGTCCTTGACCTCAATAATAGTCTGATTTGCAACAAAGATAGGTATTGATGATGATCCCTCTTCCATGATTGAAGATAAATACCTATGAATCACTGTCAATGAAAGACCCTAAAGACCTCTTCCAATTGCTGGTAAAATCGCTCAAGATGATATCGATCACACTGATTCACCTCGGACTTCCTCTGAATCTCTCTAAATTTCTCTGAATGCAAAAGTGATTAGAGATGAAGTGAATTCGAATTTTTATCCTCCAAGAAAAACCCTAATCTTTCATTGACATCAATGACTTCCAGTGAAAGATACCAGATCTCGATCGAACATCTCCATGCCGGATAAGCATATCCAATATTTGGAACATTTTTAAGAACCTCTTCCCGGGGCATATGCAACATCTTCATGAATTTTTCCTACCCCTAAGGTATCTGCCTCAGTTACCAGTTGAGCTTTCTGTCAGTGTAGGAGCAACCACCTCTATCGGTTGAGTAATCAGAGCATTCCCATCTGCAGATTGATCTTCCCACTTCTCGACCCATCTCTGGGTATGATCTTGTTGGATTTCATTAACCTTTTCTTTACCTTTCTCATTTGATCCTCCATTACCAACTGGTGGATTTCTTCTTCTACGAAATTTAGCAATATATCCAACCTCATTACATGCATAATATGTAACATTATTCTTTTTAATTTCTTTGCTAAAACCGGTATAATTGCTTGACTTGCACTGATTAGCCATATGTCCAAATTTTCCACATGCATAACATTTAACATTCATTCTGCAATATTTTGTCTTATGCCCATACTTATTACATTTAGAACATGGACCGAGAGCAGAATCAGGGTTCTGATTTGCTCTATTTCTACATTGCCTAGCCATGTGACCAATTTTATTAAAAACAAAGCATCTACCATTAAATTTATAAGCATTAAACTGCCTTACCGGTTTCTTATGGTTTTTATCTTCATTTGCTGTATCAGAACTTTGTCCTTGCTCAAATCCAAGTCCACTAGAATCTCCATTCTGCCTTTGTCTCTTCAATAACTCATCTAGATGTGCTAAACTAATCTTGAATTTTTCTTTATACTCACTTGCAATAGTCAAATCATTTCTCAGAATTATCATTTGTCTCTCAAGCTCTTTTTCATTACTCTGGGATTGTACTAAATCAGTTCTCAACATATCATTCTCCTGAACCAACCTACCACATTCTTCAAATTTGTTCTTTGGAGATACAAAAATATTTTCTTCCTTTTTCTTTTGGTCTTCAATCTCCTTAGACACTCTCATAGTTATAACTTTCATTTCATTTCCCATGACCATGTTCTCCTGACTCAGCTTCTAACACTATTCCTTAAGTGAATCTTGTTGGCATTTTGGATATGTTGATATGGTTTTGTCATTGATGTCAACACCTATCATCATTTGTCAACACTTATCAACACTTGGAGATCTTTGGTTATATTCACCGACAAGTCAGAGACTTCTGCATAGTCATCGGTATTTGGTTCACCAATAGATTATATTGTTCACAGGCACTTGGAATGACTTGGAGACTACTTGGTGATGTTGAAGAAATTATTCGATCACTTGGTTTTGGTGATTTGGTTATTTGCTTATTCAGGTTTGCATATTTGTTGTTACCGGCAAATAGGTCTAGGATATGCACCGACAGGTATATCTATTCCAGATCAGCATGACACGTTATGAAGATGATTTATTATTAATGTAAATGCATTGAGCCGATATCATGCATCGGATATTGATTTTATTGTAATATCTTTTAGTGAGATGACCTATTCAAATTGGTCTTAGGTTATGGTATAAATGTAAGATCTCATTTGTGAGATTAATATGTGATTGCGAAAAGGATTGTAATAAGGTATATGCAAAAATAAGAAGAGTTATACACGCAAACATCATTCGAAGGTTGAAGGAAGGATTTTTGTGAAGGAAATAAGAACTAAACCGGTACTGAATCCAGCATATGAAGATGCTATTTTGTGTAATATATTATAATTGGATTTAACCATCCAATTGTAGTCAGTGTGACTCTCATTTTGTGATTGAGCAGTGAGCTCTAGGTAGCTGGCCTTTCTACATGTGCATAATCCATATTGTACACACATACTATCTGCAGTAGTATCATTTGATTGTGGGTAAGGCTTCCCACCATGGTTTTTCCGCTTACAGGGTTTCCACGTACAAATATTTGTGTTATGTGTTGTGGATGTTATTGTTTTTATGTTTCATGCAGTAATCTTTACCGGTACTGCAATTAACTATTAAGACTGTCTATCGACATAAAGTTTGGTTTATTGGTATTAAGCATTAAGTTTTGGTTAAGTTATTTTTGGTTGAATTTATTGGACAATTGATTCAACCCCCCCTCTTAGTTGTCTCCAGGACCTAACAATTGGTATCAGAGCCTAGTCCTCTTTTTGTAGAAGTTTAATAGCTGGAGGAGATCCAATGTCTTCTAACTATTTTAGGAAGGACAATCTGAAACTTGATGGAAATAACTATGGCATATGGAAGATCAGGATGTAGACACATTTGAATTGCATTGGAAAGGACATATGGGATGTTACAAAGGATGGTTATACTGCTCCTACTCAAGGTCAACCTAATCCACCTAACTTGGCTAAAGATGAGGAAAATGATTGCAAAGCAAGAGAAGCACTTTTAAGCACATTATCAAATCAGCAAGTCATGGGATTATTAGATAGATCTACTGCTAAAGCTATTTGGGACAAACTAGAAACATTGAATGAAGGAGATTCCACAGTCAAAATTGCAAAACTTGAAAGCTTTCGAGTCAGGTATGAAAGTCTGAAAATGGGAGAAGAAGAAAGAATTTCTGCTTTTATGGAAAGAGTAAATGAAATTGTTTTGGGTATACAATGTTGTGGAGGAACCTTAAGTGAAGATGAGATTGTTTCTAAAGTTCTAAGAGCTTTGCCACCGGCATATAAAATGAAAGTTACTACTATAAATGAATTGATAACAATGCCTAATGCATTAGTATCTAGAGACACTTTGGTTGGAAAACTTTCAACTTTTGAGCTTGAGGAATTTGGTCCTATTACTACTATCAAGATAGATCTAGCTTTCAAGGCATCATCATCAACTAAAACATCATCATCATTATCTGATAAATCTGATTGGAAAACCTTCTATGCAAAAGAACTTGAAGAAAGTAGGAGAGAAAATGAAGAACTTGAAGAACTTGAAGCACTATTTGCAAGGAAAATGCCTAAAGGTCCAATTGGAAGTAAGTATGAAGGTAAAGCACCCTTTAAATGTTTTAACTGTAACAAGATTGGTCATATGGCTTCTAGATGTCCTGATAAACATGCAAGATTAAGAGAAGAAGCTAAAAGAACATATAAGTCTAACCCTGACTATCAGAAATACAAGTTTAGGAAGAATAGAGACAAATCTTGTTATTATGTTGATGAAGGAGTCACTAATGATTCTATTGAGGATCCGGCAGACAATGGATGGGCTTTTATTGTTATAACAGAAGATCAACTAGCACCTACTGCTCAACCAGTAGAGCAGGCCCTGGTAGTTAAAGTTGAAGATAAGGATGAATGGATTATTGATTTAGGATGTTCACATCATATGACTGGTGATAAGAGTAAATTCTTAACCTTTTAGGAATACAATGGAGGTCTAGTAAGATTTGGAGATGATAAAGCTTGTTTGATCAAAGGAAAAGGCACTATATCTTTTGATGGTAAGCACAATACTGATAATGTTTACTATGTTGAAGGTTTGAAGCATAATCTTTTGAGTGTTGGTCAATTAGTTGAGAAAGGATTTCAGCTACAATTCAAGAATGGTAAATACAAAGTCTTAAACAAAATTGGTTTAGAAATTGCAACCGGTAATCAGAGTAGAGGTAATATCTTTCATTTGAACAACAATGAGAAAGCATGTTTGATTGCACATATTGATGAAAGTTAGTTATGGCATAAGAAACTTTGTCATGTAAATTTTGATTGCATTATGAAAATCAGTACTACTAAGGTAGTTAGAGATTTACCTAAGATTGTTAAACCTCACAATCCGGTATGTAAGGAATGTCAATTTGGAAAGCAAGTTAGAGAAAGTTTTAGGAGTATTCCGGAGAAGTCTAACAATGTTCTTGATTTAATTCATATTGATTTATGTGGTCCAGTAAGAACTAGAAGTATACAAGGAGATAGGTATTTTATGCTAATCATTGATGACTATTCTAGAATGTGTTGGGTTACTTTTCTCAGGGAGAAATCCAAAGCATTTGGGAAATTCAAACTATTCATGGTGATGGTAGAAAATGAAACTAGCAAGAAAATTAAATGTTTGAGATCAGATCAAGGAGGTGAATTCACATCTAAGGAATTTAATACATTCTGTGAAGTGAATGGGATCAGAAGACAGTTATCAGCACCTTAGACACCTCAGCAGAATGGAGTTGTGGAAAGGAAAAACATAACTATCTTGGATGTAGCCAGAAGTATGATATCAGAAGAAAATCTACCTCATATATATTGGAGAGAAGTGGTCAATACAATAGTTTATACATTCAATAGAGTTCACATCAGAGGTGAAACCGGTAAGACCCCACATGAACTATGGTTTGGTAATACTCCTACTCTTAAATATTTTAGAATATTTGGAAATAAATGCTATATCAGAAGAGATGAGTATATTGGCAAATTTGATCCTAGAAGTGATGAAGGAATATTTCTTGGTTATTCATCTAAGAGCAAGGCATATATATGTTTTAATAAGAGATTGCAGAAAATTGTTGAGTGCAAATGTGAAGATTGATGAACAGATTAGAGGAAATTCAAGGTTCACAGACTCTAAACTGGCAATAGAGATAATCACAAATGAAACTACTATGAATACACCGGTACAAAATGGTGATCCAGTGACATCGACATCATCTAGAGATTCAACAGTCACTGAAGAACAATAGCAAGTAAAAACACCTTGGTATGTAAGACTGGATCATTCTGAAGATCAAATTATTGGAAACAAATTTCAAGGAGTCATGACTAGAGGAAGATTGGCAAATGAAGAGGTATGTCTTATTTCTCAAATTGAACCTACATCAATTAATAAGGCATGTGAAAATAAATATTGGATTAAAGCTATGGAAGATGAATTGGAACAAATTGAAAGGAATAACACTTGGTCATTAGTTCCCTGCCCTAAAGACAAAAATGTAATTGGAACTAAATGGGTTTTCATAAATAAACTTAATGAAGATGGTATGGTAATCAGAAACAAAGCAAGATTAGTGTGTAAGGGATATTCATAGAAAGAAGGAATTGATTACAATGAAACCTTTGCACCGGTAGCTAGAATTGAGGCAGTCAGACTTTTATTGGCTTTTGCAACACACAAGAACTACAAAGTATATCAAATGAACATTAAATGTGCATTTCTGAATGGAGATCTTGAAGAAGAAGTTTATATTGAATAACCTGATGGATTTTCTTTGATAGTTAACAAAGACATGGTTTGCGGGTTAAGGAAAGCTTTATATGGATTGAAACAAGCTCCTAGAGCTTGGTATGCTAGATTGGACAAATATCTTTTGAAGCTTGGATACACTAAAGGTAATGCTAACATCAATCTATACTACAAAGTGACTAATGATGACATCTTCATTATCGAAGTTTTTGTTGATGATATAATCTTTGGAGGAGAAGATGGTTTGTGTAAAGACTTTTCTAACAAAATGCAACAAGAATTTGGAATGTCTATGATTGGAGAGATAAAATTCTTTTTAGGATTGTAGATTTTAGAGACTGATAAAGGTATATTCCTATGTCAATCTAAGTACTTGAAGGAATTACTAAAGAAATTTGGCATGGAAAATTGTAAACCGGTACGCACACCTATGACTACAACTGATAAATTATCTTTGAAGGATGAATCTACACCTGTTAATCTGGCTAGATACAAGTCTATGATAGGAGGTTTACTGTATTTGACACAAACAAGACCTGATATTATGAATGCAGTATGTATTGTTTCAATATTTTAGAGTAATCCTAAAGAAAATCATGAATCAGCAGTGAAAAGGATTTTCCAGTACCTACAAAGCACTACAAATCTTGGTTTATGGTATCCTCGATATGAAAATTTTGATTGGTGTGCATACACAGATGCTAATTGGGATGGAGATGTGGATGACAGAAAAAGCACCACCGGCGGAGCATTTTTTCTTGGCAGTAGACTAATCTAATGGTTGAGCAAGAAACAGAGTTGTACAAGTCTATCAACAGTAGAATCAGAATATGTTGCAGCAGCAACTAATTGTACACAGGTATTATGGATCAAGAAAATGTTGAAGGACATAAAGGTAAAATGAAAGGAACCTATAACTATCTATCATGATAATATGGTAGCAATTGATATATCAAAGAACCTAGTATTTCACTCTAAGCCTAAACATGTTTCTATCAAATTCAATTTTTTAAAAGAGAATGTTGAAGAAAAAGAAGTAAAATTGGTTTATGTGAATACTAAAGAGCAGATTGCAGATATTTTTACAAATCCTTTGCCTAAGGAAACATTTGAGTATCTCAGAGAGCAACTTGGAGTCCTACCCCCACCGGTAGAGAATTAGACAGTTGATGTTTGTTATCAACCAACAGAATTAATAGAGAAATCTTTTATTCCGGCTTTGATGAGTAAAGCTACTTCTCAGGGGGAGTAGTTGGTATTTTGTATTTGGTTTTGTATTGCTTTGGAATTTGATGTCAAAGGGGGAGAGATTGATATGGAAAAATGCATTATATTTTTCTTTTGGGGAGAGATTATTCCTAGGGGAAGAGATATTATGATTTCTGGTTAATGATCTATTTGGGAGATTGTTGGTTTTTGGTTTTTGGCATTTCTATTTTGGCGCTTTGATGGTTTTTCCATCTTGTGTTGCCATCAATGCCAAAGGGGGAGATTGTTGGTATTTTGGATATGTTGATATGGTTTTGTCATTGATGTCAACACCTGTCATCACTTGTCAACACTTATCAGCACTTGGAGATCTTTGGTTATGTTCACCGACAAGTCAGAGACTTATGCACAGTCATCGATATTTGGTTCACCAGCAGATTATATTGTTCACCGACACTTGGAATGACTTGGAGACTACTTGGTTATGTCGAAGACATTATTCAATCACTTGGTTTTGGTGATTTGGTTATTTGGTTATTTGGGTTTGCATATTTGCTATTACCAGCAAATAGGTCCAGGATATGCACCGACAGGTATATCTATTCCAGATCAGCACGACACGTTATGGAGATGATTTATTATTATTGTAAATACATTGAGCTGACATCATGCATCAGATATTGATTTATTTGTAATTTATTTTATTGTAATATCTTTTAGTGAGCCGACCTATTCAAATTTGTCTTAGGTTATGGTATAAATGTAAGATCTCATTTGTGAGATTAATATGTGATTGCGAAAAGGATTGTAATAAGGTATATGCAAAAATAAGCAGAGCTATACACACAGACATCATTTGAAGGTTGAAGGAAGGATTTTTGTGAAGGCAATCAGAACTAAATTGGTACTAAATCTAGCATATGAAGATGCTATTTTGTGCAGTACATTATAATTGGATTTAACCATCCAATTATAGTCAATGTGACTCTCATTTTTTGATTGAGCAGTGAACTCTAGGTAGCTGGCCTTTCTGCATGTTCAGAATCCATATTGTACACACATACTATCTGCAATAGTATCATTTGATTGTGGGTAAGGCTTCCCATCATGTTTTTTCCCGTTACAGGGTTTCCACGTACAAATATTTGTGTTATGTGTTGTGGATGTTATTATCTTTCTATTTCATGCATTAATCTTTACCAGTATTGTAATTAAATGTTAAGACTGACTACCGACATAAAGTTTGGTTTACCGGTATTAAGCATTAAGTTTTGGTTGAATTTATTGGACAACTGATTCATCCCCCCCCTCTCATTTGTCTCCGGGACCTAACACATCTTTCTCTTCATCATCCCAATTTGGAAAAACTTCCTTCTTCCTAGCTTGAACAAATGACAACCTCTCCTGTAGGACAAGAATGAATTCCTTAGCAGAATTCAATTCATCTTGTAACTTCAAGTTTTTCATCCTTTCAGCATCATAATCTTCATGTGCCACCTCAAGTTTCATTTCCAAACTCATATCCATGGATTCCGGATTCAGGATCTCCCGCAAGCTATTAAATTTCCTCTGAGGTACAAGGCTCTGATACCAATTGTTGGAATCCAAGAACACTAAGAGGGGGGGGTGAATCAGTCTTCTACCAGAATGAT
Source organism: Cryptomeria japonica (assembly GCF_030272615.1). Classification (NCBI taxonomy): domain Eukaryota; kingdom Viridiplantae; phylum Streptophyta; class Pinopsida; order Cupressales; family Cupressaceae; genus Cryptomeria; species Cryptomeria japonica. Next base: position 548,054,314 of record NC_081406.1, on the reverse strand, counting down.
CAATTTTAACCTTATTAAAACATGCATACACCAATCGATATACTGGTACATATAGAATTGAAAGAAGTATAGAAACCAATAAGCCAATCATATAAATGAATACCATAACACACAGAGTTATACATGGAAAACCTCAAAGAGGAAAAACCACGGTGGGATTTGTGACCCACAATACTAGCCATATGAAGAGATACTATAAAATATAGGGGCCTACACTTGTAGGAAGACTTACAACCTAGAGCACACTACTCAATCACAAAAGGAGCCTCACCGACTACATAAAAATCCAGACTACAATTCGGAGAAATGATTCAACTACAAAGATAACATCTTCTATGCCTGAATATAGTTCCAGTTAAGCTCTATCTGTTTCGGTCTGAAACCCTAAACCCTTACCGGAATAACCGTTACATAAATATCCTCACATACATGATCTCTCTGATATATTTCGCATCTCCTTCATTATTTACTTCCCAATACATATATCTATCTTTCCCTATTACAAAATGATCTAACCAACTAAATTATATACCCTTTACAATTCATCATGCCTTATGCCATCTTACAAAGATATTTACAATATGAATATACATGTCGGCTAGATAACATAAATACATGAATATCTAAACAATTGCCGATGTCGGATCTCCAAATGATGTCATCCTCCAATACCGATAACCTGATTCTAAACCATGTTGACCTGCATTGCCAATAACCAAAGAATTCTATCCAACCTACCAGTGTCAGAGTCGGTGCTGGTAAAGTGTCTGTGAAGTGCCTTTCGGTACACAACTAGCCCAAAATATGAAGCCGAAATAAATTGCCATGTTGCCATCAATGACAACATATTGAAACCAACCAATTGAGTGTCAATTGCCAACAAGACGTACTATTTAAAACAAAGAAAAGGTCCTAAACAAGGAACACACATGTACTCGCATGAAGGATAATTTTGTGCAAGAAAGGACATCAAGTTAGGAAAATGCAACTCACAAAGGAAAAAGTAATGTTTGGAATAAAAGAGATGATGGAAATGAAACACTATTCTTCCCCCCCCAAGCATAGAGATACAAATAACTAGACTATTATGTTGCTCACTAAGTGATTTCACCTAAAATTGTACCATCATGAATGACAATGAGCCCCCAATATGTAAGTTAACAATGTCTCATAGTGAGGAGCAACATAATAGGATCTTGAATGTTATTTGAAATGATCATAAGAAATATGCCACTCATTGTCACATGTTACTTTTATGATACCTAAATCAATATATTGTTGTATTTTAATTTGCAAAGTTTGACATTCATTAGTAGAATGGACATGGTTTTGATGATACTTGCAAAAAGTAAAATTTTAAAGATGTTTTCTACATTTCTTTCTTTGTTTAGGCCAAAGAAGAGAAATTAAGTTGGTGTGAAGAAGGCTGGACAAAATATTATCTTGTTGTAAAGCCATATTTGAATGAGAAGACACATGTTCACTAGACAATGTTGGAGGGAACACCAACAAAGGAGGAATTTGGTAGCCTAAACCTTCTTTGGAAAAGTGTGATGTAGATTTCTCATGACCATCAAAACTTTGTTGTGCACATCCTAAACCATGTCCATTGCATCCATGTGCAAAATCAGATTAAGGTGTTGAAATATCTAGAAGAGAGGGTCCACTTTTAGTTTTGAGGTCTAAAGAGTCACCATCATTTCCAAGACATGCATTAAAAGAGATTGGAATGGGAGAATCTTGGATAAATGGCACACAAGGCTCCTTCAAGGCTTTATACCTATATTGATGGATCTTATATCCAGTAGAGGAAGGTGTACCCTAGTTCTTTGTTAAAGAAGAATCATTGATAGGAGATTGTGTTGTTGAAGGAATCATAATATGAAAGGGAGATATTCATCCTACTTCATAATGAAAAAAATCATAACGATTAGTATAGACACCTAAAAATGTCTCATTGATCATGTACTAATTATTCCTCTAATTAGTTAAATAATTATTTAATTAAGTTAATTAATCTTATTCTTCTAATCTCATATTTCTTCATCATCTTACTAATTATTTTATTTTCAATGATTCTATCATCATTTAATCATTTAATCATTTAACCATTTTCTAATGTTAATTAAATATTTATTGTTTAATTAATTATGATTTTAATCCTTCAATTTAAATATTCTTTATTATTTAAATAAATTCATTTTCAATTTCTATCTCTAATCAATTAATCATTAACCCTTTTCTAAATATTAATTAAATATTTATTATTTAATTGATTGTGATTTTAATCCTTTAATTTAAATAATCTTTATTATTTAATTAAATAGTTTCTTTAAATTATTTAATTAACTAATTAATTCTTCAAATTCTAATTCCAAATCCCCAAATTCTAATTAAATTTAATTAGCTAATTAATTCTTCAATTTCCAAATCCAATTCCCCAAATTCTAATTTCATTTAATTTATTTTAATTCCTCCAATTCAAATTCAAATTCAAATTTCTCCTAATTTCAAATACTTGTGCATGATTTCAAAAATCAAACTGAATTTCAAAGTCAAGTTCTAAATATATTCAAATAATAAATTGAATTTAAACTAAATTCAATATCTGAATTAAAATCTCATGCAAAGATTAAATTGAAAATCCAAGTCAAAGTTCAAGAACATTCTAAATTAATTAATTAAATCAATTGTCTTTTCAATTCTTATTTCTATCTTCTAGTTAGCTTTTTCTAAATAAGGCTCCCAAAAAGCTTTCAATCAGTTAACTATCTCCCCCTCTTTATTTCCTCCAATCACCCTTTTTCATCTTCCAGTCAACTTTTTTCTCAATCAATTAACTCATTAATCTATTCAATCTATTATGTTCCACCTCTAAATCAGTAGTTCAACTATCAATCAACATGTGAGCTCACCTAAGTTACACCTTTCAATTAATTCTCTCCAATTATCTTTAAATTGAGCATTCAATCTCCATTTTCAACAATCATGAACTTTGAATCTTTGTTTCAATTGCAAGTTGCCAGCGTGATATCTGAGAGCCACCATACCACAAAGAAGAGAAGAGCAATGGAAGCTATATGCAGTCTTGGAATAGGGGGAATTGATTGATATATCTTATATTCTTGTTTCTTGTTTAGCATTATTTCATTGTTTGTTTGTTTTAATTCCAATTAGGATAGGGATTCATGATTTCCCTTTCATTCCTATTTGATTTACACATAATGTATTTTAGCATGCGACACTTAGGATCAACCTTGATTATGTGAAGTTCATTGCCACATATGAATTTGATTATGTGATGAAGAGTAGAAGGGATTGATTTCATAGAATAAATCCACAATCTACCAAGAAGAAGGTTGTAGCTAAGATCATTGGGTATGACATGAAAAGGAGTGGGTAAAGTAATAGGTCCTACTTTGATAGGTAATATGATTATACCAACTGACTCTCTAGGAACATTATCAAAGCTACAAACACAAAGAGGATTGGGTCGAATAGAAGAATAATCCCAATTTATCTTTTCTAATAAGTCAACACAATAAATCTTAAGTGTTGAACCATTATCAATTAAAGTACGCATGACAAATGTTAAGTGTTGACCCATTATCAATTAAATTACCTCTTAAGTTTTATTTATAAATGCGAGTAATCATAAGAGGGTCATCTCTATTTTTAACCTCTATAGAAGGCAACTCATCAAGTGTGAGAATGTAATATCATTTGGTTTAGAAGAAAGATAAGGAGCCACTTTTTGTAAGGATTTTTGGATCAACCCATGGTATAAATCAAAAGTTTGAATTAGATCCCAAAGGAATATATTACTTAAAGTAGCATGAAGTTGTTCAACAAGATTAGGTTCCCTACCAACATGTTTCTTAGGATGAGGGGGTGAAGAAATAGAAGTGAGAAGAATAAATTGGAGTCTTCCTTTGTGATAATATTATTATATTTGTGATGTATTTTGGGACTATTTTTTCTCCAATTGTCTATTCATATCATTTCGCATATGTATTTTGTGACTTTTAAGATATTGCTAGGAGGTCTCTTTGGTTTTTTGCAATCAATCATAGATTGGTTGTTGGTATTTTGGTATGGTTTTGTCATTGATTTCAACACCTATCAACACTTATCAACTCTGGCACCTTGGAGGATTGGCAAATGTTCACCGGCAAGAAAGTGACTTTATGCACAGTCACCGGTATCTGGTACACCAATAGGATATATTGTTCATCAACACTTGGAATAACATGGAAAACATCTAGTTATGTCGAAGGCATCGTTTGTACACTTTGTCTTGGAGATTTGTTCATTGCCATATTCGTATTTGCATATTTGTTGTTACCGACAAATAGGTCCAGGTTATGCACCGGCAGGCTTGTCTATTCCAGATCAGCACGACACGCTTTGGAGATGTTTTGTTGTTATTGTAAATGCATTAAGCCAACATGTTGAATCAGATATTGCATCGGTTATTGATTTACTTGTAATATCTTTTAGAGCCGACCTACTAAAATTGGTCTTAGGTTATGGTATATATGTAAGATCTTATTTGTAAGATCGATATGCGATCAGGATAAGGAATTGTAAGAAGGTATATGCGAGAATAAGCAGAGCTATACATGCAGACATCATTTGAAGGTGAAGCAAGGTTTTTGTAAAGACAATCAGAACTGCACCGGTACTGAATCTAGCATATGAAGATGCTATTTTGAGCAGTACATCATTATTGGATTTAACCATCCAATTGTAGTTAGTGTGACTCCTATTTGTGTTTGAGCAGTGAGCTCTAGGCGCTTGGCCTTTCTGCATGCGCAGAACCCACTTGTATACACATACTATCTGTAGCAGTATCCTTTGATTGTGGGTAAGGTTTCCCACTGTGGTTTTTCCCCTTACAGGGTTTCCACATACAAATATTGGTGTTATGTGTTGTTGATGTTATTGTCCTTTTGTTTCATGCATTAATCTTTACCGGTTCTACAATTAACTGATAAACTGTCTACCGGCATAAAGTTTGGTTTATCGGTATTAAGCATTAAGGTTGGTTAAGTTGTTTTGGTTTGAATTTATTTGACAACTGATTCACCCCCCCCCTCTCAATTGTCTCCGGGACCTAACATTGGTTTGGTGTTTGAGTGACATATTGAAGAAATATAGGTTTCTCATAACTAAAAATATGAATAGTATTGACTTGATTAAGATCTTTGTTATCCAATGAATCATCTTTAAAAGGGGGAGAATAAGGAAAGTGCAAATGATATCATCCTCTTCCTCCAAGTTATCTTTATGGGTAGGACAAATTTTGGGAGAAGGATTATAAATGTCCATTAACACTTCTTCTCTAGGAGAGGTACCATGTATGGAAGGTTTTTATGATATCAACCTCTTCCTATAGGATATCCTTATTGGGGGGAGGGGGATATTTTAGGAAAAATATCAACATCGATCTTCAAAAATTTATCCTTATGAGGGAGAGTTATAAAAGAAGTGTTAATAATCTTTATTTGCACTAAAGTGTCCTCATTGGTAGGAGGATCCTTAGGAGAGGGATACTATGAAACAAGGGAGGCTAAGACACTATCACATCTATGAAATAAATGCATCATGGAACTAACTAAATGGAAATAAAATAACAACAATTTTATTTTTCAAATGATAACATATGCAAAATGCATGATAAAAAGAGATAACAATGTACAATTTTTTATGATTTTTTCACCAATGCAAGTACATAAACCATGAATTAATGCATCTAAATCTGAAAATTGTATGAAAATATTAGATCTAAAACTAAACATAAGAAATATGCATATGTAATAAGAGTCGAGTTCGCCAAAATGTAATGTATGAAAATAGGGTTTCACAAGTTAAACTATTTAAACTAGGAAATGACCTATTTTACAAATAAAATATTTAAGGGGAGGACAAATCTGAGAGATCCAACCTCAATTCTATTAGGAAGAGGGTTAAATGTTGATTTAATTTGGTTACCTTATGTTTAGTTGAAGATGCAATTGACAAGATGTAAATTGAAGGCCAAATCTAGGATAAGAAGGTATATCTATGAAATTAGAATGCTATAATTGACTAATAAACAAATGGATATTTTGCAACAAGTATAGAAATGGATAGGAAATTTGAGTATGCACCTATAATAGTGATCTAGATCTAAATTTGTGGGACTGGGACACCCAAAATGGTCTCATCTTCTACCCTATAGTTGGTTTCTAGAAATCTACTTTTTGAGGTTGAGACTGAGTTGCCTACAAAATTTGGAGGGAAACCTTGTGGTTAGGAGTGCCCCAATCACAAAACCCAAATTTTGAGGATAGGTCTATATTAGTGTGTTAATAGTCTCCTAAACTTTGTGTCTCTATTGGCAACCTGTACCTGCACACAAAAGGAGAGAAATGATGTCGTGGATAAGGGACTTTCCTAGGTCAAGCCACGGGTTTGGAATTAACCCTAATTGAAATAAAAATAGAATTTGAATTGAATTAGAAATCTTGCCTTTTGAGGGAAAGGCTAGATCTAAAATTGAAATACTTTAATGTAGATGATTATACCTTCAATAGGTGATGCAATGCTCTTTGGATAAGTCCTCCATGTGTTAATTCAATAACATGATAAATCACATAAAATTCATCATGAAATCATAATTGAAACATAATATGAATATGCATTGAATTAGTTTCTTGCTCCTTGAATTAGATCTACTCTTAAGAAATTAAAATTGCTCTTTAATCAAATAATAAGGCTAGCATGAGATTGATGATGAAAATGAATTGAGAGGGATGCCTTATATAGTTATAATCAAAATCACCTTTAGTCTGACTTAGATTTGGTTTATTTTGTTAGTCCCAACCAGTGATGAGAGAAGAGGGGTGAATCAACACTATATCGGTTTGTTCCAGATTTAACCTTAATAAAAACTTCTATTCAAACTTAACACTTATCAGTATAAGAAGCATTAATAAGAAACATGCACACATAAAATCAAACACACATGACTACCAAGATTTATCACATGGAAACCCAAATGGGAGAAAACCACAGTGTGAGTATAAACTCACAAAATATGCACTCTTCTGGAGTACACCCGGTGAAGAGCCATCCCTATTAGGAGATTACAAAGACACTGTTAGGTGCCACTTGGTTAAGGGATTTTATTTAAGGCCTATTAGAACCTTTACCCTATTAGAGGTAGCCTTGTTAAAGGACTTAGGATCATCATTTAAGATGTCACTCGGTTAAGGGATTTTACAAAGGGACCTGTTAAAGTCCACCCAGTTAAGGGATTTAACTATTGTAGTTATTAGAAACCAACAAAGATAATGATCGGCTGTAATGGCTACTCTAAGCTTAATCAGATCCAAATGAAGCTCTTCGGTTTGACCACCGATTACACTTTCTCTACACTCTACCGGTGCTTTGTATTACACTTTCTCTACACTCTAATGGTGCTCTACATTCTTTCTCTTCTCTTCACACTATCCGAGCTCTACACACTCTCTTCACCACTCTGCTATTCACTTATCAGTTTTGCCCTCTTCTCACCTTGTTGGATCGCCTCTCTTCAAAGTTTCACTTTGCAATACGATCAATCTTTTTGGTTTTCACCAAAAACCTTTATACCATATTTTTCCAACACGTACCCCTTGATTCCTCAATCAGTTTACACCAACACTTGGTAGATTTGAAATTCAAATCTTTCCAAATCTTCCCGCACTCTCTTTGCATGCTCTCCATCAATCTCTCTAGTAAATCATCCTTATCTGCCTCTGCAACTTATAATTTCCCCAACCTCTAGGTCAAGTTCTGTCTTTTTAATACGAACTGTAAAATCCACACAAATCTCACCTTAACTAGTTGTTAACTGTTGTAGAATTCACTATTTGTTTGTTTGAGGATATCTCGCCATGACTAACTCACCTTTGTGTTAGACACAAGATGACACTAAAAGGAGGTGGAAGAATAAGTGTTATCCAAACTTTTTGCATTTTCAATCCTATGTGTATATACCAGTTAGTAGATCTAACACAAAGCACAATTACTAATTAGATAGGAGGATGACACAAATACAAACACACACAAATGAAACATCACATGACACCAAATGTATGAGAAAAATCCAACACAAGAAAACCTCGATGAGAAATGTTGCTGGAGTCTACTACTCCAATCCAGCCTCACAATCAAAACCTCGGTTAAAACATTTTAGGGCACCAACCCAAGGAGCACCAACCTCTGTTGATTTATGGGAACCAACCCAAAGGAACTACAACCCTTGCACCAAGCACCAACTCAGTGAATACAATGAAATGCAAACTATTATAGTGAAGGAACCTTGTTGCAAATGGGTTCTGCAACACATACAATCAAAACACTCTATTGGCTCACCCTTCTCTACCTATCACCCTCTTCTCAGCTCCCTACCAGTTCTCTACTCCACCTTTTCCTTATCTGATCCACCTCCACCTGTTGCTGCTGACACACTAGATCTACTTATGTTGGTTGGATGAACAATCAGATCATACACCTTCTACTAGATACTCTGCTCACTGGTTTACTCTTCTCTATGGGTTACCCTCTACTCTTCTTTCTTCTGGTTCTCAGACATCTCCTCTCTTCTTCTCACCTACTCCTACTTACACACTGGTTCTACTTTTCAGATTAGCTATCAGACTAAACTCTTGCTGCCAGTTCCCTACTTGCCAGTTTATACCTACTATGTTTCCTTTCTATAGGATCTCTCCAAGCACTCAATCTTCACCCATTCATTCTCTATTGCATCCCTGTTGATTCTGCCACTATAGGTTGTCTTCATTGATGTACTCTTGTAGTTTATCGCTTGGTTTGGCCTTACTGGTTATTCCTTTGCTAAACCCTTCCACCGATTGCCTCTCCAACACTTAGTCTCTATGATCTTCGAATAAGACTCTAATTGGTTGGCTCTCTACTTCTCTTTTCACACTCAACTCTTCAACATGCGACCCTTAATCTTCTAGCATCATCAAACACTCCAAACTTTGGTCTACATATTTATAGTAGAGATTTCCTACCAAAACATGATTCAAACATTGGCATGATTAGGGTTTCTCCATCGATCACGAGGCATACCAAATCCAGTCATATCTCATTAGATATGATACCAAAGATAACTACTTGCACATCTCCATCATTAATGTGCCTTCAAGTGCACACTTTCTATCCTACACAACCTGCATTCAATCTATCGTCTCATCTCTTGGTCAGACACCATAAATGGTTAGGCGGTTTTCTTCACCTACATCGATCTATACCCAAACAACCTACATCAATCAGTGCATGCCATGGATCTGATCAGATTCATCCTTCCTCAAGCCGCAACCCCTCTATAACTCAACCCGTAACAGTCATGGTCAACATTTAATATCGACCAAACCCCAACTACCTCACCAACACACTTCTCGACCTATGCATGTTTGTGACTTCAACTCCACATGGCACCTCTATCGGTATTCATCTCAACTTAGACCTCTATGTTGGTCCAGACGTGGTCATGACCATCATGCAGACAACCGATCCATCTTTCCTACTGGTTCTTTAACCCCATCAGTGCAACATACCTTACTGATTAACCTTCTTGCCATCGCCTTCTCTATCTTTCTAATATATCATGTTTGCCCAGTCATCAAAAACACACCAGTCCTCAGTAGGTATCTAGAGTGACTCACCATGTGCACCATCATCTAATTTGGAGCATTTCACTTTTGTTTCTATGTTCACTTGGCAACATATCTGTATCCTTGTTTACCGGTTGGAACTCTTGATGAATGCATGCCATCAACCTCCAACTGCTATGCATCTAAGGCAACACCTTTCTCCATATGCATCTTGGTTGTACTCTTTGTCTACAACTACACAACCTTTATCTTTTTCACCATTTGACTAGTTCTCCTCTTAACCGGTTTTCCAAGATGGCAAACATATCCTCCCTTTTTCTGTATCGGAAACTCAACATGTCTACTCGGCAGATCCAATGCATATCTCTAATCTCATGCACCTAAGGCAACTTAATGTTTCACTGGTGGGAGTGGATCCTAGTCTCTTGCTGACAATTGACTGGAGAGAATCAGTTGTCATCATATTGTGCTCTTTTGCTTCCGGTATTGCATCAATATGAATTCCCTATTTGAGCAGATGCATCTCTCCAAACAACCACATATAATCCTATTGAGCACACTCTATGTCAGGCTTCTCTTCTTTCTGTGATATCTTCTTTATCTGATGACTGCATCTTTATCCGGTGGGAGTCCTATTGTTTCACATCAACACATCCAACAACATACCGATGTCCTGCACATACTTCACCTCCAGTGTCGATGTGATTCTTGGTAATATTCCCCCTCTTCATCACAATCAATAGCCAACAACTTTTCACTCTTACAGAAGACATCATACCAAGCTAATCTACAATACTTGTCTTTAACACAAGCCCACACTGACTTGTGTATCAGTCAGTGATCACAATGTTGGTTGACATCAAAGACAACATGATAAGTATTCTCCCATTCTAGTTCTCCTTCTATACCGGTACCAAGCTATATCGGTTGAAATCAATGACAACACAATGCCAACAATCTCCCCCTTTGGCATTGATGTCAACACAATGCCAACAATCTCCCCCTTTGGCATTGATGTCAACACATGTAGTATGCGACATACTACAGATTCTTTCTCCCCCTTTGACAAAAATGGCAAAGGGCACTGATAGGGTTACTTTCTTCTTTGTGTTTATTGGGTACTAACAGATCATTGTATCCCCTTTTTCTCTTCTAGATGCTTCTCCTCCTGCCGATCAGACTACATCATCTCCCCTTTGATATACAGAAGCTATTCTAACCCCGAATTGGTGATACCAAGTGTTGAAGCTAACACTTATACAAATTGTATCTTTTCTGGAGCAACTGTATGTTCTCTTGTGCAGGTAACTCTCCCTCTTTGCAGGGAACATTCCCAGTGGTCCAGTTGTGATCTCAGTTAAGTACAAATTGGATATACATTGAAATAATTTACAACCCTAGACACTTCCATAAACACAATCATATCAGTATAACCATAGACACTTGCACTCCCCCTATGTCCAGCATGTCTAATAACTATCAGAAGATATGGTTGTCAACTCCCCCTGAGTCATAGATCTCAAGACCTCATTGCGTGTCAGGTTCTAATTCGGAGCTCCAATCTACCCCTTATACTGGTTGAGTTGTGCATATGTGATCAATCAGATGATCTTTCAGCTCCATTATATCCATCACAACATATGGCATGACCCTAGATGTACACAATGCCATACAATATCACTATCATGCCACATATTCAGCTGATTTTCCAACAAAGGATGTATGCATACATGATCAACTACCAGGCCATCATATGTCATTCAGGTCTTTTGCAATACCACCTGAGACATAAAAACCACAATCCATGTTACTAGGGCTAATGCAATGATCCTCAAACTCATTGTCTTACATAACCTGCAAGAACCTGTTAGTATAAATACCGGTAACATCCTGTACATACCGGTTTCTTGTACTGATCCATCATCAATACCAAAGCACCTACCTATAACTCTTGTCTTCTTGTGTCAAATTACATCTTATCCCTATTGCAAATTTCCATCCATTGACACATGCAGTGGTGATCTGTTTCTCATCTGTAGGCGTGTAGCCAAGAAAAACAGTACACACACTTACCATCTCATTTTCTTCCTTCATACTAGAAGTAGCTTTTTCTTCCATGTGTCATCTTCCACTGAGGGGGTGAGTGATATGGTCAATGTACTACTCCCCCTAAGGTCTTGCATCTCCTTTAAGCCTTAGGAGATATCACCTGTGCATTGAATGCATAATGTCGGTCCATGGTCCTACTCTCTTCCTTCTTTTTCCATACCTTCTTTGTTTCATTCTTCTTCCCATTTTTAGTCTTGGGAGAAGGTCTTAATTTCTTTTGTTGATGGGTCCTTGCTTTTCTAAATTCTTCTACATGACTGGAGACATTGCTATAGAAGCAAACAATGTTCATGCCAAATGCATGTTTGGAGGATCTTCTGTTAAACCACTTAGACCATCCTCTTTTGGTCATGCCATTGTAACCTTCTACCAGAACCAGTGGATCACTTGATCTTGTAGGAACAAAACCTCTTCTACTTTTGTTCCATGAAGTATTTTGTCTCTCACATGCTCTATATCCATTTCCATGTTGAGCATAACAACTACACCGGTTGCCATGTGGCTGCAAGTTCATCCTTCTCCAGTTATAACTTTTATGGCCAAGGACATTACACCTCCAACAAATGACATTATTATTTCTAGGAAGAACATACTATCTATTCCTAGATTTCACTGCATTCATCTGCCCTATGGCCATATTTTTTGCATGCAAAACAGTAACCAAAGAAAGGGGGCACATAACTTACAAATTTGTTTTGCCATAGATGATGAGATCTTACCAATTTGGCAACTCCATTTTTGCTTCTCCAAGGATGGACCCTAGATTGTTTATTCTCTACAGCTCTTCCATCTGATCTCTTCTTTTCCCACACTTGCTTTGTCCTGTGGGTAGTAGCATTTCCTTGTCTTCTACCGGTAGGAGGTCTTCTTTGTTGTCTTCTCCCATCTTCCCTTTTCCTTTAGGATTTGCATTGTTCCTTCTTCTTGCAGCACCGATCTTCATCCTTGTTTGCATGTCTTCACTGGTTGTGGTTAGATCAACCTTCTTCCAAGGAGAATTTCTAGATGTGAAGGTTTATCCCTTTTTATCTCCATTTGAGGTGACAAACAAAATGTCATTGTGGGGGACATTCTTGCTAGTGGAGCATTCACTAGCACCACTTCCTAATACACTAGTATCCTTGGAATGATTTTTCTTTTTCAACATTCTGTCCAAAGCATCATTGCTGCCAGCAAACTAGATTCTTACCTTGAGCTCATCCTGACATTTCTCAAGGTAATTTTGGAGAATCTCTATTTCTCCTACCAGCTGTTGATATTCCTTATCTTTTGCCTCTAGCTTAGATGTTGAATATTTACACGGGCATATCTTGGAATCCAAATCTTATTTGGATTTAGTATTCATATTCTTAGCGTCATCCACTTGTGCTTTCAGATTAGCAATTGTTAATTCTGACTCTAGAAGAATTTCATTCAATCAGTTTTGTTCCACAATAGCAACATGCTTAAACATTTTATATTCATTTCTAACTCTGCTAAGTTCATCAAGAGAACACACCAGTTCTCCTTCAAGATCTACTTCAACTTCATATTCTTCTTCATCACTACCAAACACATCTTGCCGGTGAGATCTGTCTACCTTGTCACCATTTGATATGTGCACTTTACTTTCTGTTTCTTGTGCCATGAAGAGATGAGTTTTCTCATTATCACTACTGCAGCTGCTGACAGATCTATCTTCAACACCTATACATGTATTTGGTGCATTGTTCTTATTTTCACAAACTGACCCTGCAGTTGTAGGCTCATTTCTATAGAGCTTCTTCAATCTATCCCAAAGACCTTTTGTAGATCTACACTTGTCCACCTGTGAAGAAACATCACCAGTAAGTCCATTGAATATGGCCTTCATGGCATCAACATTGTACTTATATCTTCTTTTATCTTCAAGATCGGTGGGAGGACTGACATGACTAGGGAGACCATTTACAACAGACATCCAAACATAAAACCCTAGGGAGGACAAGTAGACTTCCATCATATGACTCCATATGAAATAATTTGACCCATTAAATATCAAAGCTAGGTTTGATTCTAAACAAACAATTGTGTCCAAATAACCAGAATCTACCCAAGCTAGAGAAAGCTTATCTACCAAGGAACCTAGGCTCTGATACCAATTGTTGGACACAAGATGACATTGAGAGGGGGGGTGTGAATCAGTGTTATCCAAACTTTTCCCCTTTTCAATCCTATGTGTATATACCGGTTAGTAGATCTAACATAAAGCACACATAGTCGTTAGATAGGAGGATGACACAAATGCAACCACACATAAAAGGAACATCACATGACACCGAATGTACGAGGAAAACACAACATGGGAAAAACCTCAGTGAGAAATGATGCTAGAGTCTACTACTCCAATCTAGCCTCACAATGAAAACCTCGGTTATAATATTTTAGGGCACCAACCCAAGGAGCACCAACCCCTATTTATTTATGGGCACCAACCCAAAGGAGCTACAACCCTGCACCGAGCACCAACTTAGTGAATACAATGAAATGAAAACTATTACAATGAAGGCACCTTGTTGCAAATGGGTTCTACAACACATATAATCAAAATACTCTACTGGGTCACCCTTCTCTACATGTCACCCTCTTCTCAGCTCCTTGTTGGTTCTCTACTCACTTTCTCTTTCTCCTCTCTACTCCACCTCTTCCTTATCTGCTCAACCTCCACCTGTTGTTGCAGACACATTAAATCTACTTTTTTCAGTTGGATGAACAATCAAATCATACACCTGCTACTAGTTACTCTTCTCACAGGTTTACTCTTCTCTATTGGTTACCCTGTTGTTCTCCGTTTTGACACCTTTTGTTTCCTCTCTTTAAAAGTGAAAATTACTGCCTCTATGCTACAACGAAAGAGAACAACAAAAGTTTGAAATAAAGACAACAATATGAGGTTCCAGAATTAGGAAACCTCCTACACTTTAAGCTTATAAAATCTTGGGCAGGTGAACCCTTTTAAAGACTATTTTCTCACAAAAATAGTAAATGGTTTGCAGAAAACCAGTGTAAATTCTTGCAAACTTTTCTTATTGACCAATACAACTAAGCCTAAAAGGAAAGTTGATTTGACTTTTTAAAAAAGGATCACAAAATGCAACAAAAACCAACAGATAAACCAGTGCCTTATCCGAGCAACAGAGTCATCTACAACAGACTTCAACCTGACAAGCGAAACTAGTACACAAATCAGAAATTCTTGATCTATCAACTCTGAATATGCCTTACATATACAGAGTCCTAATCTGCACTAGAATTCATCATCTAATCCATATTAAAAGTATTGATATCAATGATTTTGTTTCAATTATATTTATATTTTCCTCCTTGAGAAAAAGACTAAAAACAACCTCATTAGATGCCTAGCGAATTATTCAAATAAGCGATCCTTGATTACTTAAATGGAATAAACACCAGTACAATGACACAGAGATAATACAAGTCTGAGTTAAAATTCTCTGGACTGTATATTTCATTCCTCTGTCAGAAGGATACAAGTACTTCATATTTGAGTAAAAAATTGCTAAGACAAAGGCTTGTATAAATTTTTCCAGAGTTTAGCTACAAAAATTGTGTACCCTTTTCTAGGTAGCCTTGGTATCCTTTTATAGAAATTAGGATGCAACAAGCTTCATACCACCTAGAAGAAAAATCTTACCCTAACAATCATTTAATGCAAAAGTTTCATTGCAGTTGAGTGAGAGATCTAACATTCCTTCTAGGATGTGTGTCTCATTAATTCACTAGGCATTCACTTGGAAAATGGCCGAGAGGGGAGGCTCCTATTACCCAAAAAAGGTTGCAACATCTGACAGCTTCATAAAGATGGTGGATCATCTTATGCCACAACATTGATGAGTTCTCATCATAGAGCGACACACCATCATGTTCTTCGCATATCCCCCTGTGGATTTCCTGGGTACCTCTCACCAACCCATTTTCATCTTGAAGCAATGTCATATGCAACTTGCATAGCTCTGCCGATATTTCTTTTGAATATTTAAAATTCTTTGGTGCCAACGGATCAAGAGGCCATCTCTCTGAGCATTTTTCCTTTAGTCACCAAGTCATGGCTATTAGCCACCGAGTAACTTTTTTTTGCGACTTGGTGATAGTCGTTGATCCCCTTCGGATCAACATTGATCTTTGTTGATCTGCTCGACCCTTAGCCCCTCTATCACTTTCTCTTCTGACGGGCCCGACACGTGGCATCCCTTGATTGGCTTCGGGGTCCCAGTCCCACCGCCTCAGCACGGTCTGGACTCATGGCTGAAATGAAACCACGACCATCCGATCAACCTTGATCATCTCTCTTACGGGCCCCAACACTCGGTCGCCAAGTCGTTGAGAATAAACATTGCACGTCTCTCGATCGCAATATAGTGACCACCGTTTGATAAACTTGGCTGACCGTTGGATCTTTCTCAATTTTCTCGATCCTTATCTCTTTCTAAGTGGCTCTCTCTTATGCCATGGTGTCACCACGTGGCACCCTTTGATTGAATCCAGAGTTCACAACTGGGTGCCACCTATCGCGAGGGTATTCATTTCGGGCTCTCCACTCTGACACCTTAGCACAACCTCCACTAACTATCAGAATGAACCACCTACCTTCACTGCTTGCATTAACTCTCAGCCATGGTTCACCACTGGAATGGATCTCTTCTTTGTTGCAGGGTCACGAGGGATATGTCAACTAGTAGTTTCTCATCGCGACCTAGCGACCACCATTGGATCATCTACAAATCTGCTTGCTCGTGAGGTTTCTAACCTTTTAGGTGTTAGCATTTTATTCTAGCGAGCTAGAGACTGGGATTAAGTTGCGAGGTCTCTAATTGGTCTTTGTCACTCACCCCTTCTGTCGGGCCCGCCATGTGTTAGCCACTGGTTCACCTTTGGATCCAACTAGGCACCACCTTAACCGCCATGTCACTTTAGGCTAGACCCTCCACTAGACCTAGGCCCACCTTGTCGCCTAGTCATGATGGATACTCTAATGAGTATCTTCCCATCACGACCTAGCAACCACAGTTGGATCAGCTAAGATCACCATTGGATTTGCCTTGACTTTCCCGCTGGTTATTTTTCCTTTTCACTGTAAAATTTGGTTGCATCGGGATGTGTGCACACTCGTGGGGTCCATCGAGTCGCTGAGCTAGCTCCTTATCAAAAGCCCTTAAGCTTTGACACTATGAATGTGTGCGGCTTTACATTTAAATACTAAAATGCTCCTTCGCACCACCAATGTCGGATAAATGGTTTACACCTGGCCCTTTGCTTGAAAACCCTCTGGGTCCTTTTCCTCTATCACGTGACTCCTGCCATTTGCTTTTGCCTGAAGGTTTCTGAGCCTCTTCAAGAACCACACAGGGGCACTAGCAATACGCCAACCAAA
Organism: Cryptomeria japonica; assembly: GCF_030272615.1. NCBI lineage: Eukaryota > Viridiplantae > Streptophyta > Pinopsida > Cupressales > Cupressaceae > Cryptomeria > Cryptomeria japonica. The sequence goes on along the minus strand of NC_081406.1, from coordinate 548,037,127 downwards.
TGCATTTACATGGAATTTTCATGCAAGGGGAGGATGCAAACTGGGTTTTGTTTTGTCCTTCCTTGAAATGAATCCTTATCAATCTAACCCATTAGGTAGTCCTTTGATAGCAGATGCAAAAATTAGAAATGGGCCTCTCAAAATACTCAAATTTTTATGAGTCCCAACAATGGCTCTGACTAAGGATGGTTGGATGCAAGACCAACACAAGAATTGGGCAAAAATCTTGAACGCAGACAAATAGGAACAAATGACTTATCCTAAATTCAAAATAGGGGCTCCTTATTGAAAAAAACACAATTGAAAGCAAATATATACATCCTACAACTATTGTGCATGGACTGAACCAGATCAAGAGAAGTTATATTTCAGGAATTGTCCATGCACTCAAAATTCCTGTACTTCGCCATTCATTCTTCGCAAGAAGTATGAATCCTTTCCATTGATATCACAAACAACTAAAGGGCCTATCCACAGTGATTCAAATTTCTTATGCTTGCCTTTGTCTTGGTCTTTTGCATTCCACTGCAACACCATGTCATCAATCTGGAACTTTCTTATACTAGTCATTTTATCAAAAAGGTACTTCGACTGTAATTGAAGTTTCATGTTGCTTTTATGGGCTGCAGTCCTCATTTCCTCTAGCTCTACCAACTGAATCATTCTTTCTTCCATGGGTTCAGACATTCCTAATTCTTCAATCTGCAAAAATTGATAAACTGGAAGCAAATTATTCACAGGTAACTTGGCCTTCACTCCATAAACTAGTTCAAAAGGGGACGTACCAATGGCCTTCTTTATAGTCACCCTGTTAGCCCATAAAGCTAATCTGAGCTTTTGATCCCAGGACCTTTTATTTTCCTCTAGGATCTTCTTGATGATATTGAGGAAACTTTTATTACTCGATTCTGCCTGGTCATTTCCCTGTGGGTTTTAGGGTGAAGAGTATGACATAATAATCCCATAATTAGCATAGAATTCTACAAACTCTTTAGACCTGAAGCACATAGCATTATCCATGACTATTTTAGCTGGCACACCAAACTTTGTCACTATATTATCCATCAAGAAATTAATGACTACCTTACTAGTAGCTTGTTTGGTAAGTATGGCTTCAATCCACTTGGTGAAATAGTTTGTGGCCACTAGAATCCATCTGTGACCTCTGCTTGATTTTTCTATTATCTCTCCAATAAAATCAATGCCCCATTGAACAAAAGGGGCTTCAACAGTAATAGAATTCAAAGGCAAAGCACCAGTATACCTTAGTCTAGAAAAAAACCTTTGACAAGGATCACATTTTTGAGCATCCTTGAACAAAGTTGGCCAATAATACCCTGCTCAAATTATCCTATGAGCAGTAGTCTTAGCTGAATAGTGGCATCCACACACTCCACCGTGCATCTCTTTCAGAACCTTCCCAGCTTGGAATTCATCCAGGCAAACCAGTAACATCCCATCAATGTTCCTCCAATATAGGTCTCTCTGAATAAGAACATATTTATGTGATTTTAACTTTAATGTTCTCTTCTGGCTGTGTGTCATACCTTCTGGACATGAGGCATTCTTCAAGAAGTGTACCACATCTGAATACTAGGGTTGCGTCTCAATGCTGGTTACAAAAGCTTGTTCAATCTCAACATTATTTATGTCAATATCCTTAAAGTTTGTCTCAGTCATTAACTTGGCTAAGCCTAGACCTCTTACCAGCTTTGTGATCTTGATCTCAAGATCAAACTCTTGTATTCTTCTTATCCATCTTCATCTTTTTCCAGTTACTTCAGAATGGGACAGGATATCCTTGACAGCTGCATGTGGTACATAGGCTACAATTTGGGCATTTACCAGATAAGGATGAAATACTTTAACAGTCTTGACTAGAGTATACGCCTATTTTTCCATGATTTCATACTTCAAATCAGTAGCCTGTAAAGAATTTCTATAGAAAGGAATCACATGCTCATATCCTTCATCATCCTTCTGTAGTAGAACTGCGGCTACTGTGTGATAAGAAGCAAAAGAAAATAATGAGAAAGGCTTACTGTAATCAGGTGATTTTAGCACCAGTGCTTCCTGAATAGCCTTCTTAATTTTGTCAAAATCTTGTGCAGCTTCTTCATCCCAAGAAAACTTTGCATCTTTCTTCAAAAGCTTCACAATGGGCTTGACAATTTCAGCAAAATTTGCAATAAATCTTCAGACAAAATTCACCTTGCCCAAGAAAGACTGAATCCCTTTAACATTCTTTGGCCAAGGTACATTATTAATTGCTTTGATCCTTTCAGGGTCTATTCTAACCCCTTCCTTGGAGACAATATGCCCTAATAGTTTTCCTTCAGTCACTACAAAATGACATTTTTTCGGGTTCAAGGATACACCAAACTCTAGAGCCTTGCAAAAGACCCTTTCCAAGTGACTGCAGTGATCAACTGCCTTCTTTGAGAAACACGTCAAATCATCTTGGTAAACAACCATTATGATGTTGATAAACTCCTTAAAAGCTACATCCATTGCTCTCTGAAAAGTAGCTCCAACATTCTTTAAACCAAAATGGTATTCTCACATACACATAAGTCCCCCAAGGGGTAGTAAAAGCAATCTTAAATTGTTCAGATTCTTTTACTAGTACCTGATTATAACCTAAGAACCCATCCATCATTGACAATAGATCACAACCTATTATCCTTTGTAACATGGCTTCCATATTTGGGGAAGAATAATTATCCTTTAAAGAGGCAACATTCAGATTTCTAAAATCTACACAAAGCCTTATATCCCCATTCTTCTTTCTGACAGGGACCAAGTTGGATGCCCATGAAGAATGTCTTATAGCTTTTATGATCCCCCCTTTCCTTAACTTTGTCAATTCTTGTTGCGTTTTGGTCTCCAAAAGGGGGTTAATAGGTCTTTGCTTCTGTTAAAAAGGCTTAGCATCAGCATGCAAAGGAATTTTATGTTGAAATAAATCTTGTCTATACGCCTTTAGGTCCTCATAGGACCAAGTAAAAACATGTTTATACCCTTTTAATAAGTTAATGAGGTTGGTCCTAACATGGGGAGATAGGTTCTTCCCAATATACACCAACTTAGGGGATGCTTTTGTCCCTAAGTTCACCTCATCCAATTCCTCCAACTTCGTAGATGATGCTTGATGTAAGTGACCATCACTGTAACTAAACATACCCTCTAGTTAAACTAGTCCCCTGGGTATTTCATTTGTCTCTAGCTGCACTATTTCACTTCCAAGAATGGTTTCCTATCCATCTACAACTTCCACCAATGAATTATAATCAATCTTTTGACCCTCATAATCATCTATTCATTGTACAAAACTAAGGATGTCTTCATCATCCACAAAAACTTGCCAATTGTACACATTATCTGGGATGGCTGGTCTGGCTTTTGTCTCAATTATTGAAACTCCAGTCAATGTTACATCATCATTCTTTAATGTGACATTGGCTAAAAAGTTTTCTATTATGTTTTTAGACCTTTCAATCCAATCAATAGAAAATGCATCAAAGTTTTCAATGACATCCCAAACTACATGCTTATATCTTTTTAACTTGTCATTTTAAATGCATATCTTGACCTTATCTGAGATACAACAAATTCTGAGTCTCAATAAACCCTTCAATTTCTAAGCCTAATAACAAAGCCTCATACTCAGTTGTTTTGTTTGTACATTGGAAGGCTAACAGAAAAGAATACTTGAAGGTAATACCTGATGGGGAAACAAATAACACTCCCGCTCCAGACCCCTTCCTTAGAGAAAGCTCCATCAAATTGTATCTTCCATAGACCTTCTTGTTGTGATTCTAGCTCATTAACAAAAGGATCAGTATTCTTTAATTGAGGTTGAAGGTTCAATCCTGAAGTTATCAAGATCTACATCAACCATACAATTAAGCATGTTCGGGTCAATTTTCTCAATAACCACTGGGGAACGTGGTTCTCTATACAACTTTACAGAATTCCCATTCACTGGGATAATTGTGTATGACAAATCCAGCTGAAGATGTCCTCCAACAGCAGCAGCCCACTGCCTAGATAGAAGCATTCCATAATGTGGCTTCGTGTCTGTAACAATTACATCCATTTTTTAAGTAGCTTCAGGGAAAGCTATTATTTTTACTTCTACATCTTTCATAGTACCCACAACAGGGACTTCTCTATTATCCATGGCATAACACCTCCCATACGAAGTGTGTACTGACAAACCTAGCTCTTGCATAACCCCATAAGGAATCACGTTAGCAGCTGCACCAGAATCTATCTTGCAATTTTTTATCAGTCTGTTATTTACTAACAGTGTGACATAAAAGGGATCTATTTGAGATGGTTCCTAATTGATAGTGGTTCCCACATAAACTTTTCAGACTCCTTGTTCTTGATCCTTCCCATCTTTTTCATTTCCCTTTTTAGAAAATTCATCTCTATCTAATATACTTGACATCAGAGAAAAGGCAACCTCTCTATGTTCTTTTATTTTTAGTAGCTCTATCAAAGGTATTGAAACTTCAACTTTGTTAAAGCTGGAGTCATGTCAAAAATAATGTTAACATTAGACTCAACATGAGCTTTAACCTTTTCTGGCTTTTGGCGACATGCTCTCTTGTCACCAGTGGTTTCTGGCTTACATCCAGTTGTATCAATAATATCAGATTTCGCTGAACTACTTGACTGATCACCTTTAGCTTGACTATCTTTGGCAAAACTTTTGTTCTCAGTGGACCTCTTAGAAGAAGTTTCTTTAAAAAATAGAGAACCAGGCATACCTTGACTTCCATCATCTTTGTTTCTCCTCAGATTGTAATTATGCTTGGCTTTAGCTATTGTTGCCTTAGTGAGAGTCTTGACTTCCTCCTCACTAGGCCGTCTAAGGTGAAACTCTTGGTCTTCTATTGTGACTACATTCAATGTGGGATAGAAATCAACTGTCAATTGCTCCTGGCAATTTGCTTTTCCCTTTGAGACATTATATTCACTTGCTTCATCCTCTGAAGATTCACAGTCAGTTTCCACAATATACTCAAACATATTAACTGCAAGTTCATCTTCACTTCTCATGGATTCATTCAGAGCTTGAGACAAAACACACTGATAAGGGGAATGTGGCCCATCACAAGCCATACACCAAGGGGTATTTTCCACATTGTGTGTGTTTCCTCCCTTCAAAGGATCAGGGGTATTCTGATTTTGTGTGCCTTTTGATCTATCTTGCATAGGTCTGCCATCCTTCCATGCAGTATTATATGGCATATCATGCAATCTAGCAGGTCTATCTTACCAGTTGTAGTGAGGCCTCTTAGGCTTACTTACTTTAGCAGTAAGATCCTTGACCGCAGTCATTATTTCTTCTATCTTATCCTCTTCTTTGGAGGATTTATTTTGTTGTGGTTTTTGTTCCTGCCACAAACTTCCATCAGTTCTTCTTCCCACTTTACCCAATGCTTTTATATTACTCTCTACATTGATTGCAATTATGAAAGCATCCCTCAAGCTATGTGGGTTCTTATCTCTGATAATGTAAGCCATTTTGGGGTCAAATGCATTGTAATACGTAGTCAAACACACATTTTCATCTAACCACATTACTTGAAAAAGCCTATGCATTGCCTTTTGAAACCTTGCATTAAAATCTATGACAGCTTCATTATCAGATTTCTTGATGTTGTTAAATTCATTGAGAATGAATCTCACATTTGTCTTGTCTCCATATTGCTCTTGAAAGCAAATTTTGAACTCTTCCCATGAACCAACACTGTCCACAGGTAACCCTCTATACCAATCTCTAGCATCCTCAATCAAGGATTGCACAAATAACTTCATGATGACATTTTCATGTCCAATTTCATAGTCATTAATCATGTCACCAAAAGATTTTAGATGCTCTTCAACACGGACAACATTATTCCTAGCAAACTTCTAGAGTTTATCCCTCATTTCAATAGGGACATGGTTTTTATATCCGAGAATTCCATCAAAATACAATGACCTATACAACTCAACATTTATCGGTCTCCTTTGAAATTGATTTCCAATAAAGTTGTTTCCAGTATTCACCGTTGGGCCTGATTTGTCGGGTCTAGGATTTTGATGGCTTTGATTATGGGGTAATTTGTGACTAGCTTGATTTGCTGGAATTGTACTTGAAGGGATAGAAGAATTATTTGGGGCAGCATTATTAGATTGGTTAATGGGTGGGATAACACTTGTTGGTATCATTGGTTGAGTGTTCAATAGAGAGGCAGAAGTATGTTGGGAAGTAGGATTACTATGATCTATAGGTGGGAAGGTTATAGGAGGAGCTTTCAAGCATCGTATTTTTCTCCTGAACTCAGCATTAAGTGCTTCTATTTCAGCCTCCTCTAACTCCCTTTGCAGGTCTTCATTTTCTTTCCTTATCCTTTCTACTCAATCTCATGCGACATCATTCCTTGGGGTCCTTTTGCACTTCCTGACACCAGACCCGTAGACATATTCTCTACTATTTTTTGTTTTCCTTTATCAATAATAGGTCTGGCAGGTTGGGGGTCACTATGAACCTCCCTACTAGGTTGTACTGCAACCTTAGGTGCAGAAACAATTTTTGGATCAAGGATTTCCCTAATAACAGGAACTTGCTCTTTACTCCTAGGTTCATCTTGAGCAAACAACTCAAGCTCTGCAATCTGTCTTAGTAACCTATCTCTTTCAATGAGTTTGACTTTGGTTTCATTCTCCTTTTCCTTATCTTTTTTTTTTTCTTAGGGAAATCAATTGATGTACTCTCTGATTTAGTACCTCAATCTCCTAAGACACTTCATCTTGGTCTGACAAAGTTTCCTCTGAATCAGACACATTTAACTGGTCCACATCAATCAGGTTAATATTTCCTTCCATAGTTTTGGGAATGGAAGTGGCTCTATTACTTTTACTATGCCTATCTCTCCCAGAAACGCTGGCATTAGATAGTCTTTGGTGAAATGTTTGGATATCATCAATGGTGTCGAATAGGCTAGCATGAAAACCCATAATATCATGGTCAGAGTCATGAGAAGAGGCATTAGATCTTGTATATACAGGATGCTTAGAAGACTTGTCTATTTGATTACTCTTATGTTTCCATGACTGACTTGACTGCTCAGGAATAATAGTTCCTCTCCAGCCCTTCTTGACTGGTTCAGGTAACCCTTCATGCAACTTCTCTTGAGGGTTTTTCTTCATATAAGACCTAGTATTCCTTCTCCTATTCATCTTGCTAATCTTGTGAAGTAACTGTGATTTTTTTAAAAATAACATTGGTTTTTTTTTACTTCAGAGTCGCCACCCAATATATTGGGAAAACAATATGTAGTTTAATAGTGAATCACTTAAAAGACACTTAAGGATGAAACCATTGATAAGCTCAATAATTTTCAGACTGGAACCGAAAGGAACCTGATCTCAAAATTTTTATGCAATAAAGACACAGATCTGCAGTATAAGACTTATCTTATTGACTCTCCCCAATAGAGTCGTCATTTTTGTTGTTCTCCATTTTGACACCTTCTGTTTCCTCTCTTTAAAAGTGAAAATTACTGCCTCTGTCCTGCAATAGAAGAGAACAACAAAAGCTTGAAATAAAAACAACAATATGAGGTTCCAGAATTAGGAAACCTCCTACACTTTAAGTTTATAAAAGCTTGGGCAGGTGAACTCTTTTAAAGACTATTTTCTCAGAAAAATAGTAAATGGTTTGTAGAAAACCAGTGTAAATTCCAGCAAACTTTCCTTACTGACTAGTACAACTAAACCTAAAAGGAAAGTTGATTTGACTTTTTAAAAGAGGATCACAAAATGCATCAAAAACCAACAGATAAACCAGTGCCTTATCCGGGCAACAGAGTCATCTATAATAGACTACAACCTGACAAGAGAAACTAGTACACAAATCACAAATTCTTGATCTATCAACTCTAAATATGCCTAACATATACAGAGTCCTAATCTGCACTAGACTTCGTCATCCAATCCACACCAAAAGTATTGATATCAATGATTTTATTTCAATTATATTTATATTTTCCTCCTTGAGAAAAAGACTAAAAAAAACCTCATTATCTGCCTAGCAAATCATTCAAATAAGTGATCCTTGATTACTTAAATGGAATAAACACTAGTACAATGACATAGAGACAATACAAGTCTGAGTTAAAATTCTCTGGACTGTATATTTCATTCCTTTGTCAGAAGGTTACAAGTACTCCATATTTGAGTCAGAAATTGCTAAGACAAAGGCCTGTATAAATTTTGCTAGAGTTTATCTACAAAAATTGTGTCCCCTTTTCTAGGTAGCCTTGGTATCCTTTTATAGAAATTAGGATGCAACAAGAAGAAAAATCTTACCCTAAATGTCATTTAATGCAAAATTTCCATTGCGGTTGAGTGAGAGATCTAACATTCCTTCTGGGATGTGTGCCTCATTAATTCATTGGGCATTCACTTGGAAAATGGCCAAAAGGGCAAGCTCCTATTACCCAAATATGGTTGCAACAACCAGTAGCTTCATAATGTTGGTGGCTCATCTTGTGCCAGAGAATTGATGAGTTCTCATCATAGAGCAGCACACCATTATGTTCTTCGCATATCCCCCTGTAGATCTCATGGGTACCTCTCACCGACCCATTTTCATCTTGAAGCAATGTCATATGCAACTTGCATAGCTCTGCCGATATTTCTTTTGAATATTTAAAATTCTTTGGCGCTAATAGATCAGGAGGCCATCTCTCTAAGTATTTTTCCTTTAGTCGCCAAGTCGCAACTATTAGCCACTGAGTAACTTTTTGTTGCAACTTGGTGACAGCTGTTGATCCCCTTCGGATCACCGTTGATCTTTTTTGATCTGCTCGACCCTTAGGCCCTCTATCACTTTCTCTTCTGATGGGCCTGACATGTGGCATCCCCTGATTGGCTCTGGGGTCCTAGCCCTACCGCCTCAGCATGACCTGGACTCATGACCAAAATGAAACCATGACCGTCCGATCAACCTTGATCGACTCTCTTAGCAGGCCCTAGCACTCAGTCGCCAAGTCACCCCGAATAAACATCGCATGTCTCTCGATCACGATATAGCGACCACCGTTCGATAAACTCCGTTGACTGTTAGATTTTTTTCAACCTGCTCGATCCTTATCTCTTTCTAAGTGGCTCTCTCTTATGCCATGGTGTCACCATGTGGCACCCTTTGATTGGCTCCGGAGTTCACAACTGGGTGCCACTTGTCATGAGGGTATTCATTTCGGGATCTCCACTCTAACACCTTAGCATGGCCTCCACTAACCATCAAAATGAACTGCCTACCTTAACCCCTTGCATTAATTGTCGACCATGGTTCACCGCTAGAATGGAGCTCTTTTTTGTCGTGAGATCACGAGTGATGCAGGAGCATCCAAGAGACCACATGAGACCAAGAAGATTAAAAGCATGAATGAAGACCCCAAAGCATCCTTGAAAGTGAATTGGAATGTTTTGAAGCCAATAATGGCCATTTTTAATGACCAATATGATTTTAAAGTAAAAAATCCTAAAGGTCCTGATAAAGGCCTTGGGACCAAAAATGCTATGTAAATGGGCAAATGATGCCTAGGAGTCTAGATAGATTGAATAGGGTTCTAATATGATTTAATGGTCATATCATGTCAAAATAATTTGATTAGGATAGGTTTTAGTTGATGAAATGCTTTAGAAATAAAGTTAGAAATTCAAATTTTGAATTTTAATGGCTAGTTACAGTTTTGGAGGGAAAGTGGTTTATGAGTTGTTTTGTCACTCTAATCACTCAAACTAATTGGATTTCGGTTTGGGAAGTTAGAGGAAGGATTTATAAAGCTTTGTAATGCCATTTTGGCTGGGTTGGATGTACTGTACGGACATAGTACGGACAGAACAGTAAAATCAATAAAAACTAGTCTTTTCTTGCTTTTCCTTTGATTTTATTGATGGTTTATTGATTGGGAAGTGTTGTATGTTCATGGTGGAGGCTAAAGGAATTTAGGAATCAGTATTAAACATTGTTTTGAATGATTTTATAGAAGGTTTTGATCAGATATTATCATTTTGTGTTGGCTGTCCTAAATTTTCTGAGTGTTTCATTGGCATTGAAGGCCCAAAATGCAATTTGGAGCCCTTCTATGGATGTAAGAATCTGATTCTCATAGGAGAGGCTCTTCCTAACATGTATAATACATTTCTAACCCTTATAACATGCTGGAGATGTGAAGTTGCAGGTGTACACCATGGGTTTTGACTGGGAAAATACATGGTTTTGATGCCATAGTTGTAGCAGCAGAAGATCTACCTTAAGGAGGTAGTATTTTTATGTGAAACAGCGTTAGGGGATGGTAAATGCATGGTGAATATTGAAGGAGAAGTTCTGGAAGTGAGTTTTGGGGTTTGAACAAGAAGGCCCTAGTTTTTAAGCCATTTTAAGGAGAGTTTTGGTGTTTGGGTATTTAGGAGTGCAACCAAGACTTAAAAACTTGAAAATCCTTGGATTGGGAGCCCAACTAAAGACTATACAAAAGGGTTTAATCTGGTTGTAAGTTTGGAGGGTACTTCCTTCACAAAGTGGACCTAATTAGCCCTCTTGGGGAATGAGGACAGCGGTTTTTTGAAGGCTTTGTTCCAAAACAGCCATAGGCAATATTTTGGGAGTTGATAGAGGTTTATATTGTGCATCTAAATCAGTCATAACATTGGTCCATGTTTTGGTAAATGTGTGTGAAAAGAGCCAAAAACAGCCCAGCAGGCTACTAGGAAACTAGGCCTAGTGAAGGGCTAGATTTGGGTTTTGATATCAATTGAAGGTTTGATGGTTTGAAAACCTTTGGAACATGTTAAGTGAAGTTTTTTGAAGTGTGTGGAGGCAGGGGAAACACCTGATTAAGGTGAAGACAAGTTTTGAGCCTATTGAGGCATATTGAGCATTTGAAACACCATAGGAGTGTTGGGGTTTGGGTCCATATTCCACTTTAGTTTACAAGATTTCAACTATATCCTCTAGCCTCTGCATCAAAGAGGGATATGTCAACTAGCAGTTTCTCATTGCAACCTAGCAACCACCATTGGATCATTTGCAGATCTACTCGCTCGCAAGGTCTCTAGTCTTTTGGGTGTTAGCATTTTATGCTAGCAAGATGGAGACTGGGTTTAAGTTGCGATGTCTCGAATTGGTGTTTTCCGCTCACCTCTTTTGTCGGTCCCACCATGTGTCAGCCACTGGTTCACCTTTGGATCCAACTAGGTACCACCTTAACTGCCACGTCACTTTAGGCCAGACCCTCCACTGGACTTGGGCCCACCTTTTGCCTAGTCGTGATGGATACTCTAACGAGCAGCTTCCCATCGTGACCTAGCGACCACCGTTGGATCAGTTGCGATCACCGTTGGATCTTCCTTGACTTGCCCGCTGGTTATTTTGCCTTTTCACTGCAAAATGTTGTTTCCTTAGGATGCATGCGCACACGTGGGGTCCACCAGGTCGCTGAGTTGGCTCCTTGTCAAAATCCCTTAAGCTTTGACATTATGAATGTGTGAGACTTTACATTTAAATACTAAATGGTCCTCCCCACCACCAATGTGGGATAAATGGTTTATGGCTAGCCCTTTGCTTGAAAACACTCTGGGTCCTTTTCCTCTGTCACGCGACTCCTGCCATTTGCTTTTGCATGAAGGTTTCTGAGCCTCTTCAAGAACCACACAGGGGCACTGGAAATACACCAACCAATTGCATTTACATGGAATTTTCATGCGAGGGGAGGATGCAAACTAGGTTTTATTTTGTCCTTCCTTGAAATGAATCCTTATCGATTTGACCCATTAGGTAGTCCTTTGATAGCAGATGCAAAAACTAGAAATGGGCCTCTCAAAATACTCAATTTTTTATGAGTACCAACATACCCTCTACTCTTCTTTCTGTCAGTTCTCAGAAATCTCCTCTCTTCTTCTTACCTACTCCTTCTTACACACTGTTTCTTCTTTTCAAATCAGCTATTAGACTAAACTCTTGCTTCCAGTTTGTCTGCTTGCCAGTTTCTACCTAATTTTTGTCCTTCCTATAGGATCTCTCCAAGCACTCCCTCTTCACCCCTTCACTCTCAGCTACCTCCCTACTAATTCTACCACTACCGGTTGTCTTCATTGATGCACTCTTGCAGTTTATCACTTGCATTGGCCTTATCGATTATACCTCTGCTAAACCCTTCCACCGGTTGCCTCTCCAATGCTTAGTCTCTATGATCTTCGAATAAGACTCTAACTAGTTGGCTCTCTGCTACTCTTTTCACACTTAGCTCTTCAACATGCGACCCTTAATCTTGTAGGAGCATCAAACACTTCAAACTTTGGTCTACATATTTATAGCAGAGCTTTCCTACCAAAATGTGATTCAAACATTGGAGCGATAAGGGTTTCTCCATCAATCACGAGGCATACCAAATCTAGTCGTATCTCATAATATCTGATCTCAGAGATAACTACCTACCCATCTTCATCATTAATATGCCTTCCAGTGCACGCTTTTTGTCCTACACAACCTGCATTCAATATGTCAGATCATCTCTTGGTCAGACACCGTAAATTGTTAGGAGGTTTTCTTCACCTACTTCGATCTATACCTAGACAACCTACATCAATAAGTGCATGCCATGGATCCGATCAGATTCGTCCTTCCTTGAGACACAACCCCTCTGTAACTCGACCTGTTATAGTCATGGTCAACATTTAATGTTGACCAAACCCCAACTACCTCACTGACACACTTCATCAAAATGTGCATGTTTGGCACTTCAACTCCACGTGGCACCTCTATCGGTATCCATCTCAGCTTAGACCTCTGTGTTGATCCAGACGTGGTCACAACCATCATGCACACAACCGATCCATCTTGCCTACCAGTTATTTAACCATGCCGGTGCAACATACCTTACTGATTAACCTTCTTTCCATCGCCCTCTCTATCTTGTTGGTATATCATGTTTACCCGGTCATCAAAAACACACCGATCCTTAGTAGGTATCTAGAGTGACTCACCATGTGTACCTTCATCTAATTTGGAGCATTTCACTTTTGTTTCTATGTTCACTTGGCAACATACCAGTATCCTTTTTTACTAGTTAGCACTCTTGATGACTTCATGCCATCAACCTCCAACTGCTATGCATCTAAGGCAACACCTTTCTCCATCTGCATCTTGGTTGCACTCTTTGTCTGCAACTGCACAACCTTTGTCTTATTCATCATTTGATCAGTTCTCCTCTTAACCGGTTTGCCAAGATGGAAAACATATCCTCCCTTTTTCTGTGCCGGCAACTCAACATGTCTACTTGGCAAATCCAGTGCATATCTTCAATCTCATGCACCTAAGGCAACTTAATGTTTCACTGGTGGGAGTGGATCCTTGTCTCTTGCTGACAATTGACTGGAGAGAATCAGTTGTAATCACATTGTGCTCTTTTGCTTTCAGTATTGCATCAATATGAATTCCCTATTTGAGAAGATGCATCTCTCCAAACAACCACATATAATCCTATTGAGCACACTCCCTGTCAGGCTTCTCTTCATCTGATGACTGTATCTTTATCCGACGGGAGTCCTATTGTTTCACATCCACACATCCAACAACATACTAATGGACTACACATACTTCACCTCTAGTGTTGATGTGATTCTTGGTAACATTCCCCCTCTTCATCACAATCAACAACCAACAACCTTGCACCCTTGCAGAAGACAACATACCAGGCTGATCTACAATACTTGTCTTTAACACAAGCCCACACTGACTTGTGTATCAGTCATCACAATGTTGGTTGACATCAAAGACATCACGTTAACTATTCTCCCATTCCATTTCTCCTTCTATACCGGTACCAAGTTATACCAGTTGACATCAATGACAACACAATGCCAACACTTTGGTCATCGCATCTAGCTTACTGATCACTGCTCTGAGATTCTTGGTAGATAGCATTTTTCAACTTGTATCACCGATTCACCGATGTAACTCTTCATCTTTTGCGATCAGGTCACTGATCATCAATTAGACTGATCACCTATTTGTCCAGAGTGTTCTGGTCATGCATAAGACTACTAAAATGCAATATGAGTCACCTCTTGTGACCGCATCATCATTTCATCTTCCAATTTTAGGAAACTGATCTCAACACCTATCAGGTGATTGACTGATCAGTCAGCTACTTTGTTTATCCTTCAACCGATTAGTCTTCTGCCAACATACTGCTTAAGTATGTCAATAATGCATATTTGGGAGGCATTGAATCCTCCAATTGTTTGTAGCCATGAGTAAACCATTGGGTTTTACCACACCTCCTTTCCTATGAGCTTGGCGTTATTCACCAATAAGTGTTAGTCATCAATGACAATACTAACTGATTAACCAATTGTGCCAACACCATTAGTTATTCCAACAATCTCCCCCTTTGGCATTGATGGCAACACTTTAAACTTCTCTTTTAGCAACTAGTCACTTCTGCTTCTACTATACTGATCAGCTGCTCTGTTTGAATCTCCCCCTCTCACTGGCTTCCATTCATGTGACATCTAACTTTATCTCCCTTCATGATCCATTTGACTTCACTCCCCCTTGGACAACAATGCCAAAGGTGTAGTCTAGACATCCTATTTCACATACTGCAATGACTGCTCCCCCTTAGAGCATGTAGGGGAATTAGCCCTAGCTTACTTCTAAGATACTCAAAAGTATCCTTATGTAGCATCTTGGTGAATATGTTTGAAACCTGTTCCTTAGTTGGCACATATTCCAGTCTAACTTCTTTGTCTTGTACCTATTCCCTAAGATAATGATATTTTATTGCAATATGCTTGGTTTTAGAGTGCATTATCAGATTTTTTGATATGTTGATGGCACCTGTATTGTCATAGTGTATCACCACTGGTTCAGTCACCTTTTCTTGGATACCTTCCAAGATCTTCTTAACCCATACTACCTGTGTATAGTTGATTTCAACAGCTACATACTCCGCCTCAGTTTGGGATTGAGAGATACAATTTTGTTTCTTGCTTGTCCATGACACAATCCTATCTCCAAGAAAGAATGCACCTCCACTAGTGCTCTTTCTGTCATCAATGTTCCCTTCCCAATCTGCATCGGTGAAGACACTTAAGTTGAAATTTCCTTTATGTGGATACCACAGACCATACTCATCAGTCCCCTTAAGGTATCTTAATATCCTCTTAACCGCCACCATATGAGTCTCTTTTGGATTAGCAGCAAATCTAGCAACCAAGACAACTTCTTATGCTATATACGGTCTACTGTGCACTGCATACTACAACTTACCAATCATGGATCGACATAGTGTCTCATTCACTTCATTAGCCTCATCATATTTGGAAAGCTTACAACCTATAACCATCAGAGTTCCAATAGGTTTGGAATTTTCCATTCCAAAGGTCTTCAATATTTCCTTATATATCTGGTCTGGCTAATGAATATACCATTCTTTAGCTGAGAAACTTGAAGACCAATGAAGAATTTTATTTTACCTATCATGGACATTTCAAATTCTTTCTTCATTTCTTTTGCAAAACCTTTGCTCATTTCATCATCTCCTCCAAAGATGATGTCATCTACAAAAATCTCTGCAGTCATATGTTTTCCATCATTTCCATTCTTCAAATACAAGTTACTGTTATCACTAGTTCTCATGAATCCTATACTTCTTAGGTATTAGTGTAGTCTCTCATACCAAGCTCTTGGTGCTTTTTTTAGCCCATACAAAGCCTTTTTTCAGCTTACATACCATATCTCTTCCATCTTCTAAAGAAAACCCTTCCAGTTGCTCAATGTAAACTTCTTCCTCTAGAACACCATTCAAGAATGCTAATTTGACATCCGTTTGGTAGACCTTAAACTTCCTGTAAGCAGCATAAGAAAGAAAGATTCTGACCCCTTCCAGTCTGTCCATCGGTGCAAAGGTCTCTCCGTAATCCAAACCTTCTTCATGTGCATACCCTTTGCAAACTAACCTTGCTTTGTTTCTTACTACTTGATCGGTTTCATTCATTTTATTTCTGAACACCCACTTGGTGCCTAGCACATTTTTGTTCTCTGGTATGGGCACAAGGGTCCAGGTTCCATTTTTCTCAATCTTCTCTAGTTCGTCATCTATAGCCTTGATCCAGCCTTCATCTTCCAGAGCCTCCTTTGTTGTTTTGGACTCAATTTTAGAGAGAAAATAGGTACTCTCCCTTGCTTTTCTTCTAGTCAATACTCCTGCATTCTTGTCACCAATAATATTGTCAGTAGAATGATTGATTGCGACATAACTTGGTGGTGTCAGTTCATTTGTTGGAGCTTCTTCTAGCAGTTGTGCAAGTTTTACTTCACATGCTTCCTCATTTGTAGCTACACTAGGATTCTCTGCAGTAGGTTCAACCGATACAGTGTAATCGAATCCTTGATAGTCCTCTGGTTCACTCTTGTTGTCATGTTCATTTTTCTCAAAGAACTCATCTACTCTAACATTTGCACTTTCCACAATCTTATCAGTCCTTTTGTTCAAACACCGGTATTCTTTTCTCTTTGTGGAGTAACCTAAAAAGATTCCTTCATCACTCTTAGGATCAAACTTTTCAAATTACTCATCCCTCTTGATGTAGCACCTGCTTCCAAATACCTCAAAGTAACTCATATTGGGTGAGTATCGACACCATAATTCATAGGGAGTCTTATTTGTCCCCTTCTTCACCTATATCCAGTTCAAGGTATACATAGCAGTACTCACTACTTCTCTCCAGAAGACATGTGGAATATCCTTTTGAATCATTAGAGTCCTAGCACAATCAATTAGAGTTTTGTTTCTTCTTTCAACAACCCCATTCTGTTGAGGTGTTCTGGGCATAGACATCTGCCTCATAATCCATTGTTCTTCATAGTAATTTATGAACTCTTGAGAGGTTAACTCTCCTCCTCTATCCGATCTCAAACATTTCAGACTCTTACCGGTTCCTCTCTCCACTCGAGGCTTGAAGACCTTGAACATGTGAAAGGCTTGAGATTTTTCTTTCAATAATATAACCCACATCATTCTTGAGAAATCATCTACAAACAACATGAAGTACCGGTCCCCATAGAAACTCTTAGTCCTCATAGGACCACACAAATATGTATGTACTAAGTCCAACACATTCTCAGATGAATAAGATTTGCTACTGAAACTAGATCTGGTCAACTTTCCTAGCTCACAATCTTTACACATAGCATTCTCAGGTTTCATAATGTCAGGCATACCTCTGACAGACTTCATTTTACTAACCTTTTCTATGCTATCAAAATTAACATGACACAATCTTTTGTGCCACAACCAACTATCTTCTACCTTTTGCATTAAGCAACTTCCTATAGTGGTGTCTAGGTAGAACATATTACCCTTAGTTTGTTTACTAGAAGCAATTAGACCTCCTGATTTATCACTTATTTTACATATTCCTTCATTAAACTCCAACCAGTAACCCTTTATGTTAAGTTGTGAAACACTTAACATACTATACTTTAGCCCTTCTACCCAGTAAACATCCTCATAATTGGTTTTATCATTTAGGGCAATAGATCCCTTACCTTTTACCACACAAGGAACATCATTGTCGAATCTCACCATTCCTCCATCACAGTCCTACATGATGAGGAATTTTTTCCTATCACCAATCATGTGGTGAGTGCAACCACTATCAATTACCCAATCTCCACACCGGTTTGAACTGGAAATCAGTACCATATCACTTTTCTCTGTGCTATCTTCCTTTACCACTACAAATGCAATTTGTTCTCCATTAGATCCTTCTGATTCTTCATTGGTAACTCCTTCTGCAAGCTAGCACTACTTCTTTCTATTCTCTTTTCATCTTCTAAATTTATCCTTCTGATCATTATCAGGACATCTAGATGCAATATGACCTATTTTATTGCATGAGAAACACTTCGGGGGTAGTTTACCTCTGTACTTCCCTTTTCCTCTTGGCAACCTTCTTGCTATTAGAACTTCAAGCTCATCTTATTCTTGTTCTTCAGATAATAAGTTGTCATGTTCATGAGAATGACCAGTTCTTGCAGTAGAATTACTTATGGTTTCTTTTCTTCTCATTGTTGGTACAAGTGTCATGGAAGATTTGAAGGCAGAATCAATCTTAGGCATATTGTTATCATAGTTGCTCAGTTCAAAGACAGTTAACTTACCGATCAGGGATTCAAGTGTAACATTAACTATTCCCAAAGATCTGAGTTCCTAAATTGTAGAAACTCTTATGGCATATTATGGTAGCAAGGTTCTCAAGATTTTGCTGACTACGTCATCTTCCTCAAGTTTTCCTCCATCATTTCTGATTAGATTTACCACATCCTTTATTCTTTTTTTGTACTGTTATATATTCTCTCCTTCTTTCATCCTCATCTCATCAAATTTGTCTCTCCAACTATCCACCTTAGCCTTTTGTACATGAGGATCTCCTCCATAAATACTCTTCATCTTATTCCACATCTCATAGGCTATTTTTAGATATTGAATCTCAACATACTCGTTATTAGGTAGAGTACTAGAAATCACCTCCATAGTTGTGATGTTATCTTGTCTCTCTTTGATTTGATCTGTAGTGATAACCCCTATAGGTTCAGTGTACTATATGCTTACATGATTCAAATATTGATCTCCTAGGGTTTTTAGGTAGAGCTTCATTCTACCACACCATAATGTGTAGTTCTCCTTAGAGAACTTGGGGCCTTCCTTTTGTATCATCTTGGATCTTTCCTTAAGATGTTAAGCTCTTCTGAATCTAAGGAACATGGCTTTGATACCAATTGTTAGTCCCAACCAGTGCTGAGAGGGGAGGGGTGAATAAGCACTATACCGATTTGTTCCAGATTTAACCTTAATCAAAACTTATATTCAAACTCAACACTTATCAGTATAAGAAGAATTAATAAGAAACATGCACACATAAAATCAAACACACATGACTAACAAGATTTATCACGTGGAAACCCAAATGGGAGAAAACCACAGCGTGAGTAGTACCTCACAAAATCTGCATTCTTTTGGAGTATGCCCTGTGAGGAGCCATCCCTGTTAGGAGATTACAAAGACACTATTAGGTGCCATCCAGTTAAGGGATTTTCTTTAAGGCCTATTAGAACCTTTACCGTATTAAGGGTAGCCTTGTTAAAGGACTTAGGATCATCATTTAAGATGTCACCCGGTTAAGGGATTTTACAGAGGGACTTGTTAAAGTCCACCCAGTTAAGGGATTTTACTATTGTAGTTATTAGAAAACAATAGAGAGAATGATCTGAGTTGTAATAGCTACTCTTAGCTTAATCAAATCCAAATGAATCTCTTTGGTTTGACCAATGGTTACACTTGCTCTACACTCTATTGGTGATCTACATTACACTTGCTCTACATTCTTTCTCTACTCTTCACACTATCTGAGCACTGCACACTCTCTTCACCACTTTTCTATTCACTTAGAAATTTTTCCCTCTTCTCACCTTGCTCGATCGCCTCTCTTCAAAATTGCACTTTACAAATTTTATGATCAATCTTTTTGGTTTTCGCCAAAAACCTTTATACCATATTTTTCCAACAAATACCCGTTGATTCCTCAATCAATTTATACCTAACACTTGGTAGATTTGAAATTTAAATATTTCCAAATCTTCCCACACTCTCTTTGCACTCTCTCCATCAATCTCGCCAACAAATCATCCTTATCTACCTCTCCAACTCATAATTTCACCAACCTCTAGGTCGTGTTCCGTCTTTTTAATGCGAACTGGAAAATCTGCACAAATCTCACCTTAACTAGTTGTTAACTGCTATAGACTTTACTATTTGTTTGTTTGATGATATCTCGCCATGATTGACTCACCTTTGGTCATCACATCCAGCTTATTGGTCACTGCTCCGAGATTCTCGGTGGATAGCATTCTTCAACCTGTATCACTAGTTCACCGGTGTAACTCTTCATCTTTTGCCACTAGTCACTGATCATTAATCAGAATGATCACATGTTTGTCCAGAGTGTTCTGGTCATGTATAAGACTACTAAAATTCACTTTGAGTCACCTCTTGTGACTGCATCATTATTTCATCTGCCAGTTTTGAGAAATTGATCTCAACACCTATCGGGTGCTTGACTGACTGGTCAACTACTCTTTTTATCCTTCAACTGATTAGTCGTCTACCAACATACTTCTTAAGTGTTCCAATAATGCATATTTAGGAAGCACTCAATCCTCCATGATGTTTGCAACCATGAGTAAACCATTAGGGTTTACTGCACCTCCTTGCCTATGAGCTTGGCCTTAATCATGAATAAGTGTTAGTCATCAATGACAATACTAACTGATGAACTGGTTGTGCCAACACCATTAGTTATCCCAACATATTTTCACATGGAACTAGATTAGAATAGGGTAGGAATGCTAAATTATTCTCCCAAAATTTGGGAAAAAATTCTCAGGATAGAGGGGAGTTAGTCGTCTTAGTCCCAATAGCTTTATTTTAAATTTCTAGGGATATAAGATTAGGAGGTTCTAATGCTAATTCTAGTTGATGGCTCAAATTGTGATGTATAGATATATAGAATGTATTTTGGAAGTTGTAATTAGGGTGGGATTAAGGATAAATAGGGAGAAAAAGATAAAGGGCACACCTAGATTTAAGGGCCCAAATAGTTTGATGATGTAATAAAGTGGAATAAGAATCATAATATTGAATTAATATTAATTAAATATAATAAAGGTCCTATAATGCATAGAGGAATGGGAAGTACTAGCTAGGAGATTGAGAAATTGGACACACTAATAAAGGTATACAATTTACGACACTACACATACAACTTAGGTCTATATAATTTACATAATTTTCTCACTACTTTTCGTAGAACCTCATTTTCTTTCATCTTTCTACCAATACCTCTGATTGAACTTACTATCTCATTTACTTGGTGAAGGTAACTATCAATGTTCTCATCTTTGAAGACATCCTCAGAGTCTCAAATTTATACTTTAGACTTTTCATCTTGAATTGCTTGATCTTCTAATCTCTTTCATAAATGATTCCTGTCTTCTCTCAGACTTCCTTGGCAATCTTGAGGGGCATGGCCTTCAAGATCACAAAATCATGATCAAACCACTAATAAGTGAATTTATTGCCTTGTCATTATTTTCATGCAACCAGACCTCATCTAAAGTAGAAGGACCACCAAAGGGAGGAGTATAACCATCCTTAACAGCTTCTCATAATCCAAACATCATAGAATCCAAATAAGATTCTATATGCTTCTTCTAAAAAGGTTAATTTCAACAATCAAACTTTGGTACTTTGTGACCACTATCCCGTGCCATTCCAAACCTTCCTCAAGTGGTTACGCTTTTTGTAGAGGAACCTTGATCTAATATCAATTATTGAACACACCACAAGACTAAGTAGCAGGTGAATAGTCTTGATAAAATCCTTAAAAAAATTCAATCACAATCACTTATCAATTATATTTAACCAACAAAACACTAATGAAATATGAAACAACAAACACAAAACACATGAATACCAAATTTATATGTGGAAAATCCAATATGGGAAAAATAACAATGATAATCAAATTCACTACATGAATAACTAAATACTATGTTTTAGGCTCAAGGCCAAGGAATCTCACCTCTCCTAACTTGGACTTACAAGATAAGGTGCATAACCTTAAGACAAGACATAATGGACTTGCAAGTTGAGACACACGATCCCAAGGAAAGATGCAAATCTATACAAGCTATCAAAAGGAATCAATATCTTCTAGTAGGCCTAGATGAATGATGAATTGAAATAAAAAAGATATAATGATCATCAAACTATACTTGAACTTCTAATTCAAGTGACAAATATCATGGCAAACATCATGCACATATTCGTTGCCTCAAAACACTGATATATTAAAACATATGATCATCAAAGCTCATCACAAATTAGTATTCACACTACTACTTCCCACATAGGCTTCCACAAAACTCAATCAATCCACAAAATAATTCACACATCTAGACATCTATTTATATCACCTTACTCACCAATAACTCTCAACTAGGCCAACCACAAACAAAATAACCATAATTTTCACCAAGTCAACTACCATGAGCAACTGTGCTAAATGCAGTCCACTCTAAGAGATAAAGAGGACCAAAATAAATAACAAAATATCTTCCTAAGTCAATTCCAATAAACCACACACAACAACACATCCTCCAAAGTCAACATCAAACAAAATGTGTAGATAAGTAGTAGAGAATGTTATCCAGTTGGCTCAAAAACATTATCCAATGCAAATCACTTAATACAGATCTTCACACACCATGGTAAGACCCATAACAATACCTTAAATCAACCTCTAATTCATATCCAAACCAAAAGAGTATGATCTAAATTATATGAACCAATTGAGCCAGCTAGAGACCAACGCAAATGATAATGCCAAACAACAAGACAACATGACTTCACTTACAAACAAAACTAACACATGAATTTTGAATTGGAATAATACATGAACATTATGAACATGTGCTCCAATATGCAACACTTGAATAAATAGAGTTCAGAGAAATGCAAAGCATTCTCTGGACCAATCTTGATAGACAACCTCAATGTCAGCAAACAACAACAACTAAGAACATGAAAAAAATAACAATAGTGTAACATCCATACCAAATAGACATTAAATCCAAAACTTCAATTCATCATCTTCAAAAGCGGAGGAATATAGATCATTCTCCTATAAGGACTTTAAATACTCATTCCTACATATTTCAACTTGCACTACTGTCACCTTCTGAAAACACCACATACTCACTCAATATCAACACTAGACATTGTAACAATATCTCAACATTCATTTTTTAAGCTTTACATGTCAGGAACCAATCCAAAACTATCAGGTTGACATTAATGACAACACTGAAAACACGTTGATAGCACACTATACATATTATGGGGTTTGATCAAATTGTACAAACCAAACTTCATGGTGTGTGCATAATGTGTAACATATAGTGGAGTATATGTCCCCATGTTAAAGTGATTGCACATTCCTCATTGGGATAAATTTATTTTAGGTAGCATACATAAATACATACATACATACATACATATGAAAGACAAGGACATCACAACAATGAAATACCCCCAAACATGGACAAATCAAACGAAAAATTCACAAGAAATGAAAGAGAACATAAGGGATCTGTTGGCAAGAGACATTGTTTTGGTGATGATTGATGCATGAGGAATGCTTAGGGGTTTTCATTAATGGCAACTCAGTTTGGTAACTACGTCTAGTGTACATAGACCTAATTTATCGGAATTCATTTTGTTCATAAGGCATAAGTCTAGGAGGTTGAACACAATAACCAGTAGAGAATGAGATCATGGTGTATAGCTTGACATTGGTGTGTAATTTTGGTTGATGTGATTAAGATAGTTGATTTTATGTTCGGGGTAGTTTATTCCATGATCCCAGTATCTGGTGTTGAATTGTATGCAAGTTTAAGAGGTTCGATATCCGATAATCTAGTTAGGATAGAGTTATTTTAATGTAACGTGTGTTGCAAAATCTTAGGGATGATTTTGGTGATTGGTTTTGTGTTTGAGGTGATTGGGACAACTTATGGGAAGCTAATTATCATCTTGTTTTGGTCCGCATTTGGATTTGTAGACAGGTTGAGCCGATTTAGTAATACATGTTTCATGTTGTATGTTATGCAGTTTTTTGAGGCCGACATGGTTAATGATTCTTTTTGTTGGTGTGGATATATAAGATTGACTTGGTTGATCATTTTGGTATGTGATATGAGTGAAGAGAGTCTGTATGATAAAATTTGTGAGTTTGGTGAATGCAATTAAAGGTTTTGGTGGTTCAGTGAGTGGCAGAGCAAGAAAAGAGAGTAGAGAGATAGATCAGCTGTAGGAGACAATCTGAGCCTAACCAGAACTACAATTTAGCATAGTTATATGCTATACTTTAGATTATTCATCATTGTAATCATTCTTTATTAGCTTGTAAGGCAGTGAGCCTTCCTTCAGGTTTTAGCCCTTTTGTAATTGAGCAGTGAGCTCTAGGCAGTGTGCCTGAATGCAAGTGCATTCCCCTTATGTAATATTATCATACTTTTGGCCATAGTATAATAATATTGTGGGTTCAAATACCACTGTGGTTTTTCCCTTTCCGAGTTTCCACATAAATTTTTTGGTGTTATGGTTATTTGGTTATTTGTTTTGAGTTTATGCATATTACTTCCTTTCTTGTGCATCTAGTGGATTAGAATCAGATTAATAAGTTTGCTAATTACAAAACATTGATTCACCCCCCCTCTCAGTGTTCATTGATTCCAACAAGATCCACTATTTGGGATCAATATGTGCATTAGATAAATCATGTATATCAATTATGATTGTAATGAATTGACCT
This sequence comes from Cryptomeria japonica, assembly GCF_030272615.1. Classification (NCBI taxonomy): domain Eukaryota; kingdom Viridiplantae; phylum Streptophyta; class Pinopsida; order Cupressales; family Cupressaceae; genus Cryptomeria; species Cryptomeria japonica. Next base: position 548,012,617 of record NC_081406.1, on the reverse strand, counting down.
TATCCCTCGAAGATAATCAAACTATGAGCACAATGGAAGAGGATCACATATGACGAGCAGAAAAAACCCTTTTGGGTCAACATGCAAGAGAAAAAAAACAACTCAACACTTTCCATTGTCCCCAATAAGACAACACAAAAAACATTTACAACAAGATCACATTTATGGCATAAAATGTATACAGCATAAAGTTAAGAAGTTAAATACAAATAGCGAAATGTTACAACAAGGTTAGCCCCTTTGTTTCTTTGTGACAAAGGAGAAACAAGGGTCATCTAAAGACAACTTAACAAAACACAAAGACATGCTAAGAATCACATTATAGAGATCATATTACATGTAAGAAAACACACAAAGAATCTATTGCACGAGCAAGCTATTCTAGTAAATCGTTCACCTCCCAATATTACTCAACATCATTTAGAAATGGTAGAAAATGTTAAAGGAACTAGTACTAGTATAATATATGAAGCTATCTCTAGTACCAAACAAGGACCATTATCTAATGATGAATCATTATGTGTGTCACTAGGAGCTAGAGTTAAAGCTTTTGAAAATCCATTAGATAGATTATCATTGGCATCACAAATAATCTCAACATTATCATCAAAATCATCATCCAAATAAATCAAAATAGGAGATCTCATGCAAGGAGGAGGAGAAGAAGAATTATTATTTTGCATCAACAACTTCAACCTTTAGTGATCATGTTGATCAAGATAAAGCTCCTCTCTAGGATTGGGTGAAGGTTGAGAAAACAGGATCAAATCAACATTCAAATTATTTAGAAAAAAATGATTTTAATAAGCAATCTTGAAAGTCTTGGCATGACCTCATGATCAATGTTCTCTTGTACTACAATTTTTTTTATTATAACTCAAATATTGTATAGAAGAAGGTTGGGGATTGCTCAAAATTGGTTCATCTCTTCCTTTTCTCTAGGAATGAAAGAAGTCACACTAGGTTGATAGATAGAAAAGGATAGGAATTTTTCTCTTTGTCCTTTATAGGATCTGGGAGGCGGAAATGCAATATATATAGGAGGAATTAAAGGAATAGGAAAGAGCCTAGGTACAAGATGGGGAGAAAGATGAACTAATTTCATGTCCATAGATGATGAAGGATCCCTAGGAAAAGTAGTTGAAGTGGAACCTGAAGGTTTACTTAAGGTATTTATTCTATTGTCTTTAAAATTTTGATAGGAATGAAAGAGGACATCTTGACAAGGTTTCAAAGGTTAAGGTTTTTGAGGCCAAAAGAAATCAAGGGTGAATTTTCCATGATTAGCTAAGGGTTGATAAAGACTATAATTATTCATTGTAACTTGTCCACTTTAAGGGAACTTCAAACACTTATGAATGGTAGAAGGGGTATATTTCATGGAAGTGAGCCAAGGATGCCTCAACTTCACTTGAAATTGGTCTGAGGTAGGGATGATGGAAAAGGTAATATATAAGCACTTAAAACCAACTTCAATGGGAATGATGATGAACCTATAGTGTGACAAGTTAAAGTACTTAATACTAAATTCAATGAGAAGGGTGATGCAACCTATAGTGTGACAAGTGAAACCATCATGCAACTTAATTACAACATCAAATTTCCCAAATGTATCTTGATGATATTGTTGTGTGTAGAGATGTTCTTCTATAATAACAGTCATCATACATATCGGATCAATGAGCACTCCATGTGAAAGCTTGTCTTTGATTTTTGTAGTAATTTATAATGGACCATTAGGTGATTTTATGATATCTCTTGAGTCAAAGGTAATGCAAGGTTCACACTTAGGCTTATGTTACTTAATCAAGTTCACAACATTTTTGTTTTCATTAGATATATCATCAATAGCTATAAAGTCTCTATCATTATGCTCAACAAAATTGGTAGAATAGGAAGGCAAAGGATTTGTAAAGATTTGTAGGTTTTTATTAGCATGTGTCACAAATTTATTTAATTTACCATTCACACCATCCACAATTATAGCATTAGAATCACTAAGATCTTGAATTTCATGCTTCAAATGGATACATTTCTCTGTATCATGTCTGGGTTGACAATGGTATCTACTAAAGGCTTTTAAATCAAAAGAAGGTGGAAAAGGCTTATAAGTATCAATAGAACAAAAAAGAAATATTTATCATATTATCATATTAATCAATTGAAGCATGATGCTATGTAAAGACTCAGAAAGAGGAGTGAAGTTACAATGTTATAATTTTGAAGAAAAGTGAGCTAAAACATGGGTTGTTGTGGATGCAACTTGAGAATCAATATGATTGGAATAATTATTGTCATTGATCTTGATAAAGTTATTATTATTATTTTTCAAAAGTTTTTAAATATTTGATGAGCATCCTTATTCCTATCAAACAAAGTAAAAGATGAAGAGGGTTCATATTGGCTCACTTGAAGCTGATAATTATGAAGTATTGTGCACAATTGTGTGAAATATGTAAAGTTAGAAAATAAAAGCTTTTTACTAATCTACCAATTAAATTAGTTACTTTTTCTCAACACCTTGTTTACAATACACTAAATTAGTCAAAGTAACTTGTGGCCCAATATTATTTTGAAAGTGTTGAATGAATGCATCAACCGATTGTTGAAAAGTATCAATTGAATAACTAGGCAAGGAGAAAAACATTCCAAATCTTCATCCTTCAAAGAACGGGGGAAGAGGTTTGCTCTTGGAGTTTTCGATCATAGAAGAAGTCACTACACAAGGTAGATTTTTTCTTTACATGAGTGTGGGGGTCACCTTGTCCTTTACATTTCTCCAAATGGGAAACCTCAATGTGTTTTGGAAGAAGGATATGAAGGATGTAGTTGAAATTTGGGCTATTTGTCGAGTATGTAGGAATAGTGGATTTGGATTAGGTTATGGTAACAAATTTTTTTTTAAAGATGAAATATTTAAAAACAAGTGGTTTATGGTAGCTTTGGTGGATCAAATGGATTGAGAAAGGTTGGATTGTGATAGAGGGTTTGAATGTGTAGTATGATAGGGTGATGGGACATTGTGGTAACTAGGTGGAGGAGATGGTTGAGAAACAAATGGGAAATTGGTTGAAGGTAGAATGTAAGCATATTGATTTATAGGATTCCCCCCACTACTAACATGTACAAAATTACCATTTTGTGTAGTGGTGGCCATGATGAAAGATTTGTGTGTTGGCACATTAGGTAGACATGTAGGAATATGCATGGAAGTTTCATCTTGGTTTAGAGGAATTGAATGCCTAAGCACTTCGACACAACTAGCCAACTTCATAGTGTTTTCATCCACTATATGAGGTATACCACATAAAAAATCCATACCATGTACACCATTTTGAATAAACCTACTTGAACCTTCAATTAAGGGGATTGCCCCTTCACCCAAGTGCTCTTGACTCATAAATTGCTAAATATATTCCAATTGCTTGTCAATCTTCCACAATTTGTCAATATACACTTGAGTTGAAGAGTCATACTCATAATGAGAAGAATTAAGGGTAGGATTCTCAATAATGTTAGGCATGGTAGGTGTTGGATTGAGGGAAGAGGATTCACCCAAGGTCTTAGGGAATAAGTTAACCAACTCAAGCTCAACAACCTTAGTGTTTAAACCATGAGAAGCCATTAGCCTATATATTATTCTTACTCGGATATTTGATTTGGAACAACGAGTAATGAAACTCATACACAAGTGCAAGCTCCAACAAAGAAGGATGACAAAGATTTAAATGGAACTAGTTTATGCTCGCAATGCCTTTTTATACAATTGTGAATGATAATGCAAACAATTAAAAATTGACATGAAATTATAGTAATGAAACAAGTGTTTAAACAATACAATATATAGCAATGAAATAATTAACTAACCACCTATCAAAGCAACATGAGTTAAAAAAATGATAATCAAAGCACATAAAAGATGAATTAATGTCTCTAAATCTAAAAATGATATGCAATTAAACTTAGATATGAACATCCAAATAATAAATTATGCAAAAATGTTAGGTTGACTAAAATATTTTGTAGTAAAAATGGGATTCATGTTTCTAAACATGCAAACTAGGAATCTAACATATTCACACCAACAATCATTGGAGAATAATCAGTTCTAGGCCCAACATTAGACCCTTGGAAGAGAAAGGGCACTTGATGATTGATTGTCCTCTTTTTTATTTTTGATATGATTGGATAAGATAGAATAATAAATGATGCAAGAACTAGGGATTTTGACAAGGAATAACATTAATAGGAAGATACAAACTGTAAATTAAGATAGAAGCTCAAATATAGGAATGGGATACAGTGAGGAACTTGTGTCCATAATTTGGGGCTAAAAGTGTTGGTCATTGTGGATAGGTGCCACTGTCTAGCTTGGGGTGTTTTCATCAACTTTGATGCATGGATGTGGATTAGGATTATCTATAGATTGTCCTCCCAAAATTCAAGAGAAAAAGTCTCGGTCACTATGGTTGACCAACAATAAATAGGGTTTTTACCCATTCTGAATCTCAAATTGTGTATCTCTATTTGCAATTTTTGGATTTCTAACTCTTTGTTGTTACACACAAAAAAGAGAGGAAAAGTGTTGGGCTATATAGGGGTTTAGATAATTCAAACCCTGGGTAGGATTTAACCTCCACTACAACAACGATTGATTGAAAAGAGAGCTTACCCTCGAAAGACAGAGGCTAAAAACCTTAAGGAAATACAAAATTAAAATTCTATACCTTTTCTCTTAATCTTCTTTCCTTGAAGGCCCCTCATGAAAGCTTGATTTTTCTATGTAGGATTTCATACATGTCTTCACTCATGGAGGAAACATATAATCTTGATCATGGATGCTAACTTGAATTCTTGATCTCTCCCTTACTCCTTGAAGATGATTGATTACTTGCTCAATTGAATGCCTTATGAAGAGATGTTAAAAAGAGGAGGAATTTTTATGATATACTCAGCCTCACTAAACATGTTGAAATTTTGAAAAAGGCTTACATCATGGAGCACTTTCCTTCTTAACCTTTTCCCCACCATTGGAGGTTCAAATTGGGGCCCATTTTGACTGGACCATGGCACTAGGCACCACAGATTAGGATGTCTATGGTAATATGTGCCTTAGTCTAGGAGGACTAGGGCACTAGGTGCCATAGACCTATCTTTTTGAGCTAAAACTTGATTAGTGAGCAAATAAAGGTGACCAACTTCTAGATTTGGCATTAGCTTGAGTAGACTCAGTCAAGTTTGGGGGTATGAGGGGAAAAACACCAATGCAAGCCCTAAATGAGTATGATTTGTATGATAATACAATTTATGACTCTACCCAAAAAAGGGAAAACTTATGATGTTTTTGGTTTGGATAGAGAAGGGGATATGTGTCAATTCAGACTAACCAAATGGTTCTTCCTAGAAACAAACAAGATCAATACTAAGTTGAGAGATTTCTAGCAAAAGTTGGATGGTCGTAAAGGGATAAATGATGAAAGGGTTAGGAATACAACTAGGGATAGGGAGATCAATTCCCAGATGGAAGAAATAGCTAAAGTTATTCTAGACATGAAAATAATTTTGAAAGAAGGATTAAGGATTTGAAGGATTTCTTTGATACTAATCAAAATTTGGAATGTGTGGTGGAAATTAGTCATTGCACCATTCAAAATAGTGTAGGGGGCATTAAGATCTTGGTTAAAAAGATTAAGGAGTTGAAAGAGGAGCACGTTAATGTTGAACCTATCTCTACTGAGAACAAGAATGGGGACAATAGAAATAAGGATACAGGTAAAAAGGTGTTGTAGATCAAATTAAAAAGGCCAAGTTACCAAACTAGAGGTAGCAAGAAGAAAACTTTTGAGGGGCAAAAGAATGAGATATTGGACCTAGTGAATCTACATAAGAACTTCTACAAGAAAGAATTAGAAGCAATAGAGACCTTGAAAAAGATGCAGTAGGGCTTCCTCTATTTTTTTTTCTTAGGTTGTTTAGTCTCTTTTTGTTGGTTATAGTTTGGCTACCCATTGGCTATGTCTTTTCTTTTGGCAACATTTTGTACTAGGGTTTCAAGTCCCTTCAAAACCCACTTTACCCTTTAATAAAAAAACACGTAGAAGTGTTTCAAGAGATCACTTCTCATGAACTACAAGGGAAGTGCAAAAAATACTTTTATTATTGAATTATGGAAAAAGAGAGGCAAAATGCAACAAGCATAGCACTTTCGCCAAATAAATGTCTATTTTTAAAATCTTTTTGAATTTGAGAAACTAATATTGGCCTATATTAGAATTTTAGACATTTAAATCATCTATTTAGGGCATGAAATTTGAAAGCAGTAGCCTATTGAGAAACCTTGGTCTTGTAGACATCTTTATAGTCTTTTTGGAGAACTTATAATTCATCAATTAAGGTGTGCTTTCCTTTTGCAAAATATTTTAAAAGTCTTTAGAATCTTTTGTAAATGACTTATGACTTTTAATATACTTTTGTAAGTGGAAACCCTAGAAAAATAAATATTTTATAGAAAGACAACCTCAATGAATCCTCGTGTATAATTTCAAGCCTAATCTATATCAATATATTGATAATTTAAATAGGACAATAAACTAATACATGGAAGAAAATTAATCACATCCAATGCATAAAAAAGTAAAACCTTAATTATGATATTAATGGTTAATGGAAACACTAAAAACTTAGTGGTCTAGGAGAAAGGTTTTGGGAAAAAGTGACAACATAAGAAAAATGACTTATGGGGATCCAAAGTGGATTGGAATGGTAAGGAGAAGCATAACTCTAAAGCACTATGGTGAGATTTTGATGTGAAAATGAATGGTAAGGAGAAGCATAACTCTAAAGCACTATGGTGAGATTTTGATGCGAAAATGGTTAACAATATTCAATGGTGCTGGAAAACACAACAAAATGTAAAATGACAAAGGTGAAGGTTTGATGGTAATGAAGAGAGATAGTAAAAGGTTTGAAAATTAGAGAATGGAGGTGAGTTGAAGAAAGTTTTAAGGGAAACAAAAAGGGAAAATATAGACAAGCACAAACTATGCTTCAATAATGAGGATCAAGAGGATAGGAAATGGAAAAATGGATGAGGATGAACTAGATAGATGAGGGGATCAATGTGAAGGTTATTATATAAAAAAATTAAAAAAATTATTCATGGACCTAACAAAAATTAGCCTATGGAAAACCCTTGAAATTAGCCACCTAATGATAGAAATCTCTTACAATATTATCCATGGACCTAACCCAATTTATCTTCGAAGTTGGACACAAAACTCACCACTTATAGAATTTTTAAAGTTATGTTGAAATATTATCTATAAATTAAAATGACCAAAGTCAACTACTTACCATAAACCAAATAAACAATCTATCTCTTCCCATTCATTTTTAATTATCTTATCTTAACTTATTCCAACCAACATTTAAACTAATAAAATTTACTTTTAAAAAACCTAAAATTCAATCTAATCAAGATTTTATTCTTGAATTCCTTTATTAAAACTTTAATTTATTTCCATACCATGTACTAATGACTTTTTAATTGGACTTTAATGGTTTAGGTAAAGGTATCGTTATAAAATTAAATATATTTTTTTTAAGGACAATACTAAGTTTATTCGAATTTGGACACTTTTTTAATTACATTAATTACTCATTAAAATTACAGATTCATTGAACGGCGCATAGCCATTGAAAATTATGACATAAACTGTGGACGTTTCCATTCAGACTGTTTAGTTGTTTTTTGGTATCTGTAAATTTTCATGGATTACACCCATTTTATTCTGATCTAAAAAGGTTTAGACCCATTCAAAAATTCATTTTACACCAATAAAAAATATAATATTATTGAATTGAACACTTAAATTAATTACTTGTGTTTAGAAACACTAAATTGTTTAATTTGAAATCACTGCAAAAGTCATAAGGAAACCCAAAAATCTATGCAATCCAACGTGTCAACTGAAGCAGATAGTCATTTAATTGGTGTAAACAAAAAGGAATTCATGGAATTATAATTATTTTTAATTTAATTTTTATTATTAAGATTAACATTTATTATTTTGTCCTTACCACTCCCTGTGTATTAAGAAGGTGGTTTTTCTATATGATGTTCCAAATGGGGCAACTATAAGGATCTTTTTCCTGAAAATTGGAGCAACTCCCTGTGTATTAAGAAGGTGGTTTTTATATATGATGTTCCAAATGGGGCAACTATAAGGATCTTTTTACTGAAAATTGGAGCAACTCCCTGTATATTAAGAAGGTGGTTTTTCTATATGATGTTCCAAATGGGACAACTATAAGGATCTTTTTACTGAAAACTGGAGCAAAATGTTTGTCTAACTATCTTGTGGTTACCTTTTTTAATAGTTTTTGTTTATTCCATGCTGTTAATGGCTTGTTAATGCTGTCTTCAACTGTTTGTAAAAAAAGACAGCACCCTTATTTTGTTGCTTTAATTACCAAAAACATTTATTATTTTTGCGTGATTACTATGAATGGGAGATTTTTAAACTGCAATTCATAGGGAGAACAAACTTTGAATTCAGGGTGTAACAAAATAAATTGAATTTATATTTTTCAAATATTTTTAAGTGAAATTGTCATTTTAAAACATATTATTAGTACTTGCCGTTAGGCAATACTCTTGTAATGAATTTTTTTTTTGTTATGCTTAAATAGTTATTAAAAAAAATTATTTTGACCAATCATAAACAAATATTTTTCTTTCTTTTAAATTTTTAAATTCATTTTAAAGTATACATGCATATTTGTTAACTTTATAATTAAAAAAAAAAAATTCTCTTGTAAATGATTGGCTAATATTTTTTTCCCTGTTACACACGGGTTTCTCGGATGTAGCATTGTAGGATTTTGCCAAGATCAAAGGCACAATGAAAAGCATAAAAAGAGACAATAGAATGACAAGAACAAACTATATTCTCATCAATATGCAAAAATGATCAACTGGATTAACCAATACAATGAATATAGGCTTGCTTATATAGGCAAGGCCATATAGATGTATGAGCACACAAATATGACATGTGGCTCAATGAGAAACAAGGGTAGGTAGGAGAAATAATATAATATTCCACAAGAGGTGGATGACCCACCGAATGTGGAGTGTAACAGCAAAATAAGAACACAAAAGGTGGAATTTCTCCTACAAGCTCTATCCCTATGTGCACACTTCCCTAAGTGTCTCAAATCCAAACTACGAAGAGATGCATTATCCTAAGTTAACTTAAGTAAAGTGTAATAATATCCAAAATGAATATTTATTTACACCAACACCCCCCCTTAAGTGCAACTTAGGGGAATGAAGACTCAAGTCAACAATGCAAGATGGGTCCCAGCTACTAGGCCATGATAGGTACCCATGTACAATATGCAAATGCAAACAAAACTATGCAATGCAATCTCTCACAAATGGAGAAAGGGAGAAAACCCAGTGGGAAAAAACTCCCCCCCAAAAGAGAGATGAATGTACAAAAGACTCTCAAAGGAGAAGGACAAAACCTCAAAGAGGAAAAAGTCCCCCCCATAAGAGAGGAAGGAGAAGTCAGCTGACCCCCCCTAATGACACATCCCGCACCCCCCAGAGAGCTCGCAACTGCTGGAACATACTCTCGGTGAAAGGTTTGGTGAATATGTCAGCAACTTGCTCTGTTGTAGGACAATACTGCAAATCAATGACCTGCTCCTGGATGAGCTCTCGGATATAGTGCATATGGATCTCGATTTGTTTGGTCCACTAGTGCTGGACCGGGTTCTTTGAGATTGCAATAGCACTCTGATTGTCGCAATGTAGAACTGTCGGTCGTGGAGTGGTGAATCCAAACTCTGTGAGAATCTGCTAGAGCCAAATGGTCTCAGTTGTTGCGTTAATAGCACCTCGATACTCAGCCTCGGTTGAAGAGAGAGCAATAGCATGTTGCTTCTTGCTCTGCCAACAAATGGGGCCCGTACCAAGGTGAAAACTATAACCAGAAGTAGACTTACGATCATCAAGATCGCCAGCCCAATCGGAGTCTATGTAACCAACCAAGCGAAGTCCTGTGCCTGCTGCATAGTGAATCCCATAGGGATGTGTACCTTGGATGTAATGAAGGATGCGTTTCGCGGCTTTCCAATGAAGCTCATGTGGTTCCTGCATGAAGCGGGAAACCATGCCAACTGCAAATGAAATATCAGGGCGTGTATGGGTCAAGTAGATGAGACTACCCATGTGCAAGCTGACGATACAAAGTGGCATCAACTAGTGGAGAAGAACACTGAGCCTCAAGCTTGACTCCTGAAAGAAAGGGAGGTGGGGCAGGCTTACAATCAACCATATGAAAGCGTGCAAGTAGATCAAGAGCATACTTGGGCTGTGATAGTGTAATCCCGGAAGGTGACTGTGAAATCTCTATCCCAAAAAAGTAGTGCAAAAGACCCAAGTCAGTCATAGCAAATCTGTCATGCAAAGCAGATTTGACCCTACTAATGATGGATGAAGTACTCCCTGTAATGATCAAGTCATCAACATAGAGCACAAGTATCAAGTGAGAGTCATCCTGTCACAAAATGTAGACATTCGGATCAGAATGACACCTGGTGAACCCTGTGGAGATAAGAAAGGAATCCATCTTGGCGTACCAAGCCCTAGGGGCCTGCTTAAGGCCATAGAGAGATTTCCTTAGTCTGCAAACCAAGGAAGTATCTTGGATGAAACCTTGTGGCTGCTCCATATAAATCTCCTCATCAAGATCACCATGAAGAAAATCACTCTTCACATCCATCTGATGTACAACCCAACCATGAGCTGCAGCAATATCAAGTGTCAAATGAATGGAGTTCATCTTGGCTACGGGTGCAAAGGTCTCAGTATAGTCAACACCTGCAACCTAAGAGAAACCTTTCACAACAAGCTGAGCCTTATACTTATCCACACTACCATCCGCTGCAAACTTGGTCTGATAGATCCACTTACATCGAACCATCTTTCTCCCCTTAGGGAGATGGACTGAATCCCATGTATTGTTCCTCATCAAGGAACTATACTCTTCCTCCATAGCTTGGTCCCACTTAGGAACCCTTGATGCTTCCCTAAATGTTTATGGATCGGAAGCGGTGGCAATGAATGCATGCGGAAGATCTTGATGTTGTGATCGAGTTCTCCGTGTATCTAAATGATCCCCAACAAGAGAACCCGCAGACTCAAGTGTCTATCAAGCCCAACGAGGTCTAGGTGGAGGTGGAGAATGAGGCTCCTCAACTGCAAGTGGACCCTGCGGAGGTGTAACCTTGCGAGTTGGAGTTGAAGGAGTCTCATCATCTGAATCACTAACATCACTATCCACAATGGAGGAAGGTAGAGGAGGTAGAGAGGCTAAGCTAGGAGAGCTTTCCTCAAAGTGAACACTCCTCTCAATGAACACCTCATGTGTCTCTGGATCCATCAATCTGTATGCCTTAACACCCTCAGGATATCCAACAAATATGCAAGGTCGACTCTGTGGTTCCAATGCCTTGCATTTCTATGGAGGTATGCGAGCCCATGCTGGACACCCAAAGACTCTAAAATGTCTCACAATTGGTTTCCTACCAGCCCAAGCCTTATAAGGAGTAATACCTTGCAAAGCTTTGTGAGGAACTTGATTCTGGATGTGTGTGGCACAAATGATAGCCTCTACCCAAAAGGTGGGATCAAGAGAATGTGCATGTATCATACAGCTAGCCATTTCTTTGAGAGTTCTATTCTTGCATTCTGCAACTCTGTTCTGTTGTGGAGTGTATGCGACAGAATGCTAAAGATCAATCCCCTCAAATGTACAAAAATCCTCAAGTCTTTTGTTCACATATTCCCTTCCATTATCTGTGCGAAGAATCTTGACCACTTTCCCTGATTGCTTCTCCACACAAGTCTTGAAGTCTTGAAATCTGTCAAATACTTCACTCTTATGAATGAGAAAGTAGACCCAAGTGAAGTGGGAGTAGTCATCAATGAAGGTAAGAACATAGCGGGCCTTACTAAATGAAGGTGTTGGAAATGGACCTGCTACATCGCTGTGAACAAGTTGAAGAACTTCCAAAGCTCTCCAAGCTTTCCCTTTATCAAACTTCTCTTCGGGATGCTTGCCCATGGAACAACTTGAACATACACCCTCTGAAAAGCTGATTCGAGGTAGACCTGTGACCATGTCTTTAGTGCTTAGCTGCTGAAGATAGTGGTAGTTGAGGTGACCAAACTGCTCATGCCATAGCTTACTTTCTGAATTTGAATGAGTAAGCAAGGCCCTAGAAGGTGAACTTGGCACAAAGTGGGAGAATGAATAAAGCCTTGAGTTGTCATTGACTTGTCCCACTGCTACCAAGGCATCATCATCAATTTCCTTTACAACAACTAAATCTGGTGTAAACTCAACCTTTTTCCCATTCCCATAGTGAGTGATTTGGTAGATGGAGAGAAGGTTGGTAGACAAGTTAGGAACATAGAGAACATTCTCAAATGTTCCATCATCCATGTCAACTAAACCTTTCCCTTCAACCTCTACTTGTGTATCATTACCTATGTAAATGTGAGGTACCTTAGATGGCTCCAATGAAGAAAACTGCTCTTTTGTAGAACCCATGTGATATGAAGCACCCGAGTCAAGTATCCATTGTTGTGAAGAACCTGTTGTAGCCATAAATGCTTGCCCTTTTCCCTTAGACTGTGAGGAAGAGGAAGGAGATGAATCCTTCTTTGTGTAGGCGGATGGCAAGTTAATGTTGTTTTTCTTAAGAAGATTGGTTAACTCATCAACTTGCTTTGCATGGCATCGATGCTCATCATGACCATACTTCTTGCAATATGCACAAGTTGGTTTATCCTTCTTAGGTGGTGTCCCCTTTTTGGAAGAGGATGAAAAATCGCCTTGGGATGGAGAGGATGATTGTCCTTTTTCCTGGTGTGGCTTAGACTTAGAGTGCTTCTTCTTCTTGTTGGAATCTTTGCCTTGACTTCCTTGATTCCCTTGATTAGCCACCAAAGCCTTGGACTTTGAAGACTTGAGAAACCCCATGTTCAACAACTTAGATTGTTCCAATATTAACATTTCTATGAAAGCATCAAATGAAGGCATAACATAAGAACTCCCCACTATCAAACGATGAGTTTGGAAGCTAGACACAAATGCTACATATTCTGGTGCAAGCTTGTCCAACAAGTTGAATATCAATTGAGCATCCTTTTTGTCAATTCCACAATCCTTAAGTTTTTCTCTTAGCTCATTTGCTTTGGTGACATAATCTTGGATTGTATCAAAACTCTTGGGATCCAAGTTGGTGAGCTCATTGTCAATCTGATAGCCTCTGATTTCATCAACTTGACCATACAATTTCTGAAACATATCCCAAGCCTCTTTGATTGTTTTACACTTCTCAATGTGAAAAATGAGGTCATCTGATACATACTTGCGCAAGGTTCCAAGAGCCATGCAATTCTTTGTGAGCCATTCTAATTGAGCATTTGGATCAGCCTTAGGATTAGGTGGTGCTGTTATTGTTCCATCTATGTAATGTGTGAGACCCTTTTCCATTAATTTACTCCATACTTTAATTTTCCATGATGCATAATTATGTGGAGTTAAAGGTGGAAATTTATTAGGACTCATTGCAACAAAAATGAAAAGAGCACAAAGAGAGGCACAATCACACAAGACACCCCCCGAAATTCACTTAATCAAAGAACCCCCCCAAAAGTGATGATTTGGCACTTTATAATTAGTGCGTATATAATGGGCCACTTGCAAAAGATGGCAAAGTGGACTTCTGATTACAATTTTACAACTGCCTCAATAAGGTCAAAAGAGACTCAAACTTATAATGTAAGAGATCTAACTAAGATCCAATCAATTTACAAGTACCTAATAGGCCAAATAAGACTAATATATGAAAGTATAATTTCCACTCAAAATCATTGAAATCTGATCATAGATTATGAAAGTAAACGAAAAAACATGCACTTTAAAAAAAAAAAACACCTGAAAAGGAGGTCGTATGAGCTCAAACGAGGCCTGTGAAGTTGCAGAATTGAGGATTGGACAGGTACAACTGAGAGAATCCAAAAATTTTGAAAAACCTATTCACCAAATTCAGAAAATAACCACACCACTATGAAGATCACGAAATTTTAGCCCATTTCAAAAAAAATTGCACTAAAAAAGGAGCAAAAATGAGCAAGATATGGCCTTTCAAAGTTGGACTGCAAAACTGAAAAGCTCAATGAAGAGGGGGTAAAAAAATTTCAAAAAACTGCTGATGTGGCACTGACGTTAGCAATTCACTATCTTAAATTTGACAGTCGTATGACCATCACAAAAGCTTTGCCTCCCTGCTAACGGGGCGTCTGTACCGTACGGGCTGCTGACTGTGCAAGCTAATGTGGCGTACGGATCTGACAGGGAGTACGGATCTGATAGCGTGGCATGGGTGACGTGGCGTACGGATTGCAGACCGCAGGCTAGTGGATGCCTGCCATGTGGCGGGCGCGGATTCTGTCAGTTTTGTAGCACCGACGGAGACAAGGAGTCGTCGGAGGTTATCGGCGGCCGGGAGCTGGTGGAGCCGAAGGTGGGCTGGAAGCTGAGGCGGGCCGAGAGCCGAGGGGGCCGGCGGTGGGCCGGAAGCTGAGGGGGCTAGCGACGGGTTTGGGGCAGCGAGCGGGAGTCACGTCGGCGGTGGCGGGTATGACCTGCAAGCTGTGGGACACGCAGGGTACGGGGGGGTCTGCAGACCCCCAAACAATCCAAAAAAAAAAAAAATTAAAATTTTTTTTTTGATCGTTGTTTTGATTTTTTTCGAAAAATAATTTTTTTGAAAAAAAATTTCGAAATCCGTACGATAATAGCCAAAATGGGAAAAAAAAATTCTCACCAAAATAGGTCGACTTTATAGTCGAAATTTATGGAAACGGCCTCCCGGATTCAACGGTGATGTCCAAATCGCTGTATGACGCCCCCAAAAAATGAAGATCCCCAAATCCGAAAATAGAAGCCTTCCACAATGTTTCCAAAAACCAATCAATGAAGCCCCAATAGCTCTGATACCATGTAGGATTTTGCCAAAATCAAGGGCACAATGAAAAGCATAAAAAGAGACAATAGAATGACAAGAACAAACTGTATTCTCATCAATATGCAAAAATGATCAACTGGATTAATCAATACAATGAATATAGGTCTGCTTATATAGGCAAGGCCATATGGATGTATGAGCACACAAATATGACATGTGGCTCAATGAGAAACAAGGGTAGATAATAAATACAAGGGGTAGGTAGGAGAAATAATATAATATTCCACAAGAGGTGGATGACCCACCGAATGTGGAGTGTAACAGCAAAATAAGACCACAAAAGGTGGAATTTCTCCTACAAGCTCTATCCCTATGTGCACACTTCCCTAAGTGTCTCAAATCCAAACTACGAAGAGATGCATTATCCTAAGTTAACTTAAGTAAAGTGTAATAATATCCAAAATGAATATTTATTTACACCAACAAGCATAATAGATATATTTTATTAACTTCGATTTAATTTTTTTACTTTATAATTTTTTAAAAATAATTTTAATTTATTTACATTGTTTACTCCAAAATTACTATTATTTATAGTTATTGTACTCACTTAAAATTTATTTTATTTTATTTCCTTAAAAAAAAAAAAAAGACAGCATCCTTATTTTGTTGCTTTAATTACCAAAAACATTTATTATTTTTGCGTGATTACTATGAATGGGAGATTTGTAAACTGCACTTCATAGGGAGAACAAACTTTGAATTCAAGATGTAACAAAATAAATTGAATTTTTATTTTTCAAATATTTTCAAGTGAAATTGTCATTTTAAAACATATTATTAAAGAGATTAACCTTCAGTATAATTTTGTTAATATTCAAATCAGGTTAGGTTAATAGAATTATAAGAAATTTATATTTGGTAAAAATTATAAGGAAAAAAAATGAGAAGTTATGAAATATAAAAAATTTATATGTGTTTTTGAAATTTAGATTGAAGGCATTGACAAAAAGAAATGTATTAACCACTCTTGAAAACACAGTCCCTATTTAATCATCTCTCTGACCAGTGTAACTATATAATTAATCTTTGTAATGAAGAAAATATCAGAAAAAACAGTAAAACTTGCCACAAAATCTATAATACATTTAGCACTTATATACAAAATGGTCTTTTAATTTTAATTTATTTAAAACTAATCTCTCCCAATAAAATACTAGGGAAGATACAAGACTTTAGTTGCAGATGACAGAAGCCTGAACATGTGAAATATGGGGAGGGCTGGAAGTAAAGACACAGGCCAAAATTCCATTGGAGAGACATCAATTTAATCATGCATTTTTGGAAAATTGAAAGACAAAGGAGTTGCATGTATTTATAATCATGATTGGTAGGTATAGTTTGAAAAACTCACAACATATAAAGCCCACAGTCAACAGAGTGGTTGACAGCCATACTCCCAAAGATTGTGCTCAAGAAATGGCTGTATTCATACATTTACAAGATATTTTCACAAAACAAAATCTTCTGGGCGGTGGATCTAATTTTTATTTCAACTTCCATGCCATGTAATAGTAATAATAAAAAGGTGTTAGGGAGAACAGATTATCTGTATCAAAGTATTCCAGGCACATTCAATCTTTAATTGTGGATGAAATGGACAATTTACAAGTGGCAGGCTTATAAAGAGAGATTAGGTTGATAACCATAGCCATTTTAAGAGTCACTCAGTTGGTAAATCCTTGATAATAACTTGGGGAGGAACATATATTCTCTATTAATTTGAGTTTGAAAATTGTAGTTGAAAACTTCCTAAGTCATCTTGGCCTCATATTTTTTATTAATATTAAATTATTTGATATTAACTTTTTGTGAGATATCAGCAGCACAGAAGACTTCTCCCAAACGTGCATTCTAATAAAAGTTAAGCCCTAGATTGCCATATAGAACAGTAGATTTTCCATATAAAACAGTGCTTATAGATTTAAAAATAAATATAAAATGAAAATTATCAATAAAATAGAACAATTATATATTGCTTTTACTTGTTATTTGGTTTTTGAATTATTATACTAAAAGTTTATCATCTTTATGATGGATCATGTAATGTGATTACATATTTGATCTTTGAATCATTACACTAAACAATAGTAAACATTCATTTTCTTTTCTTTTTTATCATTTTTATAATGAATCTTATATTGTGATTCATCTGCATGATGTCAAACAAACATGGACTACAATATGAATTTGTACAAAATGAAGATCAGAATATTTGGACCATCAGATCCTAGATAAACTGATTACCCACTGCCCTCCTAACTGCATTGATATAGATGCTACATCTAGATATCAGATTGCCCATACCATAAACAAAAGTTACAATGCATTTCACTCACAAAGTATTGAAGTAATGAATCTACAGGCAGAATGATAGTTTTGGTCTATGGTAACACCAGTAAAATAAAACAAATCTATCTCTGGGTTGTGTTGATATATTCAGGTCGCGTGGTGATGGTATCCATTAAGTTCTCAAATAGAGTTTTTTTCTCTCTCAGATATATTTAACTGAAATTGTTATTTTAAACAAATTATTAAAAATTAATAAAAATTACATACATATTATTAAAAGACAAAAATTCAGGAATAGTTTCCTGCTAAAAGGTATATGCTGGTTATATTCAGGTCAATGGAATTGTAAGAAATTGATATTTCGTATAAAAACTTATAAGAAAAAAAAAAATCATGAATTATAAAATGTTTGTATGTGTTTTTTGAAATTTATCTTGAAGAAGAATTGACAATAAAAAGTTGCAAATGACACAAACCTAAACATGTGGAATATAGCCAGGGCTGCCACTAAAGACAGAAGCCAGGACTGTTACTAAAGACAGAAGCAAATATTCCATTAGACAAACATCAATTTAATGCCTTTATGAGAATTGAAAGACAAAGGAGTTGCTTGTATTTATGATTATGATTAGTAGGTATTGTTTGAAAAACTCACAACATATCAAGAGAGTGGTTGACAGCTATACCATGAAAGACAAGGCTCAAGAAATGGCTATATTCATATTGTTGCAAGATAGTTTTTACAAAACAAAACTAGACTAAAAAGTATTCCAGGTGTATTCAATCACTAATTGTGGATGAAACGAGCAATGTACAATGGGAAAGCTAATAAAGAGAGATTAGGTAGATAACCATAAGCCATTTTAAGAGACTAAAATTTAATCTTTGATGATAACTTAGGGAGGAACAAATGTAATAAAAATCTTGAATGTCAGTCCTCATATTTTTTTATTTATGTGAAGTTATTTAACATTATTTGTCTTCATTACCTAAAAGGCAATAGTGATTTTAGTTTATTGAGATATCAGCAGCACAGAAGGCTTCTGGCAAACATGCATTCTAATAAAAGTTAAGCCCTTTTGCTATATACAAGATATGATTACAATAGTACATTTGTCATAGGCACCTAGCTCTAATACATATAGCATTAAAAGAAATAAATTTATTAATAAAAATTAATTATCATTTTTCGCTTTTACTTGGTATTTCATCTTTGAATCATTACACTAAACAATATTATACATTCATTCTTTTATATTTATCAGAAATTATTCACGCAATTTAATCTAAAAATTATAAATTACTATGTTTATGAACCGTGAAAATTTAGTATCTTTAATAATACACATTCTTAAATGTCATGACAACCCCATCTGCATGATGTCAACCAAACATGGACTTATTTATTGTAAGCACAATGTGAATTTCTACAAAAATGAAGATCAGAATCTGTGGACAATCATTTCCTAGACCAACTGTTTACCCACTGACCTCTTACCTACATTGATATAGATGCTACATCTAGAGATCAGATTCCCCACCAACAACAATTGCCCATAGACAAAAGTTACAATCCATTTCAGTCACAAAGTAATGAATTTACAGGAAGAATGACAGTTTTAGTCTATGGTCATACCAGTAGAAAAAACCAAATCTATCTCTGGTATGAGTTGATATATTCAGGTCATGTGGGGATGGTATCCATTAGGTTTACCATAAATTGCTCCAGTAATCTTTTCCCTCTTCAGTATTTAAATCTGACCACAGTGATTTTGAACTTTCTGCAAAATTCACAAAGAGATCTGGTGGAAGTGGCTGTCCATAGCCACTAGGAGATGAATCACTTTGTGTTTCAACAACATTGACATTGGAAGTGTCTGGTGTTGGAGAGCCAGAGTAAGAAAGTAAAGATGGAAGTGAGTTGAACTTACTGTCTAGCCACACCAAGTCACTATTAACAGCTTCAGATTTATGACTAGGCAGCAAACTATTGCAGTTTTGATATGCCATGCTCATGTTCTGATCCCCACCAACTTTTAAGCTGCTTTCAGGGTTAAATACAATACCCAACTGAGGATTTAGGCTTGTACTGTCCTTACTTAAACATGAAGCTTGTGGAACAACAATGGCAGCTTGATCCATGGCTGAATAAGAGCAACCCAGAGCTGTCAAGCTTGGGACAGATCCCTGATGTTGGGTTCTCTCCATATTTCCATTCCAACCTACCATGGTAAAGCTTGGTTGGAAAAATTGGTGATCTAGACTTTGAGCATTATATAAAACTGAATCTCCAAGCTGCTGGTGTGGTGCCAAGAAATTTGCTGCTGCTGCTGCCTCATCAAGACCGCATTGGGATCTTAGCAAACTAAAACTAAGATTATCATAGTGCATGGGCAGCTGTGCTTGGGCACTTCCCCTCTGACCAAGGAAACCAAAATAGGAAGAAAATGATGGTGCCAGAATATCTAAGCGTGGCCTGTGTGTGACAGGGTCAATACCCATCTGAAGCAATCTTTTCTTCAGACGGGTGTTCCAGAAGTTTTTAATTTCGTTGTCTGTACGGCCCGGCAAACGTGCAGCAATTGCAGACCACCTGAACATAAAACATCCGGGTCAAAATACTTTTCTCAGAACTTCAATTAAAGGAATGAAGTGAATATTTTTTTATTTTTTTCTGAAATTACTTGTTTCCGAGCCTGGCATGAAGTTGCAGAATGGCTTGCTCCTCTTCGAAGGAAAAGTTTCCTCTTTTTATGCCGGGTCTCAAGTAATTGGTCCATCTTAACCTACAGCTCTTTCCACATCTCCGCAGGCCTGCATCAAAAGCAAAAGTTTAACCCACATCTAAATACAATTACATTTTTATCTTCAGTTCTCTATCTCATGACGGAATAATTGCAGAATTATGGATAATTATATATGTTAATTTTTGACGTTATAATTCTTACAAAATCTTAAATCACACTCTATGATCCATCATCAAATTAAATGAAACTTAAGAAATAAGATTGCTAATACCTGCATGTTTGGGAAGCGCTTTCCAATTGCCCGCACCATTCTCAAGAATGTATTGAAGGAGTTTGTTATCTTCCTGGGGAGTCCAGGGGCCTTTCTTTAGTCCCTCATCGCAACATGGAGCCCGCCCCATATCTGAGACAAAACATTTTAGATCTTGATTTAGAAGAAACAAACCTCTTCACTATTCCCAAACTACCCACTAAAGCAAAAACCTGCTCTACAGTCAGTAAAGTGATCTGAAATAAGTTCTACCTACCGTATACCTTATCTACAGTAGTGCTGCAACGAAATCTTGGACTGTATGATCTCTACAAGAGTAGATCAAGCCCAAACACTCTTATCTCTTACAACTTAAGATAACTGCTAACAGTGTCACCTCCTCCTTTATTCCAGTTTTCTTTTCAGTGGTTCAAAATATGTATCTGATACTTCTTTGCATAGTAGACCTTTTTAAGAAAGAAAGCCTTAAAACCCAGGATATTTGCCTTACACAAAGGCTCTATTACAAATTTCTTTCCAAACTGATAGGATCTTAGATTTTCAATTTTGCATTGATCGTTTGGCCTTTTATAGAATTTTTCTCCTGTTTAGAGGCGGAATATTGACTCTATCCACTTATGGTATTAGAGTTCTTCCATCTCATTATGGTTTGTAATTATTTATAAATATTAATTCATTTTAGATCTATTTTAGTTTTTTAATAAATAAAATTATTATGTAATGGGAATGGTATTAAATTTATATATAAAACATATTTTTTTAGTTCAAGAGGTTGAGCATAATTGGTTAAAAGGTTGAGTTTTCATTGTAGATATCCAAGTTGGGTTCTCTATAAGAAAGTCTAAAGTGGAATTCTAACAACTCTGATCTTGGTCTTCCATAGTTGACTTCTAATATAAAGGTAGTTTCTAAATAATAGTAGATTTCTAAGAAGCAACTCTTGATTTTGTTCGTAAAGATCAAAGATAGTCTACCAAACGATTGACCTTATCATTTTAACACTCCCCCTTAAGTCTAACTAAAGAGAGATATAGATCCATGCAACAAAACTTGATCAGAGTGGCATCCTCGAATGCTTCCAGAACTTCTTTCTTTTTTACTAAATCTATTTTATTTTGCAAGGATAGCTGCAAAATTCTACACTGAAAACCCTCCAACCCTCCAATACAGTGAAGTAAAACTGTAAAAAAGTTGACAACCAAAACTAATGATAGATCAATGATTATAAATTTGGTTATGCTGTGTTTCTTTCACCAACGCCTTTGGCCACTATCACATCATCATCTAAGAAAATCTTCTTCCAGTATAATCTCGTCCCCACATTTGGGTTTTAACAAATTTAGCCTTTCTTAACAGAACCATCTATATGTTTTTAAGTAATTATTTGCCTTCTATTATTAAAACACAGAAACATCGCCTGTGTTTTAATAATATGAATGCCCTAAATTGAAGGCAACATCTATGGAGAATATAATATTGATGCCCATTTGACCAAACACAATGATATTATTATTTATTGTCCAATGTGCAATCAGAGACAATACGCCATGCCCAACGTAAGGCTACTCTAGAACATAATTAGATAATGATTTCTTATTTCTCAAATTTATTGCTATTAAAGAGATTCTATATGTTTGGCTTGTTATCCATTAATATATAGACTGTCTTTGTTACCATATGAGCTCTCTATGTGTGAACGATATATTTCATACTATAAATGGCTTGAAAATAGCAGCAATATCTAATCATTGGCAATGATTTTTCTTTTTTGATTGCCTAGGTCACAAAATTGTTTACTAATGGCGCTGCTGACAATTTTGTCTTTAATGGTTGTCCTCGGCATCATTGGAATCTAACTGTCAAAAGCAAATGATAATAACATATTATTTTATATATGGGGGAAAATGGAGCAATTGTTTAAAGTTTTAAAGTTGTGGATGAAGATTTTACTTCTATTTTTCCTTTTCACAATTTGAATTATATTAATAAAACTTTAGCTTTGAAAGTTGTTGTAGGAATTAATAAATAGATAAGCATTAATTAAGAGTTAGATGATGGAGATAAGAATTCATTACAAATTGTTTTTATATAGAGGTCATGGACGAATTGAAGATGTATATTCATGCAAAATTAGATGCGATCTTCTTCTTGCAAAGTATATTTTTTTGAAAACACATCTTTAACTCTGCAAGACTCTAGTTCTTCCCATATGATGTGGGGGAGATTAAAAATTGTTCCAATATATAATTTGGTGTCATTAGTAGGTTGGTTGGCAATCATTGAGTCTTTACTTACATCAGAGATCCTATAGGGTATGTGCAAGATCATGGGGGCCAAAAAGTGGCAATGGAGAAAAAAATGTGTTTTAAACTTTTCCAAACACGCCAAAATCTGCTTTGACTTTTTGTTGGGTCAGCCAAAATTTGAATTTTGTTTGGTAATACCAAACCAAATCGGATATCCGTTAATATCAGATATCCAATTTTTAAATCGGATATCCATTTTTCTCAACATAAAAAGTATAGTTTAGTAAAATGGGCATAACTTTTGTGTTTCTTATCAAAATTTTGATTTTTTATAGGCGTTGGAAAGGTAATTTAGAGACCTATCAAATGGATAAGGTATTTTTATGATATTATAGACCAAAAATTAATTATAATCATTTGAATTTAGTCCTTCAATTTTAAAACTTTAAATACTCACAAATTTTGCATACAAAGTCTCATTTTTTTCCTATCACCTCCTTTATCTATCACTTGTCTATTTATACTTATATAAATATATTTTATCTATCTCTTTCTTCTCTAGTTATGTCACTTATTTTTTCATCCCATCTAGATAAATAAATTCCCAAGTTACATGCATCTCTGCATATATCTCCATCTTTCTATTTCTATCTTTCCCTCTCCCACTCCATCATTGTCACTCTTTATTTCTATATTTCTCTCTAATAATATCTCTTCTCTCTATTTATCTCCCTCCTCTACCTTATCCTACCTATACTTATATATTACGTGTCTCTATCGCCTCCTTTCTCTCCCTATTTTGTCCCCTCTATCTCTATATCCCTATAGATCCATCTTCATGTATATTTATATCTCATTATCTCTAAATCTCACTTATTCACTCCATCTCTCCCTCCATTTGTCTTACTCTCTCTATCACTTTCTATCCATATCTATGTCTATCTCCATCTTCACATCTTTGTCTCTTTCCCTATCAATCTCTCTTTCTATATGTTCCTCTATCTTTATATATCTTCCTCTATACATGATTAATCTACTTCTCTGTCTCTTCCTCTATCGTTCTCTTGAAGTATCTTTCCCTTTCTCTACCTTTATCTCTTTATTTACTCCGTCTTTATATATCTATGGCTCTCTCCCCACATCCTTCTCTATAGTGCCTTTATATATCTCTGTATCTCCCTCTTTTTCTCTCTCCCTCTCTATCTATCCCTATCTATAATCTCTATCTCTCTTTATCACTTTCGTGCACTATCTATATCTCTCTATCTATCGATATTTCTCTTCCTTAATATCTCTCTATATCTCTTCATTTTTTTATCTCTCTCTTTACCCCTCTCTATCCATTTTTCTCCATCTCTTTATATTATATTTATCTTTGTCTTTACCTCTCTCTTTCTCTATATCTATTCATCTCCCTCTCCCTTTATCTTCATTTTTTATCTCTATCTTCCTCTCTCCTTTTCAATATCTAGATATGTCTACCTCTTTCTATCCATCCTTGTCCTTTAGTTTTTCTCCCTCTCACTTCATACTCCTTCATATCTATATCTCTATTTATGTCCTTGTCCTTTAGTTCTTCTCCCTCTCTTTAGCTCTTCATCTCTCTTAACCCTTATATCTCTCCTTATTTGAAACTTAGTACATATGGTCTCCTAAGGGGTTATATGGCATCCTAAGGGGTCATAAAACACCATATGACCCCTTAGGACACAATATGACCCCTAACGACACCATATGATCTCCTAAGGGGTCATATGGTTTCCTAAGGGGTCATAAAACACTATATGACCTCTTAAAACATAATAAGACCCCTAATGACACCATATGGTGTCCTAAGGGGTCATAAGACACCAAATAACCCCTTAGAACACCATACAACCCCTAATGACACAATGTGGCGTCCTAAGGGTCATATGGTGTCTTAAGGGGTCATAGGACACCATATGACCCCTTAGGACACCATATGACCCATAGCACCATATAGTGTCCCAAGGGGTCATATGGTGTCCTAAGGGGTCATAGAACACCATATGACCCATTAGGACACAATACGACCCTTGACGATGCCTAAGGGGTCATATAGTGTCCTAAGGGGTCATATGGTATCCTAAGGGGTCATATAACACCATATGACCCCTTAAAACATAATAAGACCCATTACAACATGATATGGTATCCTAAGGGGTCATATGGTGTCATGAGACACCATATGACCCCTTAGGACACAATATGACCCCTAACAATACATAAGGGGTCATATGGTGTCCTAAGGGGTTATATGATGTCCTAGGAACCTTTAGGACACAATATGACCCTTAGCACACCATACAACCCCTAACAACACCATATGACCCATTAGGATACAATATGGCCCCTAACAACACCTAAGGAGTCATAGGATACCATATGACCCCTAACGACATTGTATAGTATCCTAAGGGGTCATATTGTGTCCTAAGGGGTCATAGGACACCATATGACCCCTAACGACACAAAATGACACCTAACAATACCTAAGGGGTCATATGATGTTCTAAGGGGTCATAGGACACCATATGACCCCTTAGCACACCATACAACCCCTAATGACACCAAATGGTTTCCTAAGGGGTCATAGAACACCATATGACCCCTTAAGACACCATACAATGCATAATGACACCATATGGTGTCCTTAGGGGTCATAGGACACCATATGACCCCTTAGGAGACCATATGATCCATAACAACATAATATGGTGTCCTATAGGGTCATAGAACACCATATGACCCCTTAGAACACCATACGACCCATAACGACACTGTGCGATGTCCTAAGAGGTCATAAGACACAATATGACCCCTTAGGACATAATATGACCCCTAACGACGTCATATAATGTCTTAAGGGGTTATAGGATACCATATGACCCCTTAGGACACCATACAACCCCTTACGACATCATACGACCTTTTACGACACCATATGGTGTCCTAAGGGGTCATATGGTATCCTAAGGGGTCATATAACACCATATGACCCCTTAGAACACAAGAAGACCCCTTAGGACATGATATGGTGTCCTAAGGGATCATATGGTGTCACGAGACACCATATGACCCCTTAGGACACAATATGATCCCTAACGATACTTAAGGGGTCATATGGTGTCCTAAGGAGCTATATGATGTCCTAGGAACATTTAGGACACAATATGACCCTTATCATAGCATACAACCCCTAATGACACCATATGGTGTCCTAAGGGGTCGTAGGACACCATACCTGTTAGGACACAATATGACCCCTAACAACACCTAAGGGGTCATATTGTGTCCTAAGGGGTCATAGGACACCATATGACCCCTAAAGACACTATATGGTGTCCTAAGGGTCATATTGTGTCCTAAGGAGTCATAGGACACCATATGACCCCTAACAACACAAAATGACGCATAACGATACCTAATGGGTCATATGGTGTTCTAAGGGGTCATAGGACACCATATGACCCCTTAGCACATCATACGACCCCTAATAGCACCATATGGTGTCCTAAGGGGTCATAGAACACCATATGACCCCTTAGGACACCATACAATTCATAATGACGCCATATGGTGTCCTAAGGGGTCATATAGTGTCCTAAGGGGTCACAGGACACCATATGACCACTTAGGATACCATACGACCCATAACAACATAATATGGTGTTCTAAGGGGTCATAGAACACCATATGACCCCTTAGAACACCATACGACCGATAACAACACCATGTGGTGTCCTAAGGGGTCATAAGACACAATATGACCCCTTAGGACATAATATGACCTCTAACGACGTCATAAAGTGTCCTAAGGGGTCATAGGAAACCGTATGACCCCTTAGGACACCATACGGCCCCTTACAACACCATATGGTGTCCTAAGGGGTCATATGGTATCCTAAAGGGTCATGTAACACCATATGACCCCTTAGAACACAAGAAGACCCATAATGACACGATATGGTGTCCTAAGGGGTCATAGGACACCATATCACCCCTTAGGAGACCATACGACCCATAACAACATAATATGGTGTCCTAAGGGGTCATAGAACACCATATGACCCCTTAGAGCACCATGCGACCCATAACGACACCATGTGGTGTCCTAAGGGGTCATAACACACAATATGACCCCTTAGGACATAATATGATCCCCAACAACATCATATAGTGTCCTAAGGGGTCATAGAATACCATATGACCCCTTAGGACACAATACGATCCCTTAGGAAACAAAATAGTTCCTAATGACATATAAGGGGCAATATAGTTTTCTAAGGGGTCATAGGACACCATATGACTCCTTAGCACACCATACGACCCCTAACGACACCATATGGCATCCTAAGGGGTCATATGGTATCCTAAGGGGTCATAGAACATGATATGACCCCTTAGGACACCATACGACACATAACAACACCAAATGGTGTCCTAAGGGGTCATATGTTGTCCTAAGGGGTCATAGGACACCATATGACCCCTTAGGACATAATACAACTCCTTAGGACACAAAATAAACCCTAATAACACCTAAGGGGTCATATGACACCATATGACTCCTTAGCACACCATACAACCCCTAACGACACCATATGGTGTCCTAATGGGTCATATGGTGTCCTAAGGGGTCATAGAACACCATATGAACCCTTAGGAGACCATACGACACATAACAACACGAAATGGTGTCCTAAGGGGTCATATGACACCATATGACCCCTTAGGAGACCATATGACCCATAACAACACCATATTATGTCATAAGGGGTCATAGAACACCATATGACCCCTTAAGACACCATATGACCCATAACAATACCATATGGTGTCCTAAGGGATCATAAGACACCATATAACCCCTTAGAACACAATATGACCCCTAACAATATCATAGTGTTCTAAGGGGTCATAGGACACCATATGACCCCTTATGACACAATATGACCCCTAACATCATCATATAGTGTCCTAAGGGGTCATATGGTATCCTCAAGAGTTATAGAACACCATATGACCCCTTAGGACACCATAAGACCCATAATGACACCATGTGATGTCCTAAGGGGTCATATGGTGTCCTAAAGGATCACAGGACACCATATGACCTCTTAGGAAATAGTATGACCCCTAACAAAACCTAATATATCATATGGTGTCTAAGGGGTCATACGATCTTCTATGACCCCTTATGACATAATCTGGCCCCTTAGCACACCATACAACCCCCAATGACACCATATGGTGTCCTAAGGGGTCATAGGACACCATATGATCCGTTCAGACACAATATGACCCCTAACAATACCTAATGGGTCATATGGTGTCCTAAGGGGTCATAGGATACCATATGACCCCTTAACACACCATACAACCCCTAACGACACTATATGGTGTCCTAAAGGCTCATAAAACACCATATGACCCCTTAGGACACCATAAGACCCATAACAACATCATATGGTGTCCTAAGGTGTCATATGGTGTCCTAAAGGTTCATGAGACACCATATAACCCTTTAGGACACAATATGACCCCTAATGACACCTGAGGGGTCATATGGTATCCTAATGAGTCATATGATGTCCTATGGCCCTTTAAGATACAATATGACCCCTTAGCACACCATATAACCCCTAACGATGCCATATGGTATCCTAAGGGGTTATAAGATGCCATATGGTATCCTAAGGTGTTATAAGATGCCATATGACCCGTTAGTACACAATATGACCCCTAACAACACCTAAGGGGTCATAGGACACCATATGAACCCTTAGGACACAATATAACCCCTAACAACACCTAATGGGTCATATGGTGTCCTAAATGGTCATATGACATCCTATGACCCCTTAAGACACAACATGACCCCTTAGCACACCATACATTAACCCCTAACGACACCATATCATGTCCTAAGGGGTCATAGGACACCATGTGACTCATTAGGACATAATATGACCCTAAATGACACCTAAGGGATCATATGGTGTCCTAAGGGGTCATATGCTATCCTAAGGGGTCATAAGACACCATATGACCCCTTAGGACACCATACGATCCATGATGACACCATATGGTGTCCTAAGGGGTCATAGGATACCATATGACCCCTTAGGACACAATATGACCCTTAACGACACCTTAGGGGTCATATGGTGTCCTCAGTGGTTATATGATATCTTATGACCCCTTAGCACACCATACGAACCCTAATGACACCCTATGGTGTCCTAAGGGGTTATAGGATACCATATGACCCCTTGGACACCATACCACCCATAAAAACACCATATAGTATTTTAAGGAGTCATATAGTGTTCTAAGAGGTCATAGGACACCATATGACCCTTTAAGACATAATATGACCCCTTAGCACACCATATGACCACTAACAACATTATACGGGGTCCTAAGGTTTCATAGGACACCATATGACTCATTAGGACACAATATGACCCCTAACGACACCTAATGGATCATATGGTAAAGTTAGAGGTGAGGATAGGTATGACAGAGAGATGGCATTTGGGAAAGAGAGAATTAGAGAGAGTTTGGGGTAATTAGGGGTTGGGAGGAGAGGGGAGATGGGAAAGTATCAACAAAGGGAGAGAGGGAGAGATGAGGAGAGAGGTCAAAAGAGAGAGGTCTATAGAGAAGGTAATTAGGGGAAGGGGAGTGGGGAGAGAGAGGGAGGGAGTATCAATAAAGGAAGAGGGTGGAGAGATGGGGATAGAGCCCCCTGATTACCCTCTATCTACTCCATCTCTTTGTTAATACTTACCTCTTCCCCTCTGATCCCCCTAATTATCCTCTCTCTATCACTCTCTTCACCTCTCTCCACATCTCTCCCTCTCTCCTTTTGTTGATACTTATTCTTCTCCCTCTCTTCTTATCTGATAATTACACCCAACTCTCTCTCACATTATTTATTTCCCTCAATTACCCTCGATCACATCTCTCCTCCTATGGGTTTATAGATACTTCCCTCTCCTCCTCTTCCCACCCCCTATTTACTCTCTATGTCTCTCTTCACCTCTGTCCCCATCTCTCTTCTCTCTTTGTTGATACTTTCCCCTCTCCCCCTCTCCTCCTACCCCCTAATAATCTCAAACTCTCCCTCTCATTCTCTCTTCACCCCAATCACCCCCTCCCTCTCTCTCTTTGCCTTCCACCTAATTACCTCTAGCTATCTCTCTCACACTCTCTCTTCCCCCCAATTAATCTCTTCTTCTCACCTCTCTCCCCCTCTCCTTTTTTTGATACTTCCCTATGCCTCTCCTTGTCCCCTCTGAATTTTGTTGCTAGAGATGAGAAGGAAATGCAGAGAGACTAGTCTAGATCTTAGGGAAGAAAGAGTGACATAGAGGAGGAAATTATGAAGAGGTAGAAATATAAGCACCTTGTAGAGATTGAGAGAATGAATGAGGTATTCAATGACAATTAGAGATATAGGTCTCGAGAGAGATGTATAAATATGGACAAAAGAGAGGGAGGAAGAAACAAACAGGTGGAGTGATAGGTTTAGGAGAGAGAGGTGGAAAAAGAAACAAACATAGATAACATGGTTTATCAAAATTTATCGAACTCAATGAAATTCATAAATTTTCTATTATTAATTAATTACTTATTTAGTTTATTTTGAGATGATTGTTACACAAATTCATGCAATAGGGAAATCATATGAAAAAGTCATGAGGTTTTTTATGTTTTAAAAATGAAGAATGAATTTAAATGAATTATAATTATTTTTAAAACAAATAATTGATAATATACCTATTCCATATCATAGAGCTCTTAATTACCTTTATGCCTATAAAAAATCAAAATTTCGATATAAAACGCAAAAGTTATGCCCAGTTTACTAAAATATATATTTTTATTTTTTCAAAAATGGATATCCAATTTTAATACATAAATTTTTCCCTCCATCTTTTCACTCAGGTTTGCTTTGGGATTTGGCTTGGAAGTGACAAGCCCGAAAAGTCAACTGAAAAAAACATGTTTTTAAAGTATTCCTTGATTTTCTAGACTTTACACTAGTGGCTGATGACTTTTTTTATAGCCAAAATTGATAAAACAAAAAGGGTTTTTAAAAGATGTTCTCAGATTTCCAACAATATAAGGCTTGTCTTATTTTGACTTTAATAAATAATTATTATTTATTTTCTAATTGAATTTTGACAAAAGTCCTGATTGATAGACTGATTGAAAAACACTCATAACTTTCAAACCACATAACATTTTTTGAATTCGAAACATGTATCACATCCTATGATTCATCTACTATAGGGAAAAATTATTAAAAAAAATGAATTTCATAAGGTTTTGACCAAGTTAAGGTGGTCAGACGTAGGAGTTTCTGAATTTCTGAAAAGTTGTAGTAAAAAAATCATAAATAATTATTTACTTTATAAAAAATTATAAAAAAATATTTGTCACATTCGGACATGAGTCTAATAATTATATTATAAATCTTATAAAAAAATATTATGATTTGATTGTGATTAGGGTGGTCAGACATACACCTACTTCTTATCTTTTTCCTAAAATTTTTGTACCACTGCATTGAAATTTAAAATTTTCATCAAATAGGATTTTATTTTTTCAAAAAACAACTAGTAGCTTAGAAAATACATTCAATTTTCTATAGATTCTCGTCTTACATATTTTAAAAATAATGTTCATAACTTATTCAATTTTTTATGTCAAGTTGCATAACTCTGATTTTTTGAAATTTCATTGCCACTTAAGGGCCTATTTTGGCACACCATGATCCTGCACATACCCTATACCTTCAAAGATATCTATCACTTTAGCCATGTTTTATTACGAAGAGATAGATTTATTGTTGGTATGAATAAAGACATTTCTTAACTAGTTATTGATTAGCACCTATTCACACATGTTAAGTTTACTTAGGATAGCTTAGTTGTCACATAGAACACCATTTAATATTGTTCATGTTAGTTATCTTAGGTGTCCTTCTCGATATACATGAGTCAACACCATGCATTTAATTTTGTCTTGAGGGTAATTGTAACCAATCCATCTTCACTTGCCTATATAAGAAAGCTCATTGTAACATATCAATTCATCTCAATACAATTCATTTCTTGGTTAACGATATTTCTCTCTCTTTATGTAGAAGTTCTTTGCAATCATGATCATTAATTTTGAGGTTGAAAATTTTGACACAGTATCACTAATTATGAAGATGCAATATATGAGTCTTGACAACTAGGCCATGTTAGGTACCCATGCACAACTAATCATGCAACTAATTTCTTACAAACGTAGAAAAGGGAAAAACCTCATGGGACAAAACTCCTCTTCAAGAAAGAGATATGAAAGATGTACAAGTGAAAGGTGAGTGATGTGTGCAAGTCTCAACATCAATGCCCCCAAGAACTACATCCATAAAAAAAATACAATCAATAGGCCCCCCATAGGAGATAAAGGGAGAGACTATGTATCCCCCCCATAGTAAATAAATACCTGTAGGAATGGTAAGTAGTTGAAGGAAAAACATGATCCAACTCTTACAAACCACTTGTATCCATTTAGGAAGAAAGAAAACCATATGTAAATGCAAGGACATTAAGAAATTTGAGCTGGAGCAAAAAATTAGATTCCCAAGTTATGCATAATAATTCTTCTCCCTAAGTTGCACTTAAGTGGGGGTTGTTGGTGCGAATAAGGATATTTCCTAGCTAGTTATTGGTTAGCACCTATTCACATATGTTAAGTTTACTTAGGATAGCTTAGTTGTCATAGAGAACACTCATTTAATACTATTCATGTTAGTTATCTTAGGCATCCTTCTAGATAGACACGTGTTAGCATCATGCATTTAATTTTGTCTTGAGGGTAGTTGTAACTACTTCATTTTCACTTGCCTATATAAGAAAGCTCATTGTAACATATCAATTCATCTCAATACAATTCATTTATTGGTCAATGATATTTCTATCTTTATGTTGATATTCTTTGCAGTTATGATCCTAGATTTGGAGGTTGCAAACCCCAACATTTATAGTGGTTTCTAGCTACAAATTCTATTAGTGGCAAAGGCCTTAGATGGAAAAGTAAAACTCCTAACATAAGTGGAGGTAATGAAGGATTGTACCTATGTAATAAAATTTTAGTAAGATATAATATGTCATGAAGACCTATTATTATTTCATGTCAAGGTAGGAAGTATATCAATTGATAAATAGCTTGTTATTAATTTTAGTTTAAATATTTTATAATCATTTTAGTATTTCGCAAAGATCTAGGTTTGATATTTTGCTTTTCTAATGTTTAATATTTGTGAATTTATAATTCTCAATATTTACTATGTATTTATTAGACTATTAGTTGAAATGTACCAAGCTATTTGTTCCACCTCTTTTGATGTGTATTGTGCCATAATTGATTCATTTGACTTATTCGTTCAAATTTAGCATCCAAGGAACAAGTATAATCTAACCCATCCATGATTGTACATACAACCATAGCCCATTTAGTCATCCTTTAAAGTATGCATGTCAAGATCTCATTGGCACATTATGTTGTATCTTAATGCCACTTTTGTAACTTTATCTCCCTTGACTAATAATATTGAAACACACCAAATCCCCCTTGGTTTAAATTGCAACATGAATTAAAAGATTGCTCATATTTAATCATAAAATGGTAACACAATCTTGTAGCTCAACAAAAGTTGGGAAGATTGAATGAACTAGGTTATAGTACATGAGAAGATTATCTTACTACTAAACAAAATAATTTCAGCTTAATATTAACACATGAATGTTATTAACCTTTTTATCAAATTTTTATACTGCACTTAATAACATAGGTAAATTTTAGTTAATTATCTTTTAATTATAAACATAAATGGTTTAGAATGAAGTAATCTCACTATTTATAGTATAGTCATTTAACTTGAATAAACCCTAAATACATTCAATGCTCTTGATTTGTTTAACTTTAGACCTGTGACATCATAAGGCATTAGGATTGGAAAAGGTGTATAACTATTCATCCACCCATTGGTTTGAGGCCAATACTATATCAATATGTAGTATTCTTCATGTAGCACAGTAGTCATGAGTCAATTAGATCATTTGTGGGGTATGAAGACATTGCTATAGGCACTTCTTACAAATATATTAGTGGTTCAAGTGCTCAAATTTATGTTACAAGTATATCACTATTAAATTAGGAACTAGCTATCATCAATTAATATAAAAGTAGAAAATTTACATGACTAAGGCAAAGTTATTACTTAATGGTGTCAAGAGGATCAATGCATAGTCTTTGTTATCAATAAAAATGAATCAAGGAAGGTACAACAAGATAAAATCTTACATATTTAAGAAAAGGGTGGGTATAAAGTAACCTAATTATAAGCACAAGAGTCCATCCATGGAGAGATGTTTAGAAAAAAGAAAAGACATGAATGGGAAATGTGAGGATAAGTTCTAAGATCTATAAATCATGAATTTTCAAATTAACACTACTACATATTGAAGGAAGGATTAAATAATATTTATTCAAATGATTTGTTCCATTAATGATCTATCTTAATCCCTTTACCATTTTGTATTATGAAGCATCAATTTAGGGTAAAGACTTAGGGTTGATCTCTTACCCATTGATCCAAGGGAAACCTAATTTTGACATGTATAAAGCTTATTAGTAGGTCAAGGATATGAATTTATTAATGGTGAAGGCATAAGCCAAAAACTAAAGTGGTTTTTGTAATTTTAGTAATACATTGTCAATCAACCTATTTATTGCATGCATATCACTTAAGTACTAATGATACATGAATTTAGACTAACTTGAAAATATAGCAATAAAGTGCACATCTCAAAATGTTTTTTAGTGTTTACCTAATCAAATATTGGGGTACAATCTCATTAAGATTAGTAAATGAGGATCAAATCGTAAAAGGGAGTTGGTCACAATTGAACAAGACCATTTCAAGCTTATAGAAACATATGTCTCTCCTACTAAATTTCAAAAGCATGGATGCATTTTAAACTAAAATCTAATAACAAAATAAAAATGAAGTCATATAATTTTAGGAGCTATGTCATTTTGGACTTATATATTAAGAAAAAAAAAGGGGAATAGGGTGTGGGGGGTGGGAGGAGGGTGAAGGGGGTATGGGGAACTTAAAGGGACTTTGACAATACATCAATATGAACTCATCTTTGTTAGGTTTACAATAGGAACATGATAAACAAAATTTATTGAGTGGATAATCAATTTCTAATAGTGTATACGTAATTTGAGCTCTATGAAATGCATTCCAAGCTCTCTAGATTGAATCTACATCTTTCACATTTAAAGATATGTACAAATTTAGGCTATTCTTTTTTTTATTAAATAATAACTAAAGATCTACAAACAATTCTAAGTAATTCCATGTAGGATACATTGCAAAGATAGAATGAATTTTCCAAGTCTTAGTAGAAAAAAGAATCTAAATGATCAAGATATTAAATTGTATAAAATATTATATATCACCATTAATCTAAGTTACAATATATTGATTCCCAAATTGAGAAGTGGTTCATATCAACTATACATAATTAAGGTTGGAGATAAACACACAAACTTAACAAAATGGAATTTCAAAGGAAGTAGATGTGTTTTTCTTTAAATCCTAAAACTTATTTGATATATGAATCACTATAAAATATCAATACATTTAATATTACAAATACAACCTTAGTATATAATGCGATTTCACAATTTAAGAAAGTGTTAGAAATTTAATTCTATTTTACCATTAGATTACAAAAATTAGGCTCTATTCTCTTAAGAAATATTTCTATAACACCAATAAGGCATTGATCAGTTCTCATGTTGATAACAACCTTATTAGTTCCAGCTTTTATATACTTTTGTGGGGCTAAAGCCTTCTTTCAAAATAATTCTATAGTATCATTAACATACCTTTTTCCTTGTTGAGCCCATGAGTTTTTTACCTATTTACTTGTTGAACATTATTCTCTATTTTTTTCATTATTCTAAAATATTGAAAAGTTAATAAGTTACTACTTAGTAGGTCCATTGTAGGACCACATTGGTCAAACTCCTAACTCCTGATTGTGAAATAATGACTTCTTATTGTTATTATGTTTGTGACTTCTTATTTGCTTCAAATCTCTCAAGGCCCAACCATCAAATGATCTTCCCAATGCCTTTTGCCTCAACCAATTTATCATATGACAACTATAATAGTTACAAATATAGATATTTTAAGTATTTCACAATTTCATAATAATAAAAGGGTTTGGATGAGTCATTAGCAGTATAGATTGATTTTATTTTTTTCTAATCATGTGTCAACATGTGCATAAAATGATAATGTTAAGTGAAGAGAACCTAAATTAGTGTGTTCACACCCTGATCATAGGTTATTAAACATTTATCACATAAGCTAACATTAAGATTGATATTAAATGTACTTGAATATTTAACCAAGAATTTCATAATTAAAAAAAATGTTAAACCTAATTTATTCCATTATATCGGTCAAGTTCAAAAGAAATGAAATTATAATATAAATAGACAATAAAATCATGACATGCATGTTTTACAACTTTGACTATAATAGGTTTCATCGATAAGGATTAATGTTGTGTACCATTTATTTGTGACTTGTGTTAACAAATTAACCTTGGTATAAATTGTACTAGAATATGCAACCACACTTTTCATAATTAAAGAAAATTTAAACCTAGTTTATTCCATTCAATTGGTCAAATATAAAAGATACATGGAATTACAATATGTAAAAGACAAAAAAAATTATGACATGAATATTTTTGAAACTTTGACTATGATATTATTAATTGACAAGGTTTAAAATATTGTGTACTATCTAATCTAGTTTCAAGTATTAAGGATCACATATCCTATTTTGAAACCCTTCAATCATGCCATGAAGCTAAAGATTAAATCTCTTTATAAATCACATCTATCCAATATAAAGCCTTTTTGTCCTAAAAGCTATATAAGCTTAATCTACAATAAAAAAAGTATGAACTCATAAGTTCATGACATGTATGGCACCTTACTTAAGTCTCATTTTACTTTATTATATTTAAGCTAGAGGTAGGAACTTTTTTTTCCTATATTTAGGTCATGTTGTCCCATAGCATTTGATTGGGAAACTTGTCATGATCTAACTTAATCCTCACCCAAGGTTTCATATAAGGTTTTTATTTTATAAGATTCATTTATAAATTATATTTTTTTAGGTTAATTAATAAATAAGCCAAAATTCTTTTTTGAATTAGATTTCTCCCGAAGGTTGCTTAGTATAATCATGATTTTTCTCCTTAGATGTGATATGTGTTTTGGTTGCAAGTTATTTCTAGGAATTGTGGGGCTCACTATTGACTTTAACATGGTTTTAGATTAAGTAAATAAGCCCACTATGAGTTATGAAAGTAGTAATAAATTTAATACACTCTGGGATATGAATGTTGTTTGTTATCAATGCAATGGATTTGGTCATAAGAGTTTTGAATGTAGGAAGAGTAAACCAATATCCTACAATAGTTACAAAGATTCATCTTTCAATGTAAATATGAAATGCTATTGTAATGTGGAAAAATGGTGAATGATGAGATCAAGAGAAAAACTACCCTTTCCCTCAAGGAGAGATGAGAGTTTCACTATTGATTACCCTTCAAACACTTTTCACCAAGTTATGTTTGGAAGAGGAGAGGAGAATTCACTAGATTCAACCTTCAAAGATGAAGATTGAATTTTGAATGAAATGAGAATGATAAGTTGATCCTCTCTTCCTTATTTGAAATGGAAAGGAATTGATTGAATTATGTAGTGCGAAAGTGACAAAGAACTGATTATAACTTGAGATCAGAAAATGGGATGAAGTTGTGCACCTGAATTTGGCACTAATATGTCGAGACAAAGTTTCCCTATGAATTTGAGGAAAATTTGCTTGGACCATGGCGAGAATGTACACGGTCCTCCAAAAAATTTGTGAAACGAAAAGGGTTTTTCTGCCTCTACAAATGGAGTTTGAATTTGAAAGTACAACTACACACCTACAACTTGCACATAGAAAAGAGAGGAAAATGGGTTGGGATTGGGGGTTTACCTTTAGGTCAAACCCCAGTTTTGGAATTAACCAATTAATGAAATAAAATACTTGCAAGTAGCTATAAATGAAAGACTGAATTGTAAATCACCTCAAGGGAGGTTGTGATAGTAATATTGATAGAAATGATTGTGTGGAATTGAATGTTGGAATCAATCTCCTCTTCAATGGTTGAATACTTGACTTGAATGCAACACCTAGCCTTGAAGGGAGACTTGAGATTGCTCAAATGCTGGAAAAGAATGCTTGAATGCTCTTGAATGCTCGATTTCTCATGCAAATTGAACTTATTCAACTTATTGAACTTTTGCAAATGAGAGGATGAATTCCCCTTAAATACATGTTAGTGGATTTGATTTTTCGTCACAGGCTGACATCAGGGGAGTTTCCTACCCAATGCACAACCAAAAATGTAACGCTAGGAAGGGTCCTTCTCCAAAATAGGGCAGGGATAGGGGAGCCATGCCCCTTTCCTAAGAGGAAAAGGGAGCCACACCCCTATCCTAGGGGGACAGAGGCACCACACCCCTTTCTCCAAGGCAAAGTGCAGACAGGGTGATGTAGAGGCCAAGAAAGAAGTTGTTTTTGAGGGTTGAATAGTCTTTGGTCTTCGATCATGATAGAGGATTCGATCTCTCATGCGTGAGGACCCTAATGCAGTAAAAAATTGCTAGAGTCACAATTTTATGACACTACATTTATCCCCCACTTTAGCAGGAGTATAAGCTTACGCCCATATTGTTGGTAAAGTACAAGGAAACAAGATTGAAAGACTTTTACCATGTCAAGGAGACAAGATGCACCAAGCCCCCAGTGGACTTAAGATCTTACAACTTCGATTGAAAAAGTAAAAGGGAATATCGAGAAGGGGATAATCATGACTGCAAGTAGCAAAGTTCCCTTCACTATGAGTCATGAAAGCAAGGATACTAAAGATTACAAAGCAAAACAAAGTTCACCGAGTAATTCTAAGTATCAAGAAGGAAAATATGAGTGGAGTGTATTTCCCCACGTTAAAGCGATCGCACGCACCTTATCGGGAGAAATTGCTTTAAGGTAGGATACACCCAAGAGAAAGAGAAGGAGGGAGCACATTATCACAAGGATTTACCCCCCAATCGAGGAATAAACCCAAGGATAATAAACATAAAACACAAGGTCGTGTCGCTTTTATCGGGGTCAGTATGATGCATGATAACTCATGTATATCATGTATGTATATTCATATAATAATATTCATTCCCCAAAGAAGGACACTACCTTAGAAGAAAGGGAAGAGAGGATGTCTTTTGAGTCAACATGAAAGAGACCAAGAAAAGATCTCAATGCTTTGCATCGTCCCCAAGCAGACATTAAGGGAACAATAGAAGAACATGGATACACATAGAAGAATGGTCACAAAAGAGAAAGAAAGAAGAAAGATAGAAGATCTACAATGCTAAATATTGCTAATCTAGCACAACATCCACCTCCTGATCTTGCTAATCACTATTTGGGGAAGGCGAGCAACATGCTAGAGGACTGACATCAAGAATAATAGATGGAGCTATCACAAGATCCAAACAAGGACTATGCTCATGTTGTAAGTCACTTTGTTCGATTCTAGGAGCTAGGATTAGGGTTTGTGAAAACTCATCCGATAATAGCTTGTCCACATCAACATACTCATACTCACCATCAGAAGCATTAGGAGTTGTATTTCCATTATGATTAACATTTTCACTCATTTCATCGTCAAAGTTTAGAGAAAGAGGAGCAAGAACACAAATAGGAGTAAAACCATCACATGTTTTGTGCAGCTTAGGATTTGGAGATGTAGGTTGAACATCTTGCTTAGGAGAAAATGGAATCATATCAATTGTTGG
Organism: Cryptomeria japonica; assembly: GCF_030272615.1. Lineage (NCBI taxonomy): Eukaryota > Viridiplantae > Streptophyta > Pinopsida > Cupressales > Cupressaceae > Cryptomeria > Cryptomeria japonica. The sequence goes on along the minus strand of NC_081406.1, from coordinate 547,972,916 downwards.
AGTCTGAGGAGATTGATTATTTTGAGGGATAGCTTCACAAGCTCAAACACGATGTCTTCATCAGTGTTCTCTCGCACAATGATTCCATCGAGTCTTAGTGGAAGGTTGAGAAGGAGGAGGAACACTTGAAAAAGTATGAATGTTTCTCTCCTTGACAGTGGAAGGTTTAGGTTGAGGTATTTTTGGTTGAACAATAGGAGAACTAGGCCTCTTCTCTCGATAAGAGGAAGGAGGTGGAACTGAACCATAGAAAGGAGGAATATTAGGTGTAGGAAGGAGACCAAGTCCTTCATGAGGAGGAGATATAAGTCTAACCTTAGGAAGAATATTGTTGCTCTCCTTAAGAGAAGGTAAAGTCACATCCATAGGAATAGGTTGTCAATCTTCCTTAGGAAGGAGATTAGTTCTATCCATGAGGGGAAGAACCTCATCTTGAAGAATAATAGGAATGTCAAGTGTTGGAGATCTAGGTTGACTTAAGGATAAAATCATATCGTTCTTCCATTTTTGATGAGATTGAAAAAGAGCATCGCTCCTTGATGGAAGAGTTTGAAATTGTTTAGGCCAAAAGAAATCAATAGGAACACCAGGCCTTCTTTCAGATGGATGAAATAAGCTATGATTCACGGTTATTATTTCTCTATTGTGAGGAAATTTCAGACACTTGTAGATTGGAGAAGCAATAGCCTTCACAGAAGATAGCCAAGGATAGCCCAACTTCACACAGAATTGCTCAGAAGAAGGTATGATAACAAAGTCAACATCCATGGATTTCGTATGAACTTTTACATGAAGGGTGATAGAGCCAATGACAGGGAAAGAGAAGCCATCAAATAACTTCACAACCACATTAGAAGCATCATATAATGGCCTATGCAATCGTAAAGTGAAAAGATACTCTTTAGTTATGACATTAACCATGCAAGAGGGATCAATTAGGGCACCACGACAAGGGATATCCTTAACCTTTGCAACTATGTATAAAGGGCCATCGGGTGCTCTAATGGTCTCACTAGGGTCAAATGTAATACAAGGATCCTTAGGCGTATCCTATGTTTCTACCAAATTAACCAAGTTTGGAGGCATAGAGGTGAATTCTTCAGAAGAGAAAGAATTAGGTACAATCTCAATAACGTTAGAGGTATGAGAAGGCAAGGGATCCGTGAAAATCTTAAGATTTTGATTAGGAGGAACTACTGATTTATTCCCTTTATGATTCACACCTACCACATATATATTATATTATTATCAATCAAGTCTTGAATCTTATTTTTCAATGCAAAACATTTCTCAGTATCATGACCAGATTGACGATGATATTGAAAAAAGGAATTGTTATCAAAATAAGGGGATGCAAGTTTAGAAGAATCAATTTATTTTATAGGAGGAAGTTTGATAACATTTATGTGCAACAACTAAGACATAATACTATTTAAAGATTCATTCAAGGAAGTAAACCATCTTTCTCTTTGGAAAAAAATAGAAATAGAAGGCACATCTGTTGTAGCATTCACATTGTGGTTGTTGATTGTATTATTGAACTTGATGAAGCTTTTTATTGGTTTTAACTTCACAAATGGTTGTTGAACACTCTGATCCTTATCACTCAAAGCCATAGGAGTAGATTGCTCCATTTGACTCACAGCTAGTTGATAATTGTGGAGTTTTGTGCACAACTGTGGAAAGGAAGTAAACTGAGACAAAAGAAGCTTTTCCCTGATATCTTTTTGTAAATTAGAAATGAAAATTCTTTGAATATCATTATCAGGTACATGAAAACAAATTTGAGCACACAAATGCCTATATCTACCAATGAAATCAGTCACTTTTTCTTTAACACCTTGTTTACAATGCATTAAATCACTCAAAGTGATTTTAGGACCAATGTTGTTTTGAAATTGTTGGATGAAAGCATTTGCTAGTTGTTGAAAAGAAGTGATAGAATAAGAAGGCAAAGAGAAACAACATTGTAAAGCCTTATCTCTTAGTGTTCTTGTAAACAATTTTGCAAGCAATCTTTGATCATAAGCAAAATCAGTACACAAGGTTTGAAATATTTTGACATGCATAAGAGGATCACCTTTTCCATTATAGAGTTCCGATTGAGGGATCTCAACATGTTTAGGTGGCATGACTTTAACAATATCAAGAGAAAGTGGGCTCGCAATATCAAAGGTGGGCACACTAAACCTGGATTGACTCATAGAAGCAATGTAAGGAAGACACATTTTGAGCAAGATTGTTAATTGTCGCTTCGGTAGAAGAATTAATGTAAGACATAGGTGATTGAGAAGATGGTGTGATGTTATTGAAAGAAGGCATGGATTGAGAATAAGGTGGTGGGATATTATGATAAATAGGCATAGGTGATGATTGGGTAGGAAAAGGGACACTTAAATGAGGAATAAAGTTGTTGAAGGAAACCACAAAGCATGGGAGGATGGCAGAATGTTGTGGCTCAAGGAAGATAAGGTGGCAAGATGATTGAACTGACCGTGCAAGAATATCTGATCTTTGTATCTGCTTGCCGAAGGAAACAGTCAAGCCATTAATGGCATTTGATAGAGAAACACAGAAAAGAATGTCACAGACATCCTAAAATAAAAAACACACATCAAAAAGCGAGGTGATGGTGGTGTTGTTTGGTGTGATGCAAATCACCATTCTGGAAAAGCAGATCGAATCAAATCTTTACGGATCAAGTTGGTGAAGTAAAAACCTAACATGACACCGTTTTAATGTCATTTTGGCAGGAAACCTAAAAGATAAATATGCCAACTTGAGACTGAAATCAGTTGATGGTTGATATGAGGTGTGAGAGAAGAGAATCTGAGAAAGAAAGATAATCTTCCTTAGAGTTACTACTTAGAGAGTTATAGTGTGTGTTAGCAGGCTGAATTGGTGAGAGGGTCTAACCAGTAGAGACAGAGTAACTGGCAAATTGTTGCAGTTCTAACAATCAAGTGAATCGGTAAGGAGTGATTGGTTAGGAAGGCATCCAAGTGTGACACTGTGAAGTGAGAGGCTAGGAGAGAGAGAAGAGAGGCTGGGAGTAACCGATGAGTGATCAGAAAGAGTAATCTGATAAATGGCACTATGAGAACCAGTGAAGAAGATGAGGTTGTTAATTGACAAAAATCCATTGGTCAGGTGTTGTAGAATTCATTTGAAACTAGATGCTATCACTGTATTAAAATTGTATTTCATCATATTACACTGAGTTGGTGCTCCTTAGGTTGGTTGTTTCATTGTGAAGCTAGATTGGAACAGTAGACTCCAACAACATTTATCATCGATGTTTTTCTCATATTGGGTTTTCCTCATACATCTGGTGTTGTGGGTTATCCATTTGGGTGTTTTCCTCTTTTGATATCCACTTTTATCTTACCAGTTAGATTGTTAAGTGTTTAGGTTGATAATCGATATTCCAAGCTTGGTTAAAAGAAAATTTCAAGAACCACTGATTCACCCCCCTCTTAGTGGTACATTTTATATTCAACAAGGATAATAATATATACAATTATTTTTAGCGATTACATGCATGAAATTTACTTTCTTAGTTTTGTGATTTTCTTCACCTATTGTGGGAGAAGACTATTCATTTGAAGAAAACGATCGCAAGCTCATGCCTCATCCATGTCTACTAATTTAGAAATAAATACAATATTAAGAAGATGGCTATGTAGGCCTCAAATATGTTTAACTAAAACCACTCCATCACATATATTGAACTGACCCTGCTAGAGTAAAAGAGCTCCTTTAAAATGAAATTATATATGTAATGCAAAGGGATAAAGGTGTGAGGTATGTACAAAATCAATTCATCCCATTTTGTTTCTTTCAATTTTCAAATCCTACAAAGAATTTTTTTAAATTTAGGGCTCTAAGGGCATTTAATTTGTGATGTTTAGGAATTTCTATAGGGTGAAAGAAAGAACAACAAATATCACATGGCTTTATTTAAAAAATTATAATTTCCCACTTATAATATTGGTGGCATAATGATGTATACTAGCATCAACTTTCTCCTCTTTACAAGACTTACTATTTCTCTCTTATTTTCTATTAAAGATTTTAATTGAGGCCTCCAAAATTTATTTATATGTTTACACTCATTATAAATATCACTAATTAATTTTATTTTTAATATTTATAGTAAAAAATGTGTTTGTTTGTGTGTGGATGTGATTTACGTCATAAATTTGAATTTGTGGGTGAAATGTGGAAATTGAATCATTTAAGTGTCATAGTTAAATGTAAATGTAGTCGTAAGAAAAGGCAAAAATTTGTAAAATAATTTTAAATCTTGTTGTAACAAGTTTTCTTTCTAACCTTGGTTTGTTGAGGGTTTACACTCCTATTTTGTCTTATTAAATTTGTTAGTATGTTGTGGAAGTGTCGCTATGGCTAGTCTCTTTTGTTGTTTTTTTTATATTTGTAGCTTGCGATTAATGTGTTGTTAATGTGCTGCTATTGGATTTCTGGTTAACTTTACACCCTTTGGGTTGTTGTATTTTGGGCCAACACCCTTGCTTTGTCGCTATTAATATCAAAAACAAGTTTTCTTTCTAAACAAGATACTTATCTTATCCATCAGAACCATAACTAATTATTGCTGAGGCACCTCTCACATGTAAAGAAGTGAAAATTTGAATTATGAAATGGATTCATAGGTTAGGTGACTTCATTCTGTTTTCTTGTGTGAGTGAAAACTTGGCAATTATGAAATAGAATTATAGATTGTAAGATTTCATTACTTTCCGTATGTGCATGTGAAAACTTGACAGTTATGAAATGAAATATGGGTGTGTGTTTCTATATGCATGTATGTGCGTGTACGTGTGTATATATGTACATGTGCATGTATGTATGTGTGTACATATATGTACATGCATGTGCATACATATGTATACATCTATATACATATCCATGTATATACATGTGTGCATGTATGTACATGTGTGAATAAAAACTTTGACAATTATAAAATAGATTACTTTTCCATCAATAAAAAACTTAACAATTCAATAGTCTCTCTACTTAACAATTATGAATCCCTCAACCATTATGGAACACGTCTTTCCTTTCACACTCTTTCTCGAGGATAGATGCCCCCTTTTCTCAATCTTTTGAGTGTTAGTTAATAGCAGTTAAAAATCATAGTCATTGAAACCATATAGTTAAATCCCCCCCCGAAATGACAAAACATCTTACAAAAGAAAGGGAGATCTTTAGATTAAGAGCACACCATTTCTTGTTTCTAGAATCCAAAATATTGGGTAACAAATGACTAGGGAGATGTTCAAGCCACGTCTCTAATGCACAAGTCAACCAGATTATAAAAACTCTCAACCAATAACTGGAATACCTTAACGTAAAAGAATGCCCCATAACTTCTACAATCTCATTTGTTAAAACAAGCATTGGATGCAACGTTGCCTTGTCTCGCCAGATAAATAACTACCTAAGAATTAAGTAGATCTACAAGTTTCTCAGAAATTGCATACGTTGTGATGTCACAAACCATCTTTTCAATAATTTGCATACATTCATCTTTCAATCCCCAAGAGCAGCTGCAATAATTCAAAGAAACAATGCTTTCTAAGCCCTAATCATGAAATTAGACCACGTTAACAAAGTAGGTTACCATGAATTCTTTATAATTTTTTCCCCCATTAAAAAACTCTATCCTCATTAAGTTTTCTCGGACTTAGATCATGAAATTAGACTCCCATAACAGAGAGTAGGTAATGAGATTTGGTGACTGATTTTGAAAGACAGATAAACAATTGGGTCTATGACATAAGTTAGACTTGTTTTAAATATTTGTAAGATGAATACATTTGTCAAATGACAAAGTTTTATACGTGCAAAGAGACTGTCAATACTTGATCTGCAGGTAATATATATAAATGGGTCCCTGCCTTTTTTGAGATAACATCTGATGGGGATGGAATTAGGTATTTGATGGGGCCATTGATTCACTATTTCACGTGCAAATCCATTATTTTATCACCCTATGCCGGCTTAGATGATTTACTATTACTTTCAAAGGCTCCTGATGACCTCATATAAGTGGGTGAGTCTCAATCTCTGTGAATATGGTATTTGCATGGCCGTGTGAAAATCTGTAAATAATGGATCATTAGGTTGTCTCAATCCCTTTGAATATGGTATTTGCATGACCGTGTGAAAATCTGTAAACTATGGGTCATTAGATTTTGTGATCTGTATATTATGGGTCATTAGATTTTGTGAAGCCCATGCAAAAGTTGCGGCGCACGGTGAGGCGAAGGAGCTCTCATTGGTCTGGTTGACCTGTCGATATGAGTGAAAACCTCCATGAAAGCTTCTCTTTCGTGTTGCCATTGAACTTGCTTCATTTTATATGTGGAGTGAGGGTTCCACTTATATAAATACTATTTGTCTTCCTCGTCCAGCGCCACTTAGATGTGCCACTTTCCACGAGTGATTTGTGAACTTGGAACCAACTAAGCATAAGGAGATTTTTAGGGCAAAGAGGCCCCTCTTTGATTTGTTGGCTCACTAACTTCGATTTGTTTATTGGAACACACAAAATATCTTCATTTAAAAAATGGTGCATGGAGGGGATTGTTTTTCATGGT